>NC_041407.2:66810775-67125150 GCF_900747795.2 Erpetoichthys calabaricus
ATTTCCTAGGAACATCTGAGTACTGGGGTGTTTTCTGAACAAAGATTTTTAGTGAAGCAGTATTTAGTTATATGAAATTAAATCAAATGTTAAAAACTGGCTGTGCAAAAATTTGGGTCCCCTTATAATTTTGCTGATTTGAATGCATGTAACTGCTCAATACTGATTACTTGCAACACCAAATTGGTTGGATTAGCTCGTTAAGCCTTGAACTTCATAGACAGGTGTGTCCAATCATGAGAAAAGGTATTTAAGGTGGTCAATTGCAAGTTGTGCTTCCCTTTGACTCTCCTCTGAAGAGTGACAGCATGGGATCCTCAAAGCAACACTCAAAAGATCTGAAAACAAAGATTGTTCAGCATCGTGGTTTAGGGGAAGGCTTCAAAAAGCTATCTCAGAGGTTTAAATGGTCAGTTTCAACTGTAAGGAATGTAATCAGGAAATGGAAGGCCAGAGGCACAGTTGCTGATAAACCCAGGTCTGGCAGACCAAGAAAAATACAGGAGCGGCATATGCACAGGATTGTGAGAATGGTTACAGACAACCCACAGATCACCTCCAAAGACCTGCAAGAACATCTTGCTGCAGATGGTGTATCTGTACATTGTTCTACAATTCAGCGCAATTTGCAAAAAGAACATCTGTATGGCAGGGTGATGAGAAAGAAGCCCTTTCTGCACTCACGCCACAAACAGAGTCGCTTGTTGTATGCGAATGGTCATTTTGACAAGCCAGGTTCATTTTGGAACAAAGTGCTTTGGACTGATGAGACAAAAATTTAGTTATTTGGTCATAACAAAAAGCTCTTTGCATGGCAGAAGAAGAACACCAAATTCCAAGAAAAGCACGTGCTACCTACTGTCAAATTTGGTGGAGGTTCCATCATGCTGTGGGGCTGTGTGGTTAGTTCAGGGACTGAGGCCCTTGTTAAAGTTGAGGGTCGGATGAATTCAACTCAATATTAACAAATTCTTCAGGATAATGTTCAAGAATCAGTCACAAAGTTGAAGTTACGCAGGGGTTGGATATTCCAACAAGACAATGACCCAAAACACAGTCTGAAATCTACAAAGGCATTCATGCACAGGGAGAAGTACAATGTTCTGGAATGGCTGTCATGGTCCCCTGTGGTATTGTGGGTTCACAGCTCTCTCAGCAAAGGCCAGTTTTTTAAATAAATAATCACTGCGCTCTCAGCTTAGCAAGGGGGCATGGTAGTTGTGGCTAGAGCGGGTCTCGGGATGATCTGCGGTGTGGGCGTTTCTCACCTAAGTGCACAGGTGAGAGACTGCCCACATCCGTGATTGTTCCTGGGGATGCTAATGTGCTGCAGCTGCTATGCCCTTTGGCATATATAGAAGCACAAGTCGGCTAGAAAAGGGGAAGAAGGAAAAAAGACGAAAGAGAAAGAAAGAAAGACAGACAGACAGAGGTTGCTGGAGAGCGAGGAGAAGAGAGAGAGAGAGCCGGTGTGGGTGAGCGAGTGAGCGAGCGAGTGAGTGAATGCTCGCAGGCAGCTGAACGGAAGTCTGGGTGTTAGGCCAACACCTGGGAGTCATAGTAGTGGTCGCTCCTGAGTGATCGAGTAGCAGGAGTGACCAGTGAAGGGCGACTGGCCGCGTAAGGCCAGGATGGCAGCGGGAGTCGGGAGGCTTGGTGGAGAAGTCCTTGACATGAGCATCCTGGTTGTTAAGGACTCCAAGTCTCAGGCCTGGGATGAGAGCGTGACCGAAGCCAGGATCAGGAGGCCTCCAGACCTGTGTAAGAGAAAGAAGGACAGCTGCAGAGAGAGAGCGTCTCACCTGCTGCAGGGCCCTAACGGGAGAAGCAGGTGAGACGTTAATGTAAAAGAAGCACTGGGCTTTTCATTGTGTAGAGTCAAAATCTATCATGATCTGTACTGACTCAAAACAAGCCATTTTAGAATTTAGATTTCTTTTACACAAAGATTTGAGGAAATCTGAAACAAACTATCAAGGCATGTTGTTGAAGCAGAAACTTTGACAATTTTTAAGAAGTACCTGGATGAGATATTGGGACAGCTTAGCTATTAGCCGAATAAATGAGCTACATGAACAGAATGATCTCCTCTTATTTGTCAAGTTTTTTATGTTCTTATGTTCTAATTTACTTAACACACACATCTTTTAGATGTGGGAGAAAAACCAATGAAGACATGGGGACAACAGATAAACTCTGCAATCTGAACAGGCCAGGAGTTGAATGCCCTTGAACAGTGGTGCAGATCATGGTATTGGCATTGAACAATTGTAGTTTTTTATTTCATTTTTATTTATTTGGATAATTTTATTTCACAATATACTAACACTATTAATATTATATATCAAAGTTCTATAATGAGCACCAATCCCTAGGCACTTCATAAGTTTTAATATATGTTACAATTATTTTCAGAGCACAAACATGTTAAGTGACTTTTTCAGGGACACACAGTGAGGATACCCAGCACCTTGGGCAATTAAATTCAATTACCTTAACCGCTAGATTATGCTGTCAAAACAGCCACTTTTTAAAAATTTTACATGGCTGGCTTTCTCAACCCTAAAGTTGATTGATACAATCATATGAAAAAGTTCGGGGACCCCTCTTAATTCTTTGGATTTTTCTTTATCATTGGCTGAGCTTTCAAAGTAGCAACTTCCTTTTAATATATGATATGCCTTATGGAAACAGTAGTATTTCAGCAGTGACATTAAGTTTATTGGATTAACAGAACATATGCAATATTCATCATAACAAAATTAGACAGGTGCATAAATTTGGGCACCCCAACAGAGATATTTCATCAATACTTAGTGGAGCCTCCTTTTGTAAATATAACAACCTCTAGATGTCTCCTATAGTCTTTGATGAGTGTCTGGATTCTGGATGGAGGTATTTTTGACCATTCTTCCATACAAAATCTCTCCAGTTCAGTTAAATTTGATGGCTGCCAAGCATAGACAGCCTGCTTCAAATCATCCCATAGATTTAAAATGATATTCAAGTCAGGGGACTGTGATGGCCATTCCAGAACATTGTACTTCTCCCTCTGCATGAATGCCTTTGAAGATTTCGAACTGTGTTATGGGCCATTGTCTTGTTGGAATATCCAACCCCTGCGTAACTTCGACTTTGTGACTGATGCTTGAACATTATCCTGAATAATTTGTTGATATTGTTTTGAAATCATCCGACCCTTGACTTTAACAAGGGCCCCAGTCCCTTAACTAGCCATACAGCTCCACAGCATGATGGAACCTCCACCAAATTTGACAGTAGGTAGCAGGTGTTTTTCTTGGAATGCGGTGTTCTTCTTCTGCCATGCAAAGCGCTTTTTGTTCTGACCAAATAACTAATTTTTTGTCTCATCAGTCCAAAGCACTTTGTTCCAAAATGAATCTGGCTTGTCTAAATGAGCATTTGCATACAACAAGCGACTCTGTTTGTGGCATGAGTGCAGAAAGGGCTTCTTTCTCATCACCCTGCCATACAGATTTTCTTTGTGCAAATTGCGCTGAATTGTAGAACGATGTACAGATACACCATCTGCAGCAAGATGTTCTTGCAGGTCTTTGGAGGTGATCTGTGGGTTGTCTGTAACCATTCTCACAATCCTGCGCATATCCGGCTCCTGTATTTTTCTTGGCCTGCCAGACCTGAGTTTAACAGCAGCTGTGCCTGTGGCCTTCCATTTCCTGATTACATTCCTTACAGTTGAAACTGACAGTTTAAACCTCTGAGATAGCTTTTTGTAGCCTTCCCCTAAACCATGAGACTGAACAATCTTTGTTTTCAGATCTTTTGAGAGTTGCTTTGAGGATCCCATGCTGTCACTCTTCAGAGGAGAGTCAAAGCGAAGTACAACTTGCAATTGACCACCTTAAATACCTTTTCTCATGATTAGACACGCCTGTCTATGAAGTTCAAGCTAATCCAACCAATTTGGTGTTGCAACTAATCAGTATTGAGCAGTTACATGCATTCCAGTCAGCAAAATTATAAGGGGACACAAATTTTTGCACAGCCAGTTTTTCACATTTGATTTAATTTCATACAACTAAATACTGCTTCACTAAAAATCTTTGTTCGAAAAACACCCCAGTACTCAGATGTTCCTAGGAAATGAAAGACATAACACTATTATCTTTTTTGTTGAAAGTAGAGTAAATTATTATGCAGGTTGACAGGGGTTCCCAAACTTTTTCATATGACTGTATTTGCATTTGTGATGGACACCCGGGCGTCAGCCAGCCCAAACCCCGACACGAACACACAAGCACAGTCCCGGATATAAATAAAGAAAGGTTTTTATTATAAATACCTCCAAAACGTGTTACATAAGCACAAATCACTTGTTCCATCACCACAGTAGGGAGCTTGTTTCCCTGCAGCACCCTCTTGCGGCACCCCCTGACCCCAGTAGGGCTGCCTTGCCGAACTACATTTCCCGGCATGCCCTGCTGACTTCACACCTGGCACCGAGAACCTGGGCTGCTGCCATCTAGAGAGCTGGGGGAATAAAAACCCTCTGCCGATATCTTTCCTTTTTAATGGGCTGTCCGTCCACCCTTTCCGATCCTTCCTTCCGGGTTTTCTTCTGGTCTTCTCGTGGTATCTACACATTTTATAAAACTTTTTTGATATTTTATTAATTTTAAGTTTGGTTAAAAGTTTCATGCTAACACTATTGATATTAAAAGATAATTACAGAAAGCATACTGTACAATTACCTCACAGCAATCAGATTCTTTATCTTCAGAATTACTGTAAGCTTCCAAGCTTGAGTAAGTAAATAATTCAAAACAGGCATTACAATCCAACTGGAATACATTGTACTCTTATTATTTTCACTCCTGTAAATTTCCAGATATAAATAAATATCTGTTCTATAAGCAGTGCGGAAAACATTCTTACATTTCACCATTTTGAAAAGGCCTTACTTCTCTTATTGTCATCAGCTAGCACTTCAGCTTATTATTTCTGCAAAGTACAATGCAATTGCATACCCAGGGCGTATGCTGTCACTTCCCGGTCAGTCAAAACTAAAGTGGACAAACCATATTACACATGACTCGCTGAGCAATATTTCCTTATGAAGCTCACCATATGGAAATGCTGTTCTGCTTTAAAGAACAGATCTGATTTTCTTTTCTAGAACATTTGCTTTGTATAGTAACAAGAGAGGAAAATGCTAGCCTGAATAAATAAAGGTTTGGATTTGTAACTCAGAAAGCCGTGATTAACCCTCACATGTGAGCCTGTAAATATACAATTAGAGCTGAGTTAATATTGTGAAAATATTTCAAATCCAATAAAAATTTTCTTATACACATACTGTATATCGTGTTTCCAAATGTATCATTAAAATAAATAATCCTTATTTTTCCAGTTAATTTATTGGATACACTGGTTTTTCATTAATGTTCTTTAATCATTTGACATCCTCATGGGTTAGATTTTAAGAAATACACCTGAGGATTAGACTGTATAAAATAAAAATACAAGACCAAGTTTTATTGGTTTTATTTACTATTGCCCGTATCTAGTGCCTATAAAAAGTATTATTTCTGCCCAGTGGTCTATCTATCTGTCTTCACAGAGATCTGTTTGAATTTTGAAATTAAAGACTTTTTTCTGTTGATTAGTGTCAAAAAAGCCAAATTAAATCCACTGTGATTCAATGTTATATAACCAAAAAAAAAAAGAAGTGAAAACATTTAAGGGGTGAATACGTTTTCAAGGTTTTGTGCCAATGAAACATTATCACTAATTAAATCAAATTCTGTATTTTAATATATTTTTGTTTATCATGGCTGCGGTGGGCTGGTGCCCTGCCCAGGGTTTGTTTCCTGCCTTGCGCCCTGTGTTGGCTGGGACTGGCTCCAGCAGACCCCCGTGACCCTGTAGTTAGGATATAGTAGGTTGGATAATGGATGGATGGATGTTTATCATGGTGCCAGACAGTGACAAGTTGCATGTTGGTCAGACATGCAAGTAAGAATTTCACTGTAGTCTACTACTACTATTATAGTATTACTAAAATGGCACACTACTATGTTACTACAATGGGCAAGCTTTGTTGTTATCTCTTCCGACAATTCAACACTCAGTCTCAGTTTCAGCTCTGCCAGTGGGCTGGTGCAGTAAACCATCTTCTCAGTGACAGCTCAGTAAATGCTGACTAAAGATGTGCTTGTTATGTTAAGAAGTGTTTCTGAATTGGTCTTGTGGGAGTATAAGTTTAGGCGTGTGTATGAGTGGGCCCTTTGAAGGGTTGGCTTCTTACCTTGTGTCTAGTGTTCCCAGTTTAGGTTCTGCTCTACAAAATCCTTATTTGAGCAGAGTAATTTTGAGAATATTTTGTTTAGAAAGCAGTATATGTTTTGCTGGAGTCAGGTGATTGATAACTTCACTCCACAACTAATAAATCCATCAGGCCCTCAACTGACTTTACTGACTTCTGATATAAATTATATTATATTCAAAACACACTAATGAAATACCAACTGTTCATTCCAAACTGTCTCTTCTTGCTGTTTGCCTCTTCTGGACCTTCTTGCCTCCTTCATTTTTCAAAGCTTTCTCACTATGCAACAGGTTGCTGAGTTCTCATTTAGCTGTGTGGCTCCTAGTGTCTGAAATTCTTTCCTAGAGCTTTCCATGAAATTATACTTTAAAGTCAACTTTTACTTGAAACAATTAATCAGAAGTTATTTTCTATAGTTCACTTTACAGATCACAACACAGTATGATGCAAAAAAGAGCATAACAATCTTTACTTTGTTCTGACTCTTCATTACCTCCATAGCTGATAATAATGCTACTCCTTTAGCAATTCATTCAGTCAGCCTGCAACCAATTTCATGGTTAACTGTGTGGACCGGTCTAGTGTTTGCTTTCTTGTAATTTATTTTAGTACTGAACTCAATTTTACTACATAAGACTATATTTTCCTCATGTCTTTCTTGTCTTTTCAATGTATATTTTGATTTTCCTCCTACATCCCTTAGATAGATAGATAGATAGATAGATAGATAGATAGATAGATAGATAGATAGATAGATAGATAGATAGATAGATAGATAGATAGATAGATAGATAGATAGATAGATAGATAGATAGATAGATAGATAGATAGATAGATAGATAGATAGATAGATAGATAGATAGATAGATAGATAGTCCCAGTATAAGTGAGTGTATGTGCCTGAACAAGTGTGCCAATGATGATCTGCCATCCTGTTCAGGGATTGTCAATGCCTTGATTGCCTACAGCTTACCAAAACCCTTACTTGGAATTAGTGGGTTTTAGAAAATGAAACAAATACATTGTTTTCTTGTTTTCTTTGTAAAGTATCTTTAAATGCTATGCCCAATACATTATGATTTTGTAATTGACTGAAGGTATTGTCTTGTTCAGGAGGCTTTGGGTTATCTAAGAGTGCTAAAGACATTACATTCTTAGAATCCTCAAACATAGGGATCACTGGTATCCTCCTAAAGTTAGCATGATTTGCAAAAAATCAAGGGGTTCTAAAATTGTTACTGTGCCAATTTCAGAATGCATTGCTCTTGTGGGTTCATCTGAGTAGCCTGTTCTCTATATAGTAGGACCACTGACCTCATATACATCATCATTGTGCAGTTTTTCTCTTACTTATTAAGAGTCACGGAGAGTCACAGCCAACCTCCCAGAAAGAGGTACAGGACTGTCAACATCCCTATATAGGATACCAGTTAACCACCTGTTCCTACAGACACCCATACCAGCATGATTTTGGTCCACTATTTAATCTAACAGCATGTTTTTGGAATATGGGGTTAAAATAAGACCACAGAGGAAACCCATGTGTCAACAGGGAGAACATGCTAACTCTATACAAAAGGCACCCCGGGGGCTAAATGCTGTAAGGTCATTAAACCATGCATTGTACCATCATGCCACCCAGGTTAAATATAAAATAACCATATAAAATAACAAAAATTCGGTGGACTTATTTTTCTGATGTGCTGTAATCCTTGAGCTCCATTCAACAAAGGTAGTTGCAATGTATCCAGTGGTTTTAAGATGGGCTCCACCTACAAGTGTGGCTAAGTTGTACTATGCAGATCAGAAAATGGGTGAATGGGTGTATTATAACCTTGTCTGCTTCATAAAGCACCTTGTGATGTTGAATGATGTTAATTGTGCTGTATATACAGTAGAATCAGTCAACTTATTGATTTTTGATGACTCTCCCTTACACGAGCATGCACTTCTGAAGAAATTGCTCAATTCCTTATATACTCCTGATCAGGTTCAATGGTGAAATGAGCTGCACACAATGTATAAAACAGCACAGGACCCCTTAGAGGTACTGAGCCTGTTTAACCAGTAACAATATAGTTCCATTAAAAGAGTGTTTCACTTTTAACAATAAAAATAATTACATTTATGAAGCACTTTTCTAGCTAATCAAAGTATTATACATAGACAATGGTAAGCCCCTTCAACCAGCACCAATGTGTAGCCTCCAACCGGATGATGTGATGGCAGCCATTTTTGCACCAGTACACTCACCACACATTAACTATTCAGTTGTGAGGGGATGAGAGAGATAATTAGCCATTTAGAGACAGAGGATGATTAGGGGGGCAGATTTGATGGGCAATTTAGCCAGGACATTGGGAAAACCCCTACTCTTTTCAAAATATGCCCAGGAATCTTTTATGGCATACAGAGTCAGGAAGTATCATCCAAAGGATGGCACCATTTTTCAGCACAGTGTCCCCATCATTGCCATGGGGCATTAGGATCCACTCACAGACCAGAGGGTAAAGTATCTATCTATCTATCTATCTATCTATCTATCTATCTATCTATCTATCTATCTATCTATCTATCTATCTATCTATCTATCTATCTATCTATCTATCTATCTATCTAATTCTTCTAGAAGCAACTCCAGCTTTCTTGGTTGGTCTCCCACCCAAATATGCTTAGCTTCTGCTGGATTTCATATTCTGAAGTGCTTGTGGCCTTATATGGCTGCTGGCTAATAATATTTTCAGTGTGTGAAATACACCATAGTAATGGAGGGGTGTCATTAGTTCTCCATTCTTTACTGAACACTGAAATCATACTCTAGTACTATAGAATATACAATTAGCTCTATACAATGATATCATAGACTAATCAGGCCATACACAGATACACAATCTAGAAAAGAACATCACACCACCCTGTACCTCTGACCAGCATCACACAGAACAGCCACTTTTTATGACTCACACACGCACTTCAATATGGAAGAGTAGAAGCCACTAACTCACTCCGTGTATAAAACTGGTGTTAATACTTACGTGAACAGCAGCAAAGTGTGCAATTACATCATTTGGGACATCTCCATTGCTCTGTCGGAATTTTTAAAAGTAAACTTAAACTGTCAGAGCAAAGTTGAGTTAATCAAAACGTCATTAATGTCACCCTGTCTCAGACCAATGCTACTGATTTAGTCAGATTACAGTACATGGAGAGTATGGCAGTAGTGCATCATTTCGAGGTTAAAACAAGCTGCAATAAAAGGAAATATACTAATGAAGACCCTCTCCTGAATGTATGCGTAAGCCAATTTTCCATTAAATGAAGTAATGTGCAGTAAGTGATTCTAGCACCATAGTATGTTTTTAAAATGTATTTTCAGACTTTTCCAAAATTTTGATTTTGAGACTTCCAGGGGTTCCAAAGTGTTGATTAGGGGTTCTTGGTCTTCCCTCAACACAACACCCTTGGAGAATTTTACACCTTGAGTACTTTTTTGAATGGTACAGATTAGTACTGGGAGTGTAACCTTGAAATAAGCAGAGGGGTTCAGAGTGCTGATTAGGTAAACTGAAATTCTTAAGGTATCATTTTCCTTTGAATTCTTTTAGAAGACAGTCTCTGCTATTTTTATATTAAAAATACAGATGAGAATTTACTGTATAGCAACACCCTGCTCTTAAATAAAATGATCAGTGAAATGTCATCAATTCACTCGCATGCTGCAGTGAGAAAGTGTAACTAGTCACAAAATATTATAAGAAACACATAATGGCATCAGCAAAACAATGATAAAAAAGAACAAAACCAGTAAAAAATTTTCACAGAAGCAAACCATGGAAAAATAATGTAAAAATCGGGAGTATGCTCCACTCGACTTTCTCATATACTGAGTGTGACAGATTGGGGGCGCTATCGCTCCCTTGAACCCTCAGACCAGACGCCAGACACCAGATAAAAGTCCAATAATTGTTTTTAATCGGACAATACAGTGCACCAAGCACCCTCCACTCCACAAAACTCATAAACCAATACAAAATCACTACAATAAACAATCCTCCACTCCCAGACACGTTGCCACCCTTCCTCTCGACTTAGCTCAACCCTGGGATCTCCCACAGTCCTTTTTATAGTTCATAACCCAGAAGTGCTTCTGATCCCTCAGTCCATGTGACTTCCCAGCACTTCCGGGTCAGGTGAAAACTCATCTTCTTCATCTCGGAAGTACGTTATTTCCTCTGTTGCTGTGACTAAGATGTACTTCCGGGTTATAGGGAACATACAAGTCCTTATGCCTCCCTGCAGCGTCCTCTGGCGACCCCATGGTATCCAGCAGGGCTGTGAAGGAAAACTCCAATGTCCAAAATTCCCTGCTGGCATTCGGGCACCTCCATGCTGCAGGGAGAGCTCCATCCGGCGGCCTGGGGGTATTGGCCGGGATGAACGGCCGGCCATATCCCACATGAGATAGAGGAAAAGGTAATCAGAACCACTTCCAAGTGCGCAATATTTCTCTAACATTATATCTCATTGTTTCTCATCATAACTAATTGATAATATCGATACCCAATCATTTATTTCTATGTATAATAAAACTTTTTATTAAAATGATATTTTCTCACTTATGGAGGTCGAAAACAGTGGTGGAATTTTTTCATAATTACATATGCATTACCTAGATTGCATGCAAATTGAAAAGAGTTATAGTCCCCTAAAAACATAGACAAAGTGTTAGTATTATATAATATGTGTTGCAATAAATTGCTATAGGTAAAACTACATTTAGCTACATTTAATTATGATAATGATTGCGGAAATAAAAACAAAAAATCATAAAATGAAATGTATTACCAGGAACACAAAGGGGACATAGCAGCTTATTGTTCCCATTACATTTTTATATTTACATGTGATGTTCAATGTTTACACATTAATGGTAAAATGATGTATAAATTAAAATAAAATTAGTAATTGTTATTGAAAGAATATGTGTTACAGTTTTTAATATCGTGTACACATTTATATATCCATGATGCAAAACATTCGGTTTGTTGTTTAAATAAAATACTACTTCCAGTTGAGTAATTTTTCTCAAATTGTATATCTGTTTGCTTTTTATCATTATAAATATCTATACAAAATTTGAATCATCTATCTGTAATTATACAGTGCATCCGGAAAGTATTCACAGCACATCACTTTTTCCACATTTTGTTATGTTACAGCCTTATTCCAAAATGGATTAAATTCATTTTTTTCCTCAGAATTCTACACACAACACCCCATAATGACAACATGAAAAAAGTTTACTTGAGGTTTTTGCAAATTTATTAAAAATAAAAAAACTGAGAAATCCCATGTACATAAGTATTCACAGCCTTTGCTCAATATTTTGTCGATGCACCTTTGACAGCAATTACAGTCTCAAGTCTTTTTGAATATGATGCCACAAGCTTGGCACACCTATCCTTGGCCAGTTTCGCCCATTCCTCTTTGCAGCACCTCTCAAGCTCCATCAGGTTGGATGAGAAGCGTCGGTGCACAGCCATTTTAAGATCTGTCCAGAGATGTTCAATCGGATTCAAGTCTTGGCTCTGGCTGGGCCACTCAAGGACATTCACAGAGTTGTCCTGAAGACACTCCTTTGATATCTTGGCTGTGTGCTTAGGGTCGTTGTCCTGCAGAAAGATGAACCGTCGCCCCAGTCTGAGGTCAAGAGCGCTCTGGAGCAGGTTTTCATCCAGGATGTCTCTGTACATTGCTGCATTCATCTTTCCCTTTATCCTGACTAGTCTCCCAGTCCCTGTTGCTGAAAAACATCCCCACAGCATGATGCTGCCACCACCATGCTTCACTGTATGGTATTGGCCTGGTGATGAGCGGTGCCTGGTTTCCTCCAAACGTGACGCCTGGCATTCACACCAAAGAGTTCAATCTTTGTCTCATCAGACCAAAGAATTTTCTTTCTCATGGTCTGAGAGTTCTTCAGGTGCCTTTTGGCAAACTCCAGGCGTGCTGCCATGTGCCTTTTACTAAGGAGTGGCTTCCGTCTGGCCATTCTACAATACAGGCCTGATTGGTGGATTGCTGCAGAGATGGTTGTCCTTCTGGAAAGTTCTTCTCTCTCCACAGAGGACCTCTGGAGCTCTGACAGAGTAACCATCGGGTTCTTGGTCACCTCCCTGACTAAGGCCCTTCTCCCACGATTGCTCAGTTTAGATGGCCGGCCAGCTCTAGGAAGAGTCCTGGTGGTTTCGAACTTCTTCCACTTACGGATGATGGAGGCCACTGTGCTCATTGGGATCTTCAATGCAGCAGAAATTTTTCTGTAACCTTCCCCAGATTTGTACCTCGAGACAATCCTGTCTCAGAGGTCTACAGACAATTCCTTTGACTTCATGCTTGGTTTGTGCTCTGACATGAACTGTCAACTGTGGGACCTTATAAAGACAGGTGTGTGCCTTTCCAAATCATGTCCAATCAACTGAATTTACCACAGGTGGACTCCAATTAAGCTGCAGAAACATCTCAAGGATGATCAGGGGAAACAGGATGAACCTGAGCTCAATTTTGAGCTTCATGGCAAAGGCTGTGAATACTTATGTACATGTGCTTTCTCAGTTTTTTTATTTTTAATAAATTTGCAAAAACCTCAAGTAAACTTTTTTTCATGTTGTCATTATGTGGTGTTGTGTGTAGAATTCTGAGGAAAAAAATGAATTTAATCAATTTTGAAATAAGGCTGTAACATAACAAAATGTGAAAAAAGTGATGCGCTGTGAATACTTTCCGGATGCACTGTAACCATAGTTTACTTGAAAATTCACGAACGTATTCAGTTAAAGTACCACTTCCAGGTGCCAGAAGTGGCCCAAAAGTTTATAGAATTCCTTATTTTTGATATAAAGCAGGTATGCAAAATCTCATTGACCTTGGTCAAAGCATTTTTTAATTATTGTGTTTACACACAAATACACAGACAGACATAATTTCAAAAATGGTATTTTTGGACTCTGGAAGGTCTAAAACATCAAAATTCATCAAAATCTCAAGGTCAGTTTTTTTCTTGATTCCTATACTTTCTCTATACTATGTATACAAGAAAGTAAAAAGAACCAAAAGAAATGTAACCCGCATCTTACAGTGTTATGGGGATCTCACAATTAATACAGTAAATGATTGTCTTCTAATCATTAAAAGTTAAAGCAATTAAATGATATTATGTCGTGGCTGTATTTTCTATTTTTCCAAATATACTGTAAGTCAAACAATGTCTATTTTATACAAGGAGGGCATCACCAGAAGGAGCTTTTTAGAACTGGCACAATTACAAATACAAGTTTAAATCCCAAATGTGAACTGAAATATATACTATTAAAAATACAAAAAATATAAATGAGGCACTGGTGTACATCAGGAGGACCTTGCAAATATGCCTGATAGATTCCAAACATTAACTCTCAAAAGGTGTTGTTCATAGTAAAAAGTATGAAAAAGGGCATACAGCATTGTTGTAAGAATTAGCATCAAAGAGGGCTATAAAAATGAAGCACGGCTCCAGAACTGAGCAAAGGGACCACTGAGGCAGAAAGGATAGTGTGACTTCAGCCCAGCTCCGTAGTGCTAGGTTCAAATGGTTGACTTTTACATGATCTCCTCATGCAAATGTTATGTGGGATTTCCCTTCAATTCCTAAACATGTCGAGGCTAGGCTAGCTGATGACTTTAAACTGGCCCTGTCTAAGTGAGGTGTGTGCCCTCAGAGTACAATGCCGTTCATGGTTTATTCTTGCTTTGCGCCCATTTTTGCCATGATAGTCTCAAGCCCCCTCCTAACCTGAATTTGGCTAAGCAGGTTCAAAAAATGAATGAATTTGTGAGTGGCTGATAAACAGATGAAGCAATGAAAACTCCTGATGCTTTTCTACTGTCCCTTTCTGTTCATGGATGCAGTCTATTTTTTTTTTCCTCTTTTATATCTGTGTTGTCTTAATCCTCTTATGAAAGTCAATCTTGTTTTTGTGGCAGTTGCTCTAAATTTAATAGCAACGATGGCCTGATGTGACACTAGATGTTCTGCTGTCATACAAGTCCCTGAGTTGGGCCTCAATGAGCAGGTGCTGTGTTTTCTAGAGGACACCCGCCCTTCACACTTCTTTTCTATGGAATATTTTTCTTCTTGGTATAATGAATTTGATGACTGTTCCCACTTGTTGGCATACATATTTGCTTTGTATTGACTCTGACGCTGAAGAGTGGAATACTGAGGATTTCACAGTTAGGTGATACAAAGACCACCAGAAATCCTGATGTGGTTTCAATAAAGATGCTTTAAGAATGAGAAAGTGAAGTTCCCACTAACAGCATTGGGTGAATAATACTACCAACAGGCAGGATCTGCTGACCACATTCCTCCCTCAATTTTACTCTTTTTAATCCCTGTAGCTACTGTACAAAGGATTAACAGTTTAGTTCAGCCACAATCTCTGCGCTATATTTACCTTTTCTATGGAAGCCAAGAGAGGACGTGCAATATTGTTATTTTTTTAAATTGTTTCCTTGAGATAACGGACTAATTTTATCGAGATCTCGAGAAAACGAACTTTGCGTTCTCGAGATAACGGAATAATTTTATCGAGATCTCAATAAAACATAAGATCTTCTTTTCTCAAAATTATGAAATAATTGTATCTAACATTTAATGTTTACCTTATTGAAGCCACGTCCTGTTTGACATTGGCAGAAGAGTAGAACTCTATTGATCAGTGCGTCACATTTTTGTTCAATCAAGGGCTGACACAGGCTGAAATATGTTTATGCCTTAGTTTAGAAAATAATAATGTTAGTTTCCGTCATTTAAGAAGATGGTTAGCAAGGCTTCAGCTGTATAGGCGTTGCAATGTAAGTGAGCCTGATGCCAGCAGCAAAGGTTAAGTTCTGTTTTCTCGAGATCACGATGAAATCTGGCGAGGGAGGCAGAGAGCAGCACATATGACTGTCTGGCAGAGAATGCACTGAGATGGGGAAGAAGAAAAGGGGTGGTGGCTTGAATGGATGAGATAAAAAGGAAGGCGGTGGATTCTGGAGGGTTTTCCAGAGGCAAGGTGAAGCTGAAGATGAGGGAAATTTCAGGGAGTGGAGGATGGGTGTGAGAGAGAGAGAGTTCAGCAAAAGGGAAACAGAGTATTTTAGGGAGTCTCCCATGGTCATAACAATGAGAGGTTTATAGTTAATTGTAAATAATTCCTGTTTAATTTTCTTTATAGTCATTTTACATTCTCTTATTTTGAACCATTCTTGCAACCACTTCTTTATCCTGCTGTACCTTCCTTTCAAGCCTAGTATGAGGGTTTGCTACAGTATTATTAATGTCCTTGTCTCTAGGTTGGTTTCGATTTTGCCTCCAGTACCATTGGGATAAACACGACTAATTTGCTCCCCTAAACTGTATAAGCCTGTTTCAAAATGGATGGATAACTATATATCAAGCACAATGTACTTGCAAAATAATTCAACAGCAGAAATACAAAGTAATGACTATTAAAATGCTCTATATATCCTGTGTATACACTTCAATTTAATCTCCACTCTTTTTACTTGATGAAAAAAGAAACAGAGCTTATACACTAGTAGTTTTCATTTCAAATTTTATATGAGGTGACTAATGATTAAAATAAAATACCTTACAGGCTGCTTCTTTTGCTGACAAAACAGAAGATAAGAGAGAAGTAAAACCATAAGTGTTTCAAATATCTGAATTGAATACAAATGTGTGTTCAGAAGATTAATCAATAATTTAGGGGCCCACTGAAGAACTGTTTGAGTGTGCTTGAAGAGGAGAGAGGTTATTTGGTTTCATGGTTAATTCTGTGTCAATTAGTCAGCCGCGGTCTCCCCTCAAGCTAAATCTTGTTCAGTGCCAAGAACAGAAGCCCACAGAATTCCAGCTTTAACAGGCCCAGTGCTCAATCATTTATCTGTGGCCAGAGGCAGCAAATCAGTGTCAACAGACATTCCATTGAAATCATATCAGTTTTTTTCCCCTTGTGTTTTTTCTTTTTGTATTGCCTCCCCCACACCAGACTCCCCCATCTCCTTGATCCCAATGGCATCCATGCCTGGCTGTGCTCATCAGTTATGTTTCCTAGGTTGACCAGACAGTCTTAGCTGTATATGTATAATGAGCTTTTTCTTCATGTTTGTTCACTCATGTTGCACAATGCAGATTTAGACAAGCAGGCTGTTGGGACAGCGCTCACGCTGCAGTGCTCATCAAGTATTTGGTAATTCTATTCAGTTCAATTTATTTTTGTATAATGTTCTTCACTGAATACAGCCTGAGTGCTTACACAAGTTAACAGCTATGATGCAAAAACAGAAATAGTTAAACCATACATTACTTACAAACATGAATGCAGAAATTAGGTTAACAATAAGTAAGGTAGTACATTTCAATGTGATTAATATGATATATGATTTCAATATAAGAAATATAACAATCAAAGTCCATTAACATTATAACTGAAATAAAGTCAATTAAAGACAGGGAAGAGGAAAACAAAACTTCAATTACCAGCATTTCTGCAGAAAGTATACCTTTTAGGTGACCATTGTCAGATTTAACCAACAAAATCACTTTCAAAGTCAGACATGGTCACAGTTTTGATCTCCTGGACTTCTGACTGCCACCACTCCGGGAATTCTACAAATTATGAGTAGTTACTGGGTAGTCTAATGAAAAAATTAAATCCATTCATCCTTGGATTCCAAGGTATCCAATATCTTAGGTATCCCTTCCCAATTGGTCCCCCATCTTATGCTTAATTTTTTAAGCAACTGTTATGATTTTCTGAGTATTATATTTCAGTGCTGGCTTATGTTTTTTTTTCTCTTTTTGGTATTTTTTTTATTTTTCATGTGTTTTTATGTCATTTGTGTTAATTTGTTATTTTACACATGCATACTATGTGCTATCCAATTAAGATGGGCTGGAATCTCAGTAATTGACGTAGACCTCAGCATATTTATTTCCAGTGCACCATCTATTGGAATGTATTTTGTACTGTATGTAGTAACAAAATATGTTGGTTTTTTTTCAACAGATGGCACATTACAAACATTAGCACTGCCTTCACGAATCCCATAGCAGATGGCATATAACAGATATAGCCACTAGACAGATTTACGGACAGAGACACTTGTATTTGATTAAGGTGATTTGCTTAAGTGTTCTGTATTTTGTATATCAGTCTCATAGCCACATTCCTTGTGTTTTGTGGATGTAACCATTTGTGGGCCACCAGGGCATCACTTCTGAGAGACCACATTTTATATTTATTGTTCAGGCGGTTGGGATTGATCTCTTAGAGCACTGAGAGTTGTTGGTGTATCAGTATCTGTTAGCTTTATTGTGAGATATTTTTAGTTATTGGATAGTGGTGGCACTGCTGCTTCACAACAAGAAGCCCAGGCTTCACGTCCCAGGTGCTGCCTGTGGTGAGTTTGTATCTTCTCCTTGTGTCTGTTTGGGTTTTCATGGTGCTCACCAGTATCCTCCACAGTCCAAAGACATGCAGGTTAGGTGAATTGCCATTGCAAAATTAGTCCTAGTATGTGTTTGTGTGTTCACCCTGCGATGCTGCTGCCCAGTCCAGGAAATGTTTCTGCCTTGTGCTATGCTTGCTGGAATAGGCTCCAGCTTTTCCGTTACCATGCCCTGGATAAGCAGGTTAAGGAGATGGATGGAGCAGATTTCTTACTTTTCTCTTTATTGTACTTGATTCTGGGTTATGAACTGCCTTGCCTTTTTGTATGTCTTTTTTCTAATTATAAATAATTTTTAAAATTTTTAGTTTTCCTCCACTTCTCAATCCAGAGGTTGTCATAATTTCCTTTTCTTTGAAGAAAAATTGAAGTAAAGTATTATTTAATCTGTGAAACCTAAGCCTTGACGTTGAGCTTGCGGTCAGACTGCCGGTCATGAGGCCTGTTTCTAAGCAGACGATTAAAATTTCTGATTTGGTTTTGGCATTTTTCTGAGGCCTATCACCCCTTTATGCCATCTTCTGTTGCAGTGCTTACAAAACTGGGCTCCACAAAAAAACAACACCAAGGTTTTTTTTCCTTAGAACAAGAACTGTAAGGCTCCCAATTTGGCCTAGTAATAAAAGGAGCTTGGCCCCAAACTCAAGAAAGAGGCTTCTCAGCCTACATGGGCCGAAATGGACCAGAAAGAAAAATGTCAAGGAGAAGACCTGTATAAAACCCGGTCTCAAATAACAAAACAATTTCCCTTATACTTTAAAAGTTTTAATAGAAAAATCCAAAAACAAGACCAAAAAAGGCAAACCCAACTGAATAAAATCAAGTCCATAATTTACAGATCTAATTCCTTAAAACAAAGCCAAAGTTCATAAACCAGAAAATTATAAAAAAGAATTTATCAGATTCAACAAATCCAATAAGAGAGCTGAAAAACAGCAGCATAAACCACAATTGTCAAGACACTAGCGTTGTTTTAAACCCCAACTGATATAAGGCTGCTCCAGGTCCTGGATCTGTGGTGTTCAGGAAGACCTACCTTCCTAGATTCAACAAATAAAAGATAAGGAACATTAAAATGACAAACAGAAATATTTTCATCAAACAATAATGATGAAACTAATATGAAATTAACCAACAACACTGAAAATGCTAATAAATATACAAAACACAATTAAAGAGAAGAAAAATAAAATCGACTAAACAAAAAGAAAAATCTTCTGAGCCAGGGACAAAACCCTAACTATGCTTGGTTAAGTGACCGCTTAAATGGACAGAAATTTTTAATAGTTATTTTCCTAAAGAACTAAAACAGTTCAGTACCCTGTAGTTGCTGCTTTTCATTCCAATCAGTTTCTCAATCAGTGCCTTAGTCCTAATTTTAAATGATATTATTGTTTAGTGAACTTTAGTTTTTTAATTATCTTATTATAATAAACTCTTAAATATACAGTATGTATTTTTCTGAGACCTTTAAATGCCAACGTTTTTTTGTAATTTCTTGTTAATTTTCCTTCTTCTGTAGAGTTTGCTCCCTGAATTTATCCAAACACTGACAACACTGAATATTAAAGGGGAGCAATTACTTCAGTGCCACATTCACTTTTCTCCTCATTTGTAAGAAATGATCCTTAATGAGCAGACTAGTGAGAATGGCGGTGATGTAGCTGCTTTTCTTTGGTATTCGATACTGTCTGTACCTGTGCCTGCATCACCCATTGCTAATCATCAGTCTTTAAATACCAGCTAGATAGATAGATATTGTATTTGTTGCTCAATACAACCAGGAAAACATTTTATTTACATACTCTAAAGTGTTTAATAATTAAATTTAATACAATATAATTTTTTTTTTCTATCTATGGATTTTTTACAACTGGTACACACAGAGATTAATTTACAGTAGGGTTTTGAATTGGTAGTATTGTGCTATAAAGTTCAGTGCTTTCATTACTAAACCACATCTCCTTTGAGGTAAGTATTCTTTTAATTTCTTATGGTTATGATTTCTTATTCCTTTTTTTTCCCAGAAAGAGTTGAAATGTCTTTGCTGTTCCAATTAAATGAACATAAATGTGAAAGGATTTGCCATTTTAATTAGAGCACTTGCATTAATAATAAATTATTTTATGTATAATAATTTGTCTTCAATTCAGGCTACTTGCTTGTTAAGATTATGAGCCTTCAATTGACATTTTTTAGTTTCTATTCCCTGGCTGCCTGGTAGCATTGGAGTTTAAATGAAAAGTTACCCAGAAGAGCAGCTGCTAACTTTAAAGCCAAAGAATTTGGGAGTGTTGGCCATAAAGGAGCCATCTAGTACCTTTCTTCATGGCTCCCTATGTACTCAGATTCCTGATTCTGAACCTTAAACACAATTAATGTATATCAGACCATGCATAGGCATGTTATATTAAATGGCAATTTTGTTTGGTTCATTTTTTGTACCCAATATTACTTGGGTGGATTTCACTTCAACACAACAATTCATTGGATTAAGTGGGTTTGACAATGTTAGTCATTGTGTGAATTGCCTGTTCATATCTCATCATTGCTGACCAATATCCTGCACTATACTGGGCGACTGGGTGGACAACTGTCTTGCATATATATGCCTTGGGATGGGTTGGCATCATGCGATTGCAATGGACCCAGTTACTTGCTGCCATTTTAGCTATGCAGCATTGACTCATGCCCACACTTCAGGGAGAATGTCAACATCAGAACAGATTATTGAGCTAAGGTATTTGAATTGGGAGATTTTGTTGAGATCTTGATCGTCAACGCATACAGCACCAGTTGCATTCCATGTATTCTTCCTTCTAGATGCTCAGTCATAGTTCATTCATTCTAGTTATGTCTCCTACTGCTGTGTGAAAAGGTCTCCTTGGCCTGTATCCTTCATGAGCAGGACATCATTAGTGAAAAGTAGCGTCCATGGGTGTAGCATTTGGATGTCCAGCATGGCCGTGTCCATGATGAAGAGTAAAGGTGAAAGGGCGGATCCCTGATGCATACCAACTCAAATGACAAAAGGCAGTAAGAATCTAACAAGACATCATATGGTGCTTGAGGTGTTGTTGTATAAGAGCTGGATCTATCGTACATAGGCTTCAGGCACACTGTGAGATCAAAGAACATGCCAAATAAGTTCATGCAGGACCCTGTCGAAGAACTAATCTGTCTCAACAATGTCACAAATGAGGACATCGCACCGACCACTGAAAAGATGTGTTCTGTGTAGTAGGTCCATGTGGCACTTTGTAATGAGGAACTGGTAGCAAAGACAGGCTTGTGCCTTAGTTTCACAAGGAAAGCAACCATGCACAAGACCAAAGAATCTATAGCTTAATTGGTTCAAAGAAGTCATGCGAGAAGTCAATATTGCATCTGAAGACACCTTAGACCGGAACAAGTGCTGAATAGCATGCAAAAAAGTGGATCCTATACAGAAGCGGGACAAATACTTTGAAGAAGAAGAGAATGTTAGGCATATTATAATTAATTTCTGAATATTAATAAGTACTTGCAGGCTAATTAAATTCCTTAATAATAGTGCCTTTCCTTAGTGAAGGCACCAGACAAGCCTAGAACTATAGTACAATTGTTCATATACATATTTTTTATACAGTTAAGTTGCTCACTCAGAGTTGCCCATTGAGTCTGAGGCAGGGACTGAACAAGAAACCTGAAGATTTAAAGTCCAGCACCTTAGTCACTTGGCGTTTCTGTCTGATTAATGAATACTTGCTGCATCTACACACAGAGTTTAGAGCAGTTTGAGGGTTCACCTTCCTGACCAGTCACTGTCTAAGCTAGGATTTGACCCCAAGGCCTTGAAGGTGTGTCAGTAATGCAACCACTGAGCTACTAGGAATGAAGCATTATACATATAGCTTTAAAGAACTATGAATTATGATGCATGCAGAAATTATTGGTGTTCAATTTCCATTGGTCATTATTTGTATTACTGTAGCAAAATATGCTCATAAATTATATTGACAACCTATGTTACAGATATCTGATCTTAATGATTGTTTTGTTTTCTTTTAAATGAAGTCATACTGTAATTGATTTATAATTTAATTCAAATGTTTTAGAGAAAGTGTGTACCGGTTTCAAAAAAAAAACCCTGAAGGGAAACTTCTTCATCTAGGTCTTACGGAGAGTGATAAATAAATTCATTAAGCTAATTATTTTAAATCCCCTCCAACACACACATCCCTTTAAAATTCAACTCTGAGGCATAAAACTTTCTATTCTACAAAACTAAAGGCCATGCATTTTTTCTCTCTTCTGATGTTCTTTTGCCTTAAGAATGCGTTGTGCACAGAATTTATAACAATGTCAGTTAAAGCCAACAGAAGATTGGCTATTTGCTAAATTTTCTTTTGCATGTTGTTGGAATAGCCTATTTAGTGTAATAGTACAATGTATTTGCACACAATTTAAGTTTTTCTTCCTGTGCCGCTCTGCTGTTCATAATTATTCAGCATTCAGTAAACTTATTACACTTGGAACCGTGGAAGGTGAAGCCACCCTCACATGTTCACAAAGAAAGGGCAAATCTCATGATCTTAGCAACTTTGAATTTTATATAGTTATAGAAATCATAACCATAATCTATGAGAGGTGTCACACACATGCGCATGGGAGGCAGCTAAAGAGCTCAAATGAGGGTAATTCCACGCCAGACCAGGGGGTGGCAAGGTGCACTACAGTAATCCTATCTCTCTTTCCACTGCAGACCAATTACGGGAAATTCCGCATGGCCTCTATGACATCACTTCCAGTCACGACAATGATGATGTCACTTCTGGTCCATCACTTCCGGTCCTGAAGATTATATTTCCAGTCCCAGTCACGATTACCTCACTTCCTCTGCCTTACTTTAAAAACACCATCTTAACCTCACCCAGTCAGTTCTGTTTTGGACTCCAATCTGTACACAACTGTACAACCAATTTAACATTTTACAGCTGGGTTCAAACATTTTTGTGGCTTTTTGTCTTTTCTTTGACAGAGTGTATTGGGTCATTTGGTTCCCCCAGTATCAGAGCAATGCTAAAGAAAAGTCGCAAAGACATAATTGAGTTTGAAAATCTTAAACCTCATGTGTTTAAGTTTATCCAATGCTATGGTCTCCTTGTAAAGTCAGGTCTGTATTTGACCAGTCAGCCTAAAGGCATTGTCACATTCGACGACTTTTGCAGTTGTAGCCTTCATTTACATAATCTTGGTGGAGTGGCAGTTGGCTGCATATGCCTGTGGTTTTCTGTCACGTCTGTCATAATCAGTGACTCATTCCAACAAGTCCACGACTTTCACTGAGAAAATCAAACAGTTTAATTGTGTTTTTAGCAATAGGAATGGACTCTGTGTGCATGAGAGCTGACAACCAATGAATGCCCATCTCTATGGAGTAATGAGGAATAATGAACACAGGTAGGTTGGATCTTGTAAACAGAAGAGAGGCATGTCTGTCTGATGTCTTATGTTTTATGCACCATAGCAGAATGAAAAAAGATAAACACAATGAGATGAGATTGCAGCTGAACTCGCTCTACCTGTTATCCCTACTTACAACACCAGTTCCATCAGGCAGCACATCATTGGCTCTCAGAAAAAGGGCTGAGTACAACTGTGCTGGAAAGACTTCATGCATTTGATAAATTTGATATGGCCAGCGATTTTAAGTTGTGTAACTTGACATTGTCCAGTGACAAGATCGGCAAAAACAGTCTGCAAGTCTGACATACATGTCGATTAGAAGTTGTGTAATGTGACATCGGCTTAACTGGTAGCCTTTGACAACGGTGGCAGCAGAATGATATTCTTAACAATGTAGCTCCATAAATCATGAACATATCAATTTAAATTTAGGACTCCAAAAAGAACCACCTAGCCTAATATAATGACAAAATTGGAAATAAAAATATAATCTTTAAACATTGTCCTGTGATTTTTGTTTAGTGTGTCCAGGCCAGCATATGCAATGCCACCAAAAGCTCAATGCATGATGCCAGAGAGTTTTTTAAATGAGAAGCTGACCACAGAGAACTTTATAGTGAAGCCGGACTGAATGTGAACAGCATCATCAGTCAATTCACAAATGGTAATGAACAACATAGTATGATGCTTGCCAAGTTTTAAAGCTAGTTTTAATAAAACCTAATTTGGGAGACTTTTATATTTTGATTTTGTATTGAATCAGTGTTTGGCAATGATAATGTTTAGCATTGTTTAGCAATGCTAGTTAGTTTTATAAATATGTTAATGTGTTGATTGTACAGTTTTATTGTACATGCGTCTCCTACTCTGTGCCACACAGTTGGAGGATTATTATTATTGTTGTTGTTGTTATTGTTTTTCTCTTTGTTTAATTAAAAATAAACTACTAAAAATGCAAGTTTGAATCATCTAATGTATGTAGATCTTATTATTATAATAAACAACATGAATGTTTCGTGTAAAACAAAAGGAAAGAAAAACTTTACTTACTGCGCCTTACAACAACTATTGTAAGCCTCTGGCTTGTCAGGTATTGAAGACCAAGGGCCTCATGTATAATGCCCTGCGTAGAATTCACACTATAACATGGCATACGGACAAAAGCGGAAATGTTCATACGTACAAAAAAATCCAGATGCATAAATCTGTGCATTCGCCGACTTCCACATTCTTCCGCTACATGAATCCCAGTCAGCGTGAAAAGTAACGCACGTGCACGTGCCTGTTGCTCCGCCCCAACTCCTCCCAGAATTACGCCTCTTTGAATATGCAAATCAATATAAATAGCCCTTAAGCTCAGCCTTCTGTGAAAAGACAATGGCAAAAGCACGGGGGGAAATAAAAGAATTTCAGCAAATACCAAGTGCAGGCAAAGAAAAACGTACTATTTGTTGGTTTAAACAGTGGTATAAAGAACAAAAGGATGTTGATCAAGTGACATAGAGTGTTGGAGAAACTCGAAAGCTCAAGTTCACAAAGTCGCACAGTACCCAAAATAAAAAAGAAGTTGTCACATATCAAAGTGAAAAAGGCGAGTCATAGCCCACCGTCTGAGTGTCATACAAAAGCTTATTAGGGTACAGAGAAAAAAAAATAGGCACACAGTGGGGAAAAAAGCACGAAATGTCAACTTTAATCTTGAAATTTCCACTTTAATCATGTAGTTTATTTTGTCATTAAAGCTCTATGTGTGTGAATCACTACGTGCTTCCGGGCTTTCTCTTCCTCTGACAGGACACAGAATCCATTACATTCGTAATATTGCAGCTCTCTGAATAATTAAAATTCTGACATGTATCCTTGATATCATTTTCATGATGATATGAATTAAAGCATGTTATTAAACATGGGAACACGGTGGCGCAGTGATTGTTCATGTCTCACGCAAGATGCTTCCTGCGCCATGCGCAACCTTCGATGAAATACTTTATTGCAGCAGTACTGTCTCTTTCAAACATACTAACCCCCAATTCCTGTCCATACTTTTCTTTCTCCAAATACCCAATCGCCATACAATCAGCTCTGTAATAGACATTAAGCCATCTGTAAGCTTAGAACGCTGATTCTTCAAAACTTTTAAGGAACATGTTTAATTATTCTATCCATCTATCCTTCCAGTGTCACGTCAGCCCCAACAAGAATACAGCGCAAGGCAGGAACAATCCGTGAACGGAGCCCCAGATCCTTGCTAGTGCAGCGACACTGTGTCCTCACATGTTTAATTATTAACAATATAGACTATTTGAATTAAGTTAAAGTTTTATCTGCGTAATATAATAAACATATTTTGCTGCATTTCATCTTAAAAATGATCTCGTCATCATATGTAAATACATGCTTTATAAAGCGGCTTAGGCTGTGCAATATTATAACTGTAGTGCAAGTGTACAGTGAGCACTTGATGGACTGATTGAGTGTGTTTATAGTTCTTGGGATGAAACTGTTTCTGAACCGTGATGTCTGTACAGGAAAGGCTTTGAAGCGTTTGTCGTGTGAGAGCAGTTCAATAGACAGCATGGCTGAGGCAGCGTGTACTTATTGCTGTATATCAATAATTCTCTTTCTGATCAGCTGCTGTAGATCTGTGATTCCCCACTCAGATACAGTGATATAAATACTCCGAGTGGTGCAGTGAGAGTAATATGGAAAAAGATGATCCACTATGGCAACCCTTAACGGGAGCAGCTGAAAGAAGAAAAAGAAAGTGCAGTGAGAGTAACAACGCTAAAGCAGCTATGGTATTTGGAATACTTTGGCTATTCCCTGGTCCATTCTATTGTTACAGGTTAATTACAATCAGATGTCTTAAACTAATAAACAATATGCAATTAGTTTCAGTGTATATGATAAAGCCGTGTCAGGGATGTGGATCTAAAAAAGAAAGGGTAACCACACAGGAACAGTAGCACTGCTTTGACGCTGGGTGCCACCAATTTGTAAAACCGAGCGGTGAACTTGCGTACGCCAGGGTTGGAGCTACAGTGAAAATGTGCGTGGCTTTACGCCAAGTTTAGGTTTTATACATTGCGATTTGAGCGTGGAAACGTTCATTCACAACATTTTTGTGCGAACGCACCGTTTATACTTGAGGCCCCAGGTTTCTCAAACATGTGGGATTTTTAATGGTTCTTTTAGGTAAAACATATTACCCCTATCCTCTGTGATTGATTTCTAGGCTTCAATATGCAACAAGACATACAAAAGTCTCAGATGAGATCTAAAAAAATTTAAATGAGACCTCAGGCTTTCTTATGTAATCTCCAAGCCCCAAACCCAAAAATGACACAATGAGTCCTAGCCTCTCAAATCTAGCCCCAAGCTTACCTGAGGCCTAGTATTCAAAAAGGGCCTATTTTTCCAAACAATAACAAGCAAGCAAGAAAGCCCAGACATCACTGTTCGTAATAATGTTTAAGGAATATTCCAAAAAAAAGTTGAATCTGTCTGGTTCAGAAATATTTCAATAAAGAAGTCCGAAGATTTATATTAACAAAATGTATTTTTAAAAAGAATATCAAAAAAGAAAAGAAAAAGGGAATGCCAATTAGGCAATCAATCAAAATAAGTTTGAGAACAAAATTACAATCTAACACAGCCACAAAATATATTAAAAAATAGAAAAACAGAATACTAACAAAACAAGATCACCAAACAATCCACATAATGCATAAATACCAAATAATTTAGAAAAAAGAAAATAAAACAATGGCAAAAACATGATAACATAATATTTAAAATAACATTTTAAACATTTTTAAATAACATTTAACAAAAACAGAAATAACAACTCAAATAAGAATTTAAATGAGCTAAGGACAAAACTCTGACTAAATCAAACACTCTATTGTTGAATCTTTCACAAGCAATGACCAATCTCTGAACTCCAGCATTAGGCATTAATTGTTGTCAATAGTAGTTTTGGGAATTATTATTATTTATGTTGTAGCCTACATATTTTTTGCCCCACAGTTCCTACTGTTGGTGCTAATGGATCCAGATATAGTGGTTTTAACATCTTAAAAACAACTTCCCTTCTATAAATTTAATGCATTGCTGCCAATAAAGTTTATAGAAAAATGTTTGAATAAAAAAATCAGTTCTCATCAATCCATTCTTTTTCTGCCGCTCATCAGTCTGGGTTGCGGGGACAGCAGTCTAAGCAAAATTACCAGACATCCTCTTTCCCCCCCACTTCCTCTAACTCCTCTGTGGGATGCAGATGCTTTCCCATGACTAGCCGAGAGATATCTCCAGCCTGTCCTGGGTCTGTCCTGAAGTTTTCTCTCGGTTGGACATGTCTGAAACACCTCCCCAGAAATGCATCCAGGAGGTGTCCTAATCAGATGCCCGAACCACCCCAACAGCTCTATTTTGAGCAATGGGCTTCTTTACTTTTGAGCTGCTCCAAAATATATGTGCATCTCACCCTGTTTCTAAAGCTAAGCCCATGCACCCTATGAAGGAAAATTAAATTCTGCCACTTGTATCTGTGATCTAGTTCTTTTGATTACTACCCAGAGCTCATAACCATAGATGAAGGTTGGAACGTACAACCCCAAATCAGAAAAAGTTGGGACAGTGTGGAAAATGTGAATAAAAAAAGAAAAAAAGCAAGTTATAAATTCTCCTCAAATTTTATTTCATTGCAGACAGTATGAACACAAAATAATTCAAGTTTTTTTTTTGTCAACATCATTTGATTTGTAAATAAATATCCATTCTTGCCATTCAGGCTTGCAACACATTTCAAAAAAAGTTGGGACAGTACAGCATTTACCACTTTGTACAGTTCCCCTGTCTTTTAACAACACTTAAAAGACGTTTAGGCATTGAAGAAATCAAGTGACTAAGTGTTGCAGGTGTTAGTTTGTCCCATTCTTCCTGCAAACAGCGTTTTAGGTGCGCAACAGTACGGGGTCTTCGTTGACGCATTTTTCATTTCAAAATGCGCCAAACATTCTCTATAGGAGACAAATTAGGGCTGCAGGCAGGCCAGTCAAGCATCCGCACCCTCTTCTTACGCAGCCATGCCTTTGTTATGCGCGCAGTATGTGGTTTGGCATTGTCTTGCTGAAATAAGCATGGGCGTCCCTGGAAAAGACGTCGTCTTGAAGGCAGCATTTGTTCCTCCAAAACTGAGATATACTTCTCAGCATTAATGGTGCCATCGCAGAAGTGCAAGTTACCTTTGCCGAAGGCACTGACACAACCCCATACCATGACAGACCCTGGCTTTTGGACTTGTATCTGGTAACAGTCTGGATGGTCCTTTTCCTCTTTGGTCCGCAGCACACGGTGTCCATTTCTTTCAAAAAAGATGTGAAAAACCGATTCGTCTGACCACAATACACGTTTCCACTGCACAATGGACCATCCCAGATGCCTCCAAGCCCAGAGAAGTCGACGGCCCTTCTGGACACTATTTATGTAGGGCTTCCTTTTGGCACAGTACAGTTTTAGCTGGCATTTCCTAATGTAACTACGTACTGTAGTGCTTGAGAGTGACTTCCTGAAGTAGTCCTGAGCCCACGCAGTTATATCATTTATTGATGAATGACGGTTTTTAATGCAGTGCCGTCTGAGGGCTCGGAGATCATGGCCATTCAGTTTAGGCTTGCGCCCTTGGCCTTTGCGCACGGTAATTTCTCCAGATTCCCTGATTCTTTTCACTATGTTATGCACTGTAGAGGGAGAAATGCCCAAATCTCTTCCTATCTGTCTTTGAGAAACGTTTTTCTTCATCATTTCAAAGATTTTTGCCCGCACTTGGTGGGAATCTATCTATCTATCTATCTATCTATCTATCTATCTATCTATCTATCTATCTATCTATCTATCTATCTATCTATCTATCTATCTATCTATCTATCTATCTATCTATCTATCTATCTATCTATCTATCTATCTATAACAAAATAAAATAATACTTACCATGAACTTCAATGTACTACTGACCTGAGGTTCCTCCAGTCTGACCTGAACAACAAGAAGGAAGGCTCAGGTGTAATGATGCCAGGGTGGCCCTGTTTCTCCTAGTACCACCAACAAAGCACAAGAGACATAGAAGAGCTTATTTTCACACAAAGGAATGTAATATGTAATTGGACTACCATTAACATAAGATAAATAGTTGCAATAAACATATAAAAAACTTTAAACTACATAGATCAAAAAACATAAAAAAGAAATATAAACAGAGGTCAAAGAACACAGCTGTCATCTGGGTTAATTTAGCAATCAGTTTATTTTGGTGGGTACTCACAATCATTTTTTTTAGGAACGAGTCCTTGCGGGCTTTGCAATATTGCCTCCACACTAGCTTTTGCGGAAAAGCTTAGGGTCTCTTAAGGTTACACCTTAGTTTGTTAAACTCTCGATCAATGTATCAATCAAGACAATTTAGTGGCACACTATTACCTCATTAAAAAAACTTGTGGCTCCCTGAGCCAGCACGATTATAATATATGCTGCCCTCCTAGAGCGGCAGCAAAGAATGGAAGAAAAATAAAGAAATAATTAAAGAAATTATCCGGGGAGCGGGTGGCTGACACTACTTCCCTACTAAACCACCACAAGTACAGAAGTATACCATCGGAAGCAAAATTTGAGTTAAATTAATATTGTTATTATACATTAAAATAAGGAATTGCACAAAAACAAACAAACCCCCAGTGTACAGAGTACCATGCTGCAGCGCTTCCACCCCTGGTCTAAGATGACTAACTAGGACACCCAAGCCTGGCCATAATTCCCAGAGTTGGCACAGCCCTTTATGGTTGGGATGCCATTAAACAAGATGGAAGGTGGAATCTCATTCATGACCAGGAGTTGAGACTGAACAAACTTTTGTGTGAGATCCAAGAAAGGAATGAAAGAAAGAAAGGACTTTGTGTGGGCTGATTATGGTCAGTTGTCTTTTCAGTTGTGTCACTGTGCACTCTTTGTTACTTATTAAACAAAGCTAACAGTTGGTACCCCAATGATTTCTTCTGCCTTGCTCTGGTCTGTCCACCAGTCACAAATATAAATTCTCTTAGATAAAACATCCTGGAAAATTACACTTTATAATATGTATTTCTTTAAGGTAGTGTAGGTCAGGCATGTCAAACACGCAGCCCCCGCCCGCAACAGAAATCTGTGCAGTCCGCATAACAGATCCTAGTTAGCACTGAACTTGTACAAAATGGTTACTATCGTTTGTGATTGAATCATTCTGAATCTTCGGTGTTACTTATTGACTTTTCTTACTTCTGCCTTCTGACAAAAGCGCGTTTTAACATGGCATTATGGTACCAGAAACGTCATTCTGCTAGTATAGCCACGAGCCTTGACCAAAGTTAATGAGCCGCAGCATCACAACTGAAGTGCTAGGCTGCAGCAGCAGGGGCGGCCTTAGGCATGTGCAAACTGTGCACCTGCACAGTGCCGCCAAATCCTACGGGCCGCCATGGCACTATATATTGAATATAAAACAGAAAGACAAAATAACGACACAGCTGACGGCAATGTGGCCGAAAAACATTGTATTTCTTGTTAATTAGTACGCTGTATTTACAAATGTCACTAGAGTCAGAGCAGTAAGCTATATGTAGTACTAGCAAAATACTCGCGCTTCGCAGCGGAAAAGTAGTGTGTTAAAGAGGTTATGTAAACATATATATACATATATACTGTACATATATATACATATCTACATATACACATATCTACATATACATATACAGTAATCCCTCGCTATATCGCGCTTCGCCTTTCGCGGCTTCACTCCATCGCGGATTTTATATGTAAGCATATTTAAATATATATCGCGGATTTTTCGCTGCTTCGCGGGTTTCTGAGGACAATGGGTCTTTTAATTTCTGGTACATGCTTCCTCAGTTGGTTTGCCCAGTTGATTTCATACAAGGGACGCTATTGGCAGATGGCTGAGAAGCTACCCAGCTTACTTTTCTCTGTCTCTTGCGCTGGCTTTCTCTGATCCTGACGTAGGGGGATTGAGCAGGGGGGCTGTTCGCACACCTAGACGATACGGACGCTCGTCTAAAAATGCTGAAAGATTATCTTCACGTTGCTATCTTTTGTGCAGCTGTTTCCTGAAACGACATGCTGAACGGTGCTTCGCATACTTAAAAGCACGAATGGCACATATTGATTTTTTTATCTGTCTCTCTCTATCTCTCTCTCTCTCTCTCTCTCTGCTCCTGACGGAGGGGGTGTGAGCTGCCGCCTTCAACAGCTTTGTGCCGTTGTGCTTCGCATACTTAAAAGCCAAACAGTCCTATTGATTTGTTTGCTCCTTTGAAGAGGAAGATATGTTTGCATTCTTTTAATTGTGAGACTGTCATCTCTGTCTTGTCATGGAGCACAGTTTAAACTTTTGAAAAACAGACAAATGTTTGTTTGCAGTGTTTGAATAACGTTCCTGTCTCTCTACAACCTCCTGTGTTTCTGCGCAAATCTGTGACCCAAGCATGACAATATAAAAATAACCATATAAACATATGGTTTCTACTTCGCGGATTTTCTTATTTCGCGGGTGGCTCTGGAACGCAACCCCCATGATGGAGGAGGGATTACTGTATATACATATATACATTGTGAAGGATTGCCGGCTTTCTACTCCAGCCCTCACCCCCAGGCCGCCAGGAGGAGCTCTCCCAGCAGCGTGGACGTGCCCCGAGTTCCAGCAGGGCCTCATGGACTATGCAGTTTTTATACACAGCCCTGCTGGATACCTTGGGGGCCACCGGGAGTCGCTGTAGGGGGGCTCGTGGACTCTCCTGTGCCCTATAACCCGGAAGTACATCACGGCCACGTGACAGGAAGGAACGACGTGCTCCCGGGGTGAAGAAAAGGACTGTTTACCCTGACCCGGAAGGGAAAAGGAACTGTGGACTGATTGGACAGAAACACTTCCGGGTTAGGGAATATAAAAGGACAATGGGAAATCCCAGACGTGGAGCTGAGCAGGGTGGAAGGGTGGCAACGTGTCTGGGAGAGGAGGATTGGTTTTTGTATTGATTTATTTATGAGTATTGTGGAGTGTAGGGTGCTTGGTGCATATTATTATTATACAATAAATAATAATTGGATTTTTATCTGGTGTCTGACATCTGATCAGAGGGTTCAAGGGGTCACGGAGACCTTAATCTGTCACAACATATATATATATACATATACACATCCACATATATATACATATATATATATATACACATATCAACATATATATACACATACATATACACACATACATACACACACACATATACATATAAACATATACACATACATACATATACATACATATACATATCTACATATATATATACACTAGCAAAATACCTGCGCTTCACAGCGGAGAAGTAGTGTGTTAAAGAGGTTATGTAAACATATATATACATATACATATATACATATATATACATATCTACATATACACATCCACATATACATATATATGCATATACAAATTTACATATCTACATATATATATATATACATATGTACATATATATACACATAAATATATACATATCTACATATATATATACACATATATATACATATGCACATATATATATAAATATAGACATACATATATACATACATACATACATACATACATTCACATATATATATATATATATATATATATATATACATATATACATATCTACATATATATATATATTCACGCCATTCATAGTCTGAATCACAATCTGATTGTATGGGTGGTTACCTACCAGGTAACGCTTATGGTTGGCCAGCAAGTCAGCTAACATCCGCCACGGTGCCTTCAGTTGTGAGAAGCAGATCACAGAATGGCTGAAAATAGTTTACTGTCAAATAATGCAAAGAGTACGAGACACGTGTTTCGCCCTAATTCTGGGCTCATCAGGCGTACACACTCACTGCACTCCCTTACGGGAATCGAACCTCGGACGTCAGCGCTAGAGGCGAAGCCCCTAACATTGCGCCACGGCGCGTGGTTCGTTTATTTGACAGCATGTAGATCTGGGTAATTACATTCATGACATTCATAGTCTGAATCACAATCTGATTGTATGGGTGATTACCTACCAGGTAACGCTTGTGGTTGGCCAGCAAGTCAGCTAACATCAGCCACGGTGCCCTCAGTTGTGAGAAGCAGATCATAGAATGGTTGAAAATAGTTTACTGTCAAATAATGCAAAGAGTACACGACACATGTTTCGCCCTAATTCTGGGCTCATCAGGCGTACACACTCACTGCATATAGCCAAATTCCCGCGCTTCGCAGCGGTGAAGTATTGCTTTTAAATTTTAATTAAGAAGAAAAGAAAACCTTTTTAAATTGAGGGAAAATATACCAATAACAATTTGTTAAGGATCTGTTTTTTTGTGAAGCTGCCTTTACACAGCCTTTCCGCTGTTTTATAAATGAATGCCATATAAGGCCGTCCTTTCTCCTTGCTTAGCGGTTCTGTATTGTTTTATTGTTCGTTTATTACGATTGTTATAGTTATTGTGTAGGTATTTGAGACTCACTTTTCTGTTCAGGTACCCATTTCCTTTATGTAATCCACGGATTCTCCGCTATTTTTTGTTCGTTTACTACTATTATAGTTATTTATTGATTCCCTTCTTTAGCTGACTGCCTGCTCATATAAGACGCTCTGCTGTTTTTTTGTGAAGCAGTCTTTACACAGCTTCTCTGCTGTTTTATAAACGAACGCCATATAAGGCCATCCTTTTTCCTTGCTTCACCAAGGAAGCAGCCTTTTTATTTAATCCACGGGTTCTCCGCTGTTTTATTGTTCGTTTATTACGATTGTTATAGTTCTCTTTGTATACCACGTTGTCAGTTCAGCAATCCAGTTGTAATATGACCAAGTCGTGCAAGCTTACTGTTGAGAATGCAACATATAGTTGTACAGGAGAAAAGCAATCTTGCCAAACTTAATTTAAACTTACAGTTTACACCATGCTTTGTTTCCGCTGTAGCTGCACTTATGAATTTGCTTGTATGCGTCACTCGCTCGCTTCTTATTGTTTCGCTGCCTTCTCAATTGTGTAATGAGTGATCACATGTGCTGCATTCAGTCAGTTCACGTGAGCCGCTCTCTTGTGTGATGTTGCGATGTCCACGGCTTTATTTAATGTTAGCTAAGACCCGGCACTTAAAAGTTTCTCGCTACAGCAATTTTAACTCTGTTACAAAGTGATCCAAAGTCTCGTTTATACCTCGTGTCTTCTCATTAAACTTGTATGTCGCGAATATGGTATTGCAAACGGCAGTGGGAGCGTTTCTATAAACTTAATTTAAACTTACGGTTTACACCATGCTTTGTTTCCACAGTAGCTGCACTTATGAATTTGCTTGTATGCGTCACTCGCTCGCTTCTTATTGTTTCACTGCCTTCTAAATTGTGTAATGAATGTTTTCTTCAGCGCTCTTTGGGGCTCTTCCTTGTTTTCTATGTACTGCGTTCACAGTCAGTTCACATGATTACGTGGAAGGCGTGATGACGCAATACGCAACTCCACCTCCCACGGCCAGCAAGCTGCAGCCCATTACAGTATATGGACAAAAAAAAGGTTCCAGTTATGACCGTTACGCTTTGAATTTCGAAATGAAACCTGCCTAACTTTTGTAAGTAAGCTGTAAGGAATGAGCCTGCCAAATTTCAGCCTTCCACCTACACGGGAAGTTGGAGAATTAGTGATGAGTCAGTCAGTCAGTCAGTCAGTCAGTCAGTGAGGGCTTTGCCTTTTATTAGTATAGATTATAACGTTCTGCCGTAATGAGAATATCATGGGCCGCCACTTGGTTTTCAAGTTATGGACACATGTATATAGAAGCATGTCATGAGCACGAGGTAGCTATGCAGTGTCTGCAACGGATGTGGCCATCCGCCGTGCATAAGATACCGTATTGACATTGCCAGGCGAAGGGGCCACCAATTCTTTCTCTGCCCAGGGCCGCCACGAGCCTAGAGCCGCCCCTAGCAGTCTACACTACTGACTGGGCTGCGGAGACTGGCCACTGGGCAGAACTGACCATCACGAGTAGTAATAGCCCGCATATTTTCACATTTTTTGCTCTAGTTTCATGTAAATTTGTGCTAGTATTGTAACGAACAGTTAGTGCAGACTACAGTTGAAGATCTGAAGTGGATGCGAGAAGTTGGTGAGTTGTTTATTAACATATTTTTGTGATTTTGAGTTTGTAAAATTATTGTAGGTCAGGTGGCTTTTTGCATATCGGCTTATTTTACAATATAAACTTTGAAGTAAACTTAGTAAAGTAAAAATTGATTTTTGGAGGATTTGTTTTCCAACTTGAATTTCTGAGCAATTAATTCAGTGAGCATTTTCTTGATGTAAGTTCACACAAACAGGGCATTGCGCGGTTCTCTTACAATGTTGTGGCCCACCAATGGTAGTGAGTTTGACATGCCTGGTGTAGGTAGTCGTATATTTATATAAAAGAAGACATAGGTAAAATTTTTGCTCTGTGCTATAATAATCAAATAATCTAGCAAATGACAGGGTGTTCTACTTTCAAAGACACTGGTTTACTCATTGTGTTTTCCTTTTATTATTTGAAAAAAAAGCTAAACAACATTAATTATACAGTGGTGCACTGTAATGTTTAAGGCTACAGGGCTTTTTGGTCCCTTCATAATTTTTGTTCTCTTCTGACTTCATGCTAGCAATTATTTGTTAAGTTGAACATATTTGCTCAATTCTCAAAAACAAAAAAAAAGGTTTCAGCCTGCTCAGTCCCAAATATGTGAAATATTTAAAAGCTTAAGTTTGTCTCACTTTGTCCCATCATTTAAACTGTTAACTGACTCAGAGAACATGAAGTACTGTGGCCGGCAGGCCTGGGAGATCACGTCTCTCTTTAATGTGATGTCATTCTCTTGCTCTTCTACTCCACAATACATGAAAGAGTCAGGAAGTGCAGGTGAAAATAAATATCCAAAGATGCCCAAAAAATATTGTACCCATGCTGAAGAAAATGTTTACCATATACTTTGAGTGTTTCTTTTTTTTTTTTTTTTATCAAGTTCATACTTTTTTGTATTTATCAGCTAGAAAAAGTTGTGACTGAAAGCAGCATAAAAAGAGAAAAAAATGATTGCAAGATGCTGAAGGTAAATTTACAATTTGTAAATAATTGATAAGAGTTCTGTGAGACCAAAGTAGAGAGCTTTTTTATTAGATAAGGAAGGGCTTTGCTTTCGGTGCTTAAACATGAATTACTGCCTGCATCAAGGATGCCATCCTCTGCTCCTTTCCAGCCACTAAAGTAACTGAGACTATATTAAGAAACTCGGCTGTCTTTTTTTATCTTAAACAGTTTAAAAAGATATGAGAAACACAGTTACTTAAAGTGCATGGAAACAAACTGTAAAGAAGAAATCACAAAGCCAATGCCATTCTCAGCTGCCACATGAATTAAAAATGCTCCTTTGAATCAAGGCTGGAGTTTCTGCTGGTATTTAACAAGGCTACAAAGGACACTCAAAGAGCTTTGGCCAGTAATTCAGAAAGCAAAAAACACAAAGAGTGCAGCTTTGCCAGTGATTTTTTTAAAGAAATACAGTCTGCCACTTACATTTTCAAATAAAATTTTGCTTCTCATCAACAATCGAATCTAAAAAATTGACTATTTCTTCGTGCCTCTTGTGATGACTTTGTTTAACTTCATTTATTAATGAGTTATGCATTTGCCAGATTATCTCTATTGTTATTTATGTTATATTTATTTGGGGGCTTGTTGAGTTTTTTTTTAATCTAAAACAGAAAACTGTAAGGTTTAATTTATAATAATAAATATTTCACAAATGGTGCATTTTGACCCTCAAGCAGGGTTGAACAAGGGAACCCACAGCCACTGCTTAGTTCATTGGCGGGTCAAATTCTCAGTCAACCTTTCACATACATTACATGACAAATCTTACCTTAAATCTTTATGACCTGACAACATCCAGTCCAAAATGACATTAACACCCCCACCAGCAAAGTTCTCTCTGAAGTGTGAAGGCCATGACCACAATCTAATAGATCAACCTGCTGGATTAGATCCCTGGCTGGTGAAGGTGTGGCGGATGAGACTGAAAATGAAAGGGACGAATCTTAAAGAAAGACTCAAGTGGGTGTGCAAATGGTCACATTGCTGGGCTAAAGAAAATGAGCAAGGAAATGTGGCAGATCATTAGAGGCAAAAGAAGGTACAGGCATGCATGTCTCGATGAAAAGCGACAGGTCCAAGATAAAGAGTGATGCACAGAGGTAAAGATCAAAATGAGAGCAATTCATTATTCCAATGGAGGCCTTTTCTCTGCAGCCTGTCAGACACTAGTGCCAAGTTTACACTGCCAAGTCTCGATGTCCAAAGTGGAATTATTATGGAAATCTGATCGAATGTCTGTATCACTCCAAAATGTGTACAGTACATACATACAGTACGCATTCACCTTATGTGGACTGTATGCACTGCACCTGTATTGTGACTTAGGATGTGACTTAGAATCCTGCATGTGTTTTCTGCTGATGTTCTTCAATTTTATACATTTTCAAAGCAGAGCTTTTTTTCTAATTATAGTAATTTAGCATTGAAAGGGCTATAGCATTACATGCCTTAGAATTTTCTACCATGATGTTCTCCCTCTACATTCAGAGACGAGTTTAGATAAACAATAAAAGTCAAGAGTGGTGGGGCTATATTACCAAGTGCTTTGATGACTGCCAGTGGCTCCCAAAATTTTGAATAAGATGAGTTTCCACGCTGCACTGTTGAACATTCAATTTATATTGTCACAAAAGCTACTTCCTTGAGTGAAAATAGGATCTGACTGTTTAAACTTAGATTGGATACATGAAAATTTTGGAATCAATATTCTAGTGTTAGCATAAACACAGACCCTGGGAATTGGAAGTGCTTTGTCTTTTAGGTTTTGTCCACCCTTATCTTTATTTGGTCTATTGTGTACTGAATCTTAAAGTAGTTAGATATTCTGTATGATAATATTTAGTTATAGGTTCTCCAATGGCATCTGCACATTTGATTATTAAAAAGGAGGGCACTGAATCCATTGTTGTGCATAACATTGTCTAGTAGCGTTGTAGAACTTGAACACAAATACCGAGCTTTAGGTTTTGAATGCAGTGTCCTTTATTCCCATTTGTCTGTCGGTGAAAACAGCATTATGAATTATGTTCATGAACAGAAAAGATTGAAATAGAACAAACAATGATATTAAGCCATCTTATTATATACAGTATACTAGCAAAATACCCGCACTTCGCAGTGGAGAAGTAGTGTGTTAAAGAGGTTATGTAAACATATATATACATATACATATATATACATATCTACATATACACATATCTACATATACATATATATATATACATACATACATAGTGCGTTGTAACACGGGCTGTGATTGTTACATGAGAGGGAGATGACAAATCACAGCTTCCCGCTTTCTAATCGGGCCTGTGATTGGTGCTTCGACTGATGCCCAGATCCCACAGTATCTCCCCTTAGGAGAGGCGTTAGGCAAGTGTAATTGAATAGCGGTGCTGCAAGTTTAGCTTTACACCTGTTTTTAAGGCTTATTGACTGAAAGGTGCTTTCATGAAAAAAGTTAGGGCTTTGCTATAGGATACACCCTCCACAAGTTAAGGAAGTAAAAATAAAGGTATATATTTCTGTTTTATTTAAACCTTTTAAGTTTGTATGCGGGCGGTATGGTGGCGCAGTGAAAGGTGCCAGATAGGAGACCCGGGTTCGCTTCCCTGCGTGGAGTTTGAATGTTCTCTCCGTGTCTGTCTGGGTTTCCTCCGGGTACTCCGGTTTCCTCCCACAGTCCAAAGACATGCAGGTTAGGTGCATTGGCGATTCTAAATTGTCCCTGGTGTGTGGGTGTGTGCGCCCTGCGGTGGGCTGGCACCTTGCCCGGGGTTTGTTTCCTGCCTTGTGCCCTGTGTTGGCAGGGATTGGCTGCTGTATTTAGGATGTAGCGGGTTGGATAATGGATGGATGGACATTTGTATGCATAGCCCCATTTGCCCGTTTTCGTTTTTTTTTTCTTTCTTCAGTAATATTTCAGCAAACACGGAGCTTGTCAGTTCAAATCTTGGTACTGACACCACTGTGTGACCTTGAAGAAGTCACTTCACCTGCCTGTGCTGCAAAAAACAAAAGTAATGTAACAAATTGTACCTCAGATGTTGCAAGTTTCTGGAATAAAGGCATAAGTCAAATAGATAAATATGTATTATACACATAGGAACTATTCATTTATTTTCAGTTAAGTCATCTGCAGCAAACCTTTATAAATGAGGGTTTCTCCTTTTTAGATAGTGCAAACTGTTTCTTCTTCATTGAGGTTTTCTCTTGGAGAGCTTTTTTCATTTCATTGAAAAATTAAAATTAAAGCAGCAGCTGCCAAAATATGTAGCTTTCTTATTAATTTTTCAACATTGTGTAAAATAACTTTATAAAGTAACATAAAAGGTTTAAATACTGGTTATCCTTTTACACTAAAATATTACTAAAGAGATACAAAAAAAGTAAAATGCATATGTTGTTTTTCTTTAAGGAGATTAAATATTACTGAATAAAGAAAAAAAAAACTAAAACAGCCAAATGGGGCTATGCATACGAACTTAAAAGGTTTAAATAAAACAGAAATATATACCTTTATGTTTACTTCCTTAACTTGTGGAGGGTGTATCCTGCAGCAAAGCCCTAACTTTTTTCGTGAAAACCCGTTTCAGTCAATAAGTCTTAAAAACAGGTGTAAAGATATTGACAATAAGCTACGCAAACCCACCAAGACATGGAATCGTTTAAATCAAGGCGCGAGTCGAAAACACCATCCCATACTATTAGTTAATTATTAACACATTTGTATATGTATTGTAAGCATACAATACAACTGATAATATGTTGCGCTTATTTATGTGGTGTACCAACATTTTTGCGCGTTTAACGGCTGAAATCCAACCTTTTTTGTGCCCTTCAGAATGAAAACAGTTTGCATTTACCTTTTTAATAAAAGGCGAGCTTTTAAGCCTGAGAAATCACCCCGTAAATGCACACATTTAATTGCACATGTGTTGATATGTATGCTTACACACTGTTTCTTCTTCATTGAGGTTTTCTCTAGCATGTAGATTGGGGTAATTACATTCACGGCATTCGTAGTGTGAATCACAATCTGATTGTATGGGTGGTTACCTACCAGGTGACGCTTATGGTTGGCCAGCAAGTCAGCTAACATCAGCCACGGTGCCTTCAGTTGTGAGAAGCAGATCATAGAATGGTTGAAAATAGTTTACTGTCAAATAATGCAAAGAGTACGCGACACGTGTTTCGACCTAATTCTTGGCTCATCAGGCGTACACACTCACTGCACTTGCTTACAGGAATCGAACCTCGGACGTCAGCGCTAGAGGCGAAGCCCCTAACATTGTGCCACGGCGTGTGGTTCGTTTATTTGACAAAATGTAGATCGGGGTAATTACATTCACGGCATTCATAGTCTGAATCACAATCTGATTGTATGGGTGGTTACCTATCAGGTAACGCTTATGGTTGGCCAGCAAGTCAGCTAACATCAGCCACGGTGCCTTCAGTTGTGAGAAGCAGATCATAGAATGGTTGAAAATAGTTTACTGTCAAATAATGCAAAGAGTACGCGACACGTGTTTCGCCCTAATTCTTGGCTCATCAGGCTTAAGGCAAGTATAATTGAATAGCGGTGCGTCATTGAATAGCGGCACTGCAAGTTTAGTTTCTTTTCAATAAAGTCAGGCGTTAGGCAAGTGTCATTGAATAGCGGCGCGTCATTGAAGAGCGGCGCTGCAAGTTTAGTTTCTTTTCAATAAAGTCAGGCGTTAGGCAAGTGTCATTTAATAGCGGCGGCGCTGCAAGTTTAGTTTCTTTTCAATAAAGTCAGGCACGCTTTGCAGCGGCGAAGTTCTGCTTTTAAATTTTTATTAAGAAGAAAAGAAAACCTTTTTAAACTGAGGGAAAATATACCAATAACAATTTGTTAAGGATCTGTTTTTTGTGAAGCTGCCTTTACACAGCCTGTCCGCTGTTTTATAAACGAACGCCATATAAGGCCATCCTTTCTCCTTCACAGTCAGTTCACGTGATTACGTGTGAGGCGTGATGACGCGATACGCAACCCCCGCAACCCCGCCTCCCATGGCCAGCGAGCTGCCGTCCATTACTGTATATGGACAAAAAAGAGGTTCCAGTTATGACCGTTACGCTTTGAATTTCGAAATGAAACCTGCCTAGCTTTTGTAAGTAAGCTGTAAGGAATGAGCCTGCCAAATTTCAGCCTTCCACCTACACGGGAAGTTGGAGAATTAGTCATGAGTGAGTGAGTGAGTGAGTCAGTCAGTCAGTTAGTCAATCAGTCAGTGAGGGCTTTGCCTTTTATTAGTATATATATATATATATATATATATATATATATATATATATATATATATATATATATATATATATAATATATATATATATATATATATATATATATATATATATATATATATAATCCAACATCTGTCTGTCTGTCTGTATGTCTGTATTTTACATCCACTTAGGTACTGAATGAGAAAACTACTTAACGGTATTTAGATCCAGCTTTTTTCTACAATTTGCTTGAACATTCCGGTTGATTTTGCAACGTCTCTCAGAAGCTGCAGGCCGAGGGAAGGGGAAAGTGTGACATCAGGAGTAGGGAGCCAGACAGGGCCCTCCTCGCTGTCCTGTTTCACTTCTACAAGGGATGGCTAGTGTGTGTATATATATATATATATATATATATATATATATATATATATATATATATATATATATATAGTGACCCTCACACCCCACAACAGCACTCGATAAAACCATAACTGCACTGTGCTCTGAAACTCCATTAAAACAGAGGTGGTTTGCAGGCTCACCACATAATACATCTGTTGCCCAATGGTTGATGCGAGGAACGATTAAAACTGGCCACTGACCTGGCCTTGCTCTCTTTTCTGTATTCTCTTCCCCTGAATGAGCTGGCTCCAACCACTGATCTGAAGCCACTGAACCCACCTGATAAGAAATGCTATTTCTTCTTTTAAACTGAAGAAGGGAGTTAATGCAGGATGATCAGCAACATCACTGCTTGCTTGCTGTGTTTATGTGTGCTGAAGGGACAGTTCCCATTTGTAGAAATGCTGTGACTGTTTTCACTACAATAAAATTGATTTTCTCAGAAACCTGGACTCATCTCCTTCTTTCTTGTACAAGTCAGTGACCCACACATCATAATATATAAATATAGATTTTTTTATGAAAAGTACCATGAGATATGCAAAATTAAACAACTAGTTGAGGTTAAAACCGAATGTCCTTCGATCTACTTGTATCAACAAAACCAAAATGAGAACAATAATCAAAGGCCAGTGACAAGAGTAAAGATTTGAAAGCCAGGAAATCAAAAATAAAGATCTGCATCAAGTGCCCAAGGAAAACAAAATGGCATTGCAGCAAAAAGCTAATAAATGATAAATTCGTAATATACGTAATGTTTTCCTCTAGGGGGCATTAGCTCCCTGGTTAGAATAAGTTCTTTTTAATTGGGGCGTTTTAAGTAACCTGAACCTAAATAGATATATTATAACGAGGCGATATCCCTCCCATAGTGATATGGTGATAATAAATCATATAAGAGAAAATAACTTAGCTTTCTTTAATGACAATTTACGCGGCATAACAAACGAGAAAGCCATAGCAAGACTATTATCGAAGTGAGATCTCGATGTGTACAGTCTGCCATTTTCGTTGCTGCGCTGGAAGGATTTTCAGGATCGGATGACATTATCTCCCATCTGTCTGTCGGCTTCAAAGGTGTGCCGGGCAATGTTCCAAGGCTTTATACTCTTTCTCCATGTGCAGGCCCTTACTTAGGTAAATCATGCCATTCCAAACAAGGCAAAGAGAGGATCCAATATCATGCTGACTCTGTCATACAGAAATAGTAAAATGTCCATTTTCGTAGTTGTCCCGTTCTTGTCTTCTAATGCTTGCCTAGCTGTTCTAAATGCTGAGCCCCTGTGTGCTAAATCTGGCCTGTACATGTGAGTGGATTTATAAAATATTTTTTGTACAGAGCACAGTGACATATGTAGCAGTAGAGGGCGGTATTGTCCTCTTGAACCCTCAGGTACCACGCCAAACACCAGGTAAAAGTCCAAGACTTGTTCTTTTTATTATAATAATGTGCACCAAGCACCCTCCACTCCACACTACTCATAAACACTATACAATACTTTAAATACACAATCACTAATTCAATTCTCACTCCCCCTCTCCCAGACACTTAGCCACCCTTCCTCCCAGCTCAGCTCAGCGTCTGGGCTTTCCCAAGTTCCTTTTATATCTCCTGACCTGGAAGTGGTTCCAACCCTGCAGTCCATGATTCCTTATCACTTCCGGGTCAGATAAAAAGTCCTTTTCTTCGTCCCGGAAGCACGTCGCTCCTTCTGTCCATGTGACCAGGACGTACTTCCAGTTTATAGGGCACGTAGTACTCCCCAAGCATCCCTATAGCAGCTCCTGGTGGTCCCCATGGTATCCAACAGGGCTGTTTGTAACAACTACAAGGTCCATGAGGCCCTGCTGGAATTCGGGGAGCCTCCATACTGCTGGGAGGGCTCCACCTGGTGGTTTGGAGGTGTGGGCCGGAATATATGGCTGGCCAGGCCGGAATATATGGCTGGCCATCCCTCACACATATTAAACTTATGTACTTATTACACATAATTAGCCAGAATTTGTTCAGGATAAAGACTAAAAATGTATGAAAAAAATACCAATTTTACCAGCCATTATCTGTTATCAAGTAGCCACACATAAAACACTGAATACGGTGCAGCCTCAGACACCAAACTCTGCAAAGCATGCTTCAGCCTGCACAGGCACAAAATGAAGAGCCGGCTTTCAAAGTTTAAAAAATACCTTTAATGACCAAAATACACAGAAATTCCTTTCAAGGCAGAGGAAACCGTAAAAACCTCTAGTTTAAAGGATAAAGTCACAAATAACCTTTATAAATAAAGATTTTTTAATATACAACAAAAAAATGAAACAAAATTTGAAAAGAACAAAATAAGAACAAAAAGCATTTGTCTAAAAAGCAGTCCAAAGCATGCAAGTCCAAATCTGAAATCCAAATACTTAGTCACAAAAGTAAAGCAAAATAGTAAGAAAACAGAAAATCCAGCAATGCTCAGTAAACTTGATTCAACTCTCAATGTCGATCTGAAGAACTTGACTCCCTACTTCAAATAAATAGGCAGATGGGGTCCTCCAGCTGAATGTCATGGTGTACCCAACCCCAACACTCAACGGGGCATAACTGAACAACAATATGATAACATTAATGTGAAAATACATACATAATAAATTAGTTGACAAAGCAATAGGAAAAACATAACAAAAAAAACAATATACTAAACACTAAAAAAGTTCATAACACATGGTTGAGACCCCGGCTAAAACATGACATTATCTGTAGTGATGGTCCAAGGAAATTCCCAAAGAGAAATAATTATCAAGAGTGATATGGCACTATATTGTAATGAATTATTATTGTTATTATTATTATTATATATTGGTATGATAAAAAATAGAGGTAGTTCATGAATGTCAAGGTAGAGGGAATGGTAGCCAATGTCTGTAGTAGTCATCAAAGAGGTAAGGATGTCATGGATAGGATAAACAGCCTGTCACAGATTTTGTCTGACTTGCACCCACTGACTGCACCTATAAAGGTGATCACTCACTCAGTGTAAATTTTCGAGATTGGAATGCAATCCATGGAAACCAAGCCACAACATTGTAGACTGGGAAGATGTCCTGTAGCCCTCAGCTGGCAAGTGAGCCAAATTAGAAGAGCAGGTAAGTTAATTTCAGAAAAAGGTCAATATTGTTGTCAAAAAGTGCAAAATGAAACATTATTGTTGAATTCCTAACTGTAAAGAATAATATGCTTTTGGTGATTCATTCTCGGCTAGTCAACATGTACCAGGACCAGTGCCCTTTATGTGCCACAGTCAAAGACTGAACAATACACGAATACTAGAATCGTTGTTCATCATCACCACACATATGTGGGGCTGCTAAATGCTAAATTCTACATTATCACTTTGTGTACTATTAAAAGAAATTATACTTCTTTGTACTAATCTTGAATTTGTATTTGGTTGTCAGCTATTGTATCTTTGTTTATTTTATTAAATCTATGTAACAATGCTTTATGTTTTGGTAGTTTCCTGCTACAAACAAAGTTACCGCTGAGATAATAAAGACTACTTAATGTGAACCTGTATGGCTATCATTCAAGAGTCACACTTTTGACCATGATTGCCCATCATTGTTAAAATAAATACTATTGGATTACAGCATCCTCTTCAGCTTGTTAAGAAAAAAGTGATGTGCACATTCCTGTCAGGAAGAGCCTGCATATCAACATTACCAACATGGATGGGGAAGAAATCAACCATATTTAGTATTTGTAACCTTTTAATTGGGACCTTTATATTGAGACCAAAAATTGTGATTATTCCTGAAATATGCATATACTCAATAATACGCTTCTGAGTTTTTGGCTTTTCCCAGCTACCAGCTACCCAAGACTAAGAGCTACTTGTTGGCATTGATGCAAACATGGTAATACATCTCTAGTTTCATAAATCCCCACACCGTCCACTACTTAAGTGTGATCCCCACAGCAAGTTTCTTTATAAAATATCGTTCTGGACCTTTTTTTGTTTGACACTTTTCTTTGATTCAGTCCTTCTGCAAGAGATTTCCTTTTTGTCTTCCAGTCAAAAAACAGTCTTGTGTTGATTATATTTTGATCTCTTTTCTCATGCCCCATTAGTTTTAAGTGTGTCATTTTCCTTGTCCCCTCTATCTGACCCCAAGTGTTTTCTTTTGCAGTAGTGACACTCCTCCCCACACACCTTGATAGACATTTAAATAATAATTTTTTAAGCAAACCTCTTTTTTATGTAGGTTGTCAATAAAATAGACAGGTTTCTTGCATTTACCCAAGGTTCAATTGATGACTATAGCTTAATTAGGAAGGCAGCATGACATGGTCTCCTTATTAGGTCCATTGGTGAAATGCAATCTAAGCTCTCTCTCTTCACAACAACATGCCCTGTGCTGATCTATATTACTAAATGACAGTTTAATTTATGCACGGCGGATGCACCCAGGCGCATGCGCACAGTGCCTCGGCGCCTCAGAGTCAGTAGGTGGCGCCCAAACAACACAACCTGTAAACTAAACCTGCTCAAATCCACTGTGCCAGCGGTCAGTGTGGCATATTTGGATCACATGACGGTAATTCAGTATAAAAAGTAAGTTCAATTATGATTCCTAACAGTAAACGACATCTACCTAACGACACAGCCACAGAACAACAAAGACAAGACCACATAGATAAAAACAATAAACAGAGGCTCCTACAATGCGCTTCAAAAACACCACACGCAAAGAAGTCGAGGCACCAGACAACAAAGACGACACCGCATGGATAAAAACAATACACGGAGGCTCCTACAACGCGCTTCAGATACACTAGAAGCAAAGACGTCACGGCTCCACAATGAAAGAGCTCAACTAACGGAAATCCAAAATGAGCCCGTATGGATAAACACAATGAACGAGCGCGCCCACAACGCACTTCTGACACAGCACAGGCAAAGGAGGCACGGCTCCAAATGGAAGGAGCTCAACGATTAGTAATACAAACACGAGCCCGTATGGCTACGACCTGTAAACGAGCCCGTATGGATAAAAACAATGAACGAAGGCGCCCACACAAAGAAACCGCTTTAGTACAAATAGGTTTATTTAATTAAATGGAAACTTTACCATGGCTACAACCTGTGAACTAAACCTGAGGTAAAGCGTGCACGCCAGGTTGTACAGCCGCCCGAACGCGACCGCCCACACCACCGCATATACGACGACACAGCCATAGAAAAACAAAAAAGAGACTGCATGAATAAAAACAATAAAAGAAGCGCGTTGAAATGAACTTTCCCAGGACGCACCCACCCTCCATGATATTTCATCCCTCCAAATATCGGAGGGAACAGAAAGTGATTGCCATTCTTGGATTTGCGATTCTTTCGAGAATCACGGGCTTGCTAGTAGATCAGGAAAATGATGAACAGGCTTCTTGTCTGTGCTCAGGAATTCACTCAGGGCAATCAACTCCTTTCACTGCTGCTTATCCTCCCTGATATGACTTGATCATGGAGTGTTCTCCTTCAGTACAGAGATGGCTGCTCTATAGTCTTTAGGCTTCACTGTTTGGAGTGGAAGATATGCAACATTGCCAGATGAAAAACAAGTAGAGCTGATGCTACCCCTGTTCATAACTTTCCACTTCTATCAAAACTACTGAAAAATGTACAAATGAAGTTAAAGAAATTATTTTTTCTGAACTACAATGAAAGCACCTATGTTCATGATAGTAACCAGTGTTGGATAGTACAGTAATCCCTCGCTACTTCGCGGTTCACTTTTCACGGATTCACGACTTCGCGGATTTTATATGTAAGCATATCTAAATATATAACACGGATTTTTCGCTGCTTCGAGGGTTTCTGCGGACAATGGGTCTTTTTACTTCTGGTACTTGCTTCCTAAGTTGGTTTGCCCAGTTGATTTCATACAAGAGATGCTATTGGCGGATGGCTGAGAAGCTACCCAATCAGAGCACGCAGTTAAGTTCCTGTGTGCTGCTGATTGGCTCAGCGACGGAATGCTGCATTAACCAGGAAGTCTCATCTCACTCATTCAGCATTAACGTGCTACTGCTTCAGGGGCCGTGTCCAAGCGCCAACAGAAGATGCAAATGATTGCAGAAAAGGTAAAAGTTTTGGATATGTTGAAGGAAGGGAACAGCTACACCGCTGCAGGACACCATCACAGCATCAATGAGTCCACGATTCTTTTTATTTAAAAAGGAGGAAAAGCATATAAGATCTACGGCCGCAGTGTCCTTTAACCAGGGCGCAAAACGAGTTGCAAGTGGACGTGATAAGGCAGTAGTCTGGATGGAATCTGCTTTAGGAATCTTTGCAACAAGGTTGACGACGTCATGACCGCCTACAAGCTGCTACGTGTACTTCGCTATACAGTAAGTGTAAACTTATCTACTGATTTCATATTGCTTAGCAGTTGTCCCTGTTATTAATAGAGTAAAGGGTGGGTTGTAAACAATACAGGGAGGGTTTAAAAACATCCAAATACATGTTAAATAATTAAATAAATATGGTGTCCTTACTTCGCAGAAATTCAGTTATCGCGGTCGGCCTTGGAACCTATCTCCCGCGATAAGTGAGGGATTACTGTATACCAATCTACCTCAGTATCTACTGTAACAAATAAACACACCAGACATCACAAAGGTTTGGGGCAGCCACCTGTAAAATGTGTCCTACCTGCAAAAGTAGACATTTTTAAAGAGAGTTGTTTACCAATTGAGTCCAAAACAGAACTGCTCAAATACAGGAAAGATGGTGGCTTTGAAGGCCCGTTCAGAAAGTGACGTCATCTTTAGGGCCAGAACCGGAAGTGATTTCCTCGGGACCGGAAGGACATCATCCCTGGTCGGTTGGTGCTACTACAGTCACTCAGGCCCTTTAGCTGCCTCCTACGTGTGTGACACTACTCATACAATAGCCTACTTTCATATGTTCAGGGCCAATTATACAGTCTCTAATTAACCTGTTATGTATAATTGTGTGACGAGGGAGAAAATGGAATATTAAACCATTTATACATAGCAGAACATGCATTCCCAACACTGGGAGAAATCTTGAAAATGTGAGGCAAGAGTGCCAGCCACGGTGCTCACCTTTCCCAGATGGACTTTCCCAGTTCAGTAAGGAACTTAAGGATGCAACATAAAGATCTAGCAGAGTGCAGGAAAGCACAGCTCACAGCTCAAAATATGGCATTTAAATGTATTAACAAGAAGGATGGCACAGAACTGCACTGGTCAGTGTCAGAGTTCATTATTCAGCCCAGTCACTGCCTATGTGGAGTTATCGCTTTTTTCTAATATTCATTTGTCAGTGAATTCCAATTTTCTACCATAAAGATGTGGCTCAGTGAGTGTGCTTGCAATTATAGCATTTGATACACTGGCGTCCCATCAAGGGTTTATTTTTGCCTTTCATTTGTTGCTTTAACCTTCCTCTTGGACATGTAGACATGGATGGCTGAATGGATGTGTTGACAAATGAAGTGTGTTCAGTACTAGAGAAATACCTGTCAGATACAGTAAGTAAATCGTGCAGATTTAAAGCACATGGTTTATCACTAAACTACAGTTCTCGTCAAATTTCACTTTATCCAGCATGTGTGGTTGTGAAGGTGACCCTGACTAACAAACACCTTGGGCCTGGTGAATTAAAAACAAAAAAGAAAAACTCCAAACTGGGATTGTGTCCTGTGATGAACTGGTTTGTGCCTAGGACTTCCTGAACTGGAATAGAAGGGTTCAATAAATGGATGGTTATTGGTATGGGATGGTGAAGTGTTTCTGCATTTATTGTGCTTGATTCATTTTTACTGCTTAACTGTGCTGAATAAATAAAAATAAAAATGTCACAGAAAGAACTGGAAAAGTTTCAACCAGTCTTTCTCGCATCAAGGTTTTCTCTAAAGCATGTGCAGACACATGATTGTCTTTGTGTGTTGGCATTCAGCATTTTTTTTTCCCAAAAAGTCACTTTCACTGTTAAAAATGGGCTTCATCCCAACTACCTCAAATAGATTTTTTTTTCCTCTCCTGGCGTGCCAGAAATGGGTTATAACAAATTTTTAGCTACTCTAAAATACCTCCTGATCTTAAAGCCTTTCAAACTTGTTTTTGCCGCAGGGAAAAAAAAAAATAATGCTACATCTGTGTGCAACAGATTCAATGGCAAAGTCAATTGACTGTTAATTACCTTAACTATCTAATTAACTAAAAACAAATGACTTGAGCCGCAAGTTTGCCAACTAATTATCGGTGCAGCATATCAAAGAAGAATCGCTTGTGTGCTCAGTGGAACACAGACTCATCATTAAGACTTCCATGGGAGCAAGGGGGAACGAGAGTAAACAAGAAAAAGAAATCAATTCTGTGAAGGGTAATTTGACCAGCAGCTGGTCAGTCGTGAATTCCATCACCTCACTTCTATTGGCTGTGGGCTTCAGAGTTGGTCCAAGGAGGTCTGCAAGAAGGCTTTGAATTTTGTGCTTCATTCAGTAAATGTAGCCTAAGCTGTCAAGGTCTTTGCTTCAATTAATACAAACCAAATGCTTATTTTAGTGTATCCAGTCTATTAAGTATAGGGAGGCACAAAAGTCAAGTTCCTAAAAGCCTTAATGTCAATATATAAAAACAGCAACACTTTGTTTTGTATCTCTTACTTACAGTATAATTATACAGTAATTTCCTTTATAAGTACAATATGCCTGGCCATTATTACCACATATTTTCAGAGACTGTTGAGTAATAGTATAATTAAGTAGACAGTGAGATGTGCAATAAGCATGACCAACGGATAAATAAAAACACTCTCATTAAAAATACACAGTAAGAATAAAGGATTAATTTACAGTTACACTATACAAGTGGAAGCGCTCTGTATCAGAAATATTTAATATGACGTGTACCCACAGAAGTTCAAAAAGCTGGAATCCTAAACATTTTCACAATATCAATAATTCAATATATAAAAAGAAACAACATTTTACTTATCAGAGGAAGGAGTAACTAAAACAGCAATCTTTTTAAACACTTTCTTTATATCCTGTCTGCCTTGACTTTACGTGGATGCTCGGGACGCTCATGTTCTTTTCTTAATACTCTTATCACCGTTGTAGTTTTTATTCTGAATTCAATCAAACTTCTGATAGAAACAAAGTTTGTCCTTATAGTAGAACTTTAGAAAAGCGGATCATTGTTGAGTAACAAGCACTCTGATTTCATAAAACAAAAGACTTTACATGCAGGTCAGTAACAAATACTGTGCTAACAAAGATTTAGTTAAAGCTTACGCTTTAAAAAATGAATTTTAATAGTAACTAATATTTTGTTTTTAAATTATGTTGCACATCTTTGTAAATCTTTAGAGCTATTTCACTTTAAATCACACAGAGTAAAAAATAAACGTTTTTACATGAGTTTTAACAACATTAAAGGAAACACAATAAAGAAACTATATTATAATTTATACTATAATTTTACTAATTATATAAGTTCTCTTAATGAAAAAGAAAATTCTGCCAAACCACCCTGTTGCATTTTGCTTTCTCTGTATGTATTAAGGGATTAAGTTTTGGGGAATTCTGTTAAATCAACAAGAGCAGAGCACTGCGGTTATTGTTAGTCAGTAATGCTACAATGCATCCAGACACATCACATGGCGGCTTCAGCCCATGCTGTTTTGTTTTCCAGAAATCCCTTTTCGGAACCCGGATTACTTTGATAATCTTAAGACCTTGCTTCTTAATATACAGTACCTTTTCAATGCTGCATCATTACCGATCGATCCATTGTAAGGTCTTCATGCTGGAATGTCATTGTCACTGTTTCTTGTTAAACAAGTCCTGATACACTACAAAGTGTGCCAGCCTAGGACAGTGCAATATCAGACAATAAAATAAACACAAAATTCTCTGCTGAATAAGAAAACTGTATTATTATTTTCTTTTTTAAATACTTTACATGTACCATAATAATTCTTTGCATTTATATAGCGCTTTTATCACTACTCAGAGTGCTTAGCAATTGCAGGTTAAGGGCCTTGCTCAAGAGCCCAAAAGAGAGGAGTCCCTTTTGGCATTTTTACGGGATTCGAACTGGCAACCTTCCGATTGCCAGTGCAGATCCCTAGCCTCAGAGCCACCACTCCGCCCCTAAATACCAGCCAAGTTACCCAGTTACAAATTAGATATCGGTAAGCTGTAATTACTTTTAAATTTCTTGCAAATTTAAAGTCAGTAGCTTTTATTAGTATTGGAACACTTCTTTATATACAATATTCTTGTTTGTTTTCCCTCAGGTTCAATATACCACAAATTGCCATAACTCGAGTGACAAAATCAGGGCCATTGCAAAAATAGTGAGAAAAATGCCCAATTAAAGATAAATGAACTATACCTAGTGGAAATAAAGCCTAACTGGTTTTTGTTGAATCACAAGTGTGCTAACCATCACAACCTGCATGGTGCTGTTTCCTTATCCAGAGATCATGATGTAGTATTTTATACTGCTCACTATTTGAAAAATGTAACTGTGTTTGCCTACTTTGCTTGGGTATTATGTCCAAACTTTGCTGTAGATGCAAAGTGGAAAAAATGACTGTGTTTACAGTAAATGTGATTAGATATTGCAATTTGTTTTGAGATTTGACTCAGCTATGACATTATGAGCATTTCTTCCAACCCTGAGCTGTCCTTTCCACCTTCACCCAAACGGTAAATGTCCAAAACCTGACTTTCAGCTTCAAATATGACAGAGCAACAATGTCAGATAGGCAGCAATGGTGATGGAATAGTGTTAACACTTGTAACCTCAAATTCCAATAAAGACATGAAAAAAACACCTTAAAATTTATTTTGGGGACCTTCAGAATTTTTAAATTTTCTGGTTTTTAAAGGTTCCAATGGACTAAATATGGGACCTAACTATAAATGGAAAGTGAAGACCTAGCTTGAGTTTGGCACAGTGTGCTACATCTGCTTGTTGGTCATAACTTTTGCGATTCAGTTTTTAATTTATAAAAGATCAATTATTTTATTTTAACCTGTCAACTTCTCATTTCGAGATCTTGGCTCCCCTTGCTATAAGTAATTTCAAAGGTTACTGAAAGGCTCATTAAAAATTCTACTGAGTTGTTTCTAATGTACTCTATGTGTGCATTTTATATTTCTTTATTGCTTTGATTTTGTAGGCATCATGGCACTTAGTGTGACTCGGTGGTGACTGGGCTTAGAACGCATTGTATATCTTGCATCTTGTGTCTTTGAATGGGCTCAGTGTCATGACTTCATCCAGTGTATTTATGGTGACTTTGATAGCTCATTCCTTATTAATTAATTCAATGATTTGTTTTTTTGTTACCTCATCCCAAGACACTTTGCAAATTATTTGAGTGCCCTTAAGCATCCGGATTAGAAGTAACTAAGCTCTCTAATGATGCTATCTTATACTTTTTGTAAATATGATTTTTTTTCAGCTACGAATTCCTCTTTATGAAGTGTATGACTTCTTTTAAGTAAGATTGTAAGAAAGTTAGCTTTAGTTTTCAGATTATCAGTTTATTCTCCTGCCTTTCAGGTTCTCACAGCTGAATTGGAGTCCCAGACAGAACACCTTCTACATTAACTACTAAGGTCTTTCATTTCCTCAGTGTAACAGAAGTAGTCCTGCAGTCAGGATTAGATGCAAGATTCCAAATCTCAATTCGAAAAATATCTTTTTATATAATTTGCAGATGTGTATGTGTCTGTATTTTTTATTATTTTTGTATTTCTACTTTAAGTAAGTATTAGGACATGTCCATACATCTACCCATTTTATTAAACTCTGCATCGTGCTCATGTGGTGGACTGAAAGTGCCGATTCCATTTTTTTGCTTTTGTAACTGTTTTTATTTTTTTTTCTTCCTGTTAATTTTTAATTTTAATTTTTTTTTTCCTAATTCAAAATGAAATTCCATACAATGGGAGGACTTTTTGCCTCAAATGTGGCAGAAGAACGAAATGTTCCCTGGTGGTTGACTCTTCACTGTGTGATGAATGGACGGGGACCTTGCCCTACCGGGAGGCGTGGAGAAGCAGGGGACCGGGAGAGGGGCAATTCCTTGCCCAGGACGCAAGAGGGCAGCCATCCTGGATTGTGTGGGAGCCATGGAGCTGGAAGGATCAATCCTGTGGGGATCCTTGGCCACTGCCAGGGGGCGCCTGAAGGACTAAGGAGCCTTGGACTGCGGCACTTCTGCCACACCAGGAAGTGCTGCCGAACCAGGAAGCAGGTACACCTGGAGTGGTTCTGGGTGCCAATGCAGCACTTCTGCCACACCAGGAAGTGCTGCAGGGAGATCATCAGGGAGCACCTGGAGCACATCCGGGTGCCTCACTCCATTCATGGAGCCGGAGTCAGGTGGAAGAGGATGGAGCTTGCAAGGAATGGAGTAGAGGCGGCAACACAGAGAAAGGAGTGGAAAAGGACTGTGAGTCTTTGGGCACTGTGTTTGTGCTGTGTTGTGTTGTAAAGAATAAAAGAGTGTTTTTTTGAATATCTGGCTGTCTCAGTGTCTGTCTGTGTCCGGGCTATCTTTTACAACTGTTATGGATTTATAGAATTTAGAGATGTTATACAATGGCTTACCAGCCAGAGATTCCATAGATCAACAAGGCTCAATGTGTTTTCCTTTACTCCGGTTTAACTGTAATGCTGGGTCAGTATTATACTATACTTCTTGTAGAAATGCTGAGATGATTAAGCGATTCTGTATTACAATGCTGGTAATATTTAATATTTTTAATGTGTAGTATGTGGTAATATGTAAGGGAATGTAAGTTATTAGATCCTGTGATTTACTGACACCCTGTCCATGGCTTTTTCTTGATCTGCACCCAGTGCTGCTACAAAGGCTCAGGTTGCCACACTCATGAAACCAAATAAGAAAGTAAATAAAACAAACAAATTATTGAGTTTCCTGCAATATGCACTCTAAGTTTAACTAAAATACAGGCTCTGTCTCTTTTCCACAATGACATCTCTCCAGCGATTACATTTAACCATATAAACATAGCATTTTCACCTTTAAAATCACTAATGACATTTTGTAATGGATACAAGATGGCATAGTGGTTAGCACTGCTGACAAGCACATCCAAGGTTCAGGCTTTAAATCCCCACTGGGTCTTTACCTGAATAGAGCTATCATGACTTTCTTTGGTTTTCATCTGGATATTCCAAATTTTCCTCCCACATCTCAAAGACGTGTGTTGAGTTTGAATTGGAGACTCTGAACTGCCTTAGTCTCTGGTTGATTCTTACCTTGTGGCCACTGCTGCCACCAGCTCCCCACAAATGTGAACTGGATTGCTGGGTTAGAAACTTAATGGATGCATGATTGATGGATATTCATAAGCAGTAATTGCTTTTTTAAGTCAACTTTGAGAAAGACTGGCTGTTACAAATCAATAGGAATATTATCTGAAGCAGTCAGTTGTCTTCATTACCATCCCTACCAAATAAATAGATAAATAACGTAGTCATTGGAAGCAAGAAGCCATAGAGAATTTAAACCAATAAAAGGACAGGGAGGTTATCTCTTGAGTCCTGATTGAAATTCAGCGCTCTTAGTGACATCTAAAACTAGCCATTTGTAAGCTGCATATCGGCTTCTTGTTTGGCGATGGTAAAATCTCCTGAAACTTTGATGTATTTGAAAATGCGCAATAGAAATTCACAGATGTGTCCTTCAAACAGACAATAACCGTATCCTCAACAAAATCAAAAGAATTCTATATTTCAAAAATTGATAAAGAATACCCTCTCAGTAAAACATAAGATAAAACAAACAGAAAAGAAAAATCTGGCCCTCACTATAAATTTAATCTGAAAGCATTCTCAGAAAAGAAGTTTGATAGATTTAGTGCCCACTACCTCAACAGGCACTGTTCTATTAACTACAAGGACAAACAAAAGCACCGCGTTATGGCTATCATGCACAGCAATGCCACAGTAACAGCTGCTGCAGTCTGACATTTGATGAGAGGTCTGGAGAATTTAAATAGTTGGTACCTCACCTCATTTACTGCAATTATTATTTTTTTAAACCGCTATCTTTCAATTAGAAAGGTTATAAATAAAGGACCAGATTGGAAAGTGGAGTCGCAGAAGCGAAAGCTGGATGACGTCCAACAATTTCTCACTTGCTCTGGAAGAGAGCCAGAGTTACTTTTCCCACGTGTATAGTGACTTAAGCCTTACCTCTATTAACCCTGACTGCTTCAAGTAAACTGTCTCTTGTTTCACACAGGGAAAAACAATGTCTCTGCACTATTTTAAAAGAGAGATTTAACTCTTTAAGGACATGAAGCATGTTTGGAAACTGGGAAAACAAATAAAATAAAAGCAGGTAACAGTTTATCCGTTGTAACAAGGGGATGTTATTAACCAATGGCAAGGGATGGGCGATTATAAGTAGAAGAAGCAAGAGCTGTACGAAATACAAAATAGTGTCACAAAGAAAATACATTCTGGTTTGTGGTTGTTAATATGGTTCATGCAACTATATGTCTTTCAGGTTGGTACACAAATATTCATTCCTTGTATTTGAAATAAATAACTCAAAAGATGTACTGTATTCCCTTACTTTTCTTACAATGGAAAACTGCATGAAACAAGGTAAGGCCTTCATTTATAGTTTCAATTCCAGGTGATTCCTGTAGTTATTAGAATACTAGATTTCCAGGTGTTCATCCTGGTTTCTGGAGTAATCCAAAAAAGTTCCGTGGAGCTTTGTCCTGGTGGTTCCATCTTGTATAAAACCCTTAATCTCAATTAAAGGGGAAGGCAAGCCAGTTATCTGTCACACCCTGTGACTAGTGGAACACCTTCACCCTCTTTCTGAGATGCAGGACTGTGCATTGCACATGGTTATGAGTAGCACAGGGGTTCTGGTAACTGTATTGGATCACTTCCTGTTTACTCTGTACACCTCAGACTTTAGATAAAATAATTAATCTGCTGACATCTTCCAATGACACAGCCATAGTTGGGTATGTCAGTGGTGGGCAGGACAATGAGTACAAGACACTAGTGAAGGACATTGTTGAATGGCACAAACTGAATCACCTGTAGCTCAACATCTGTAAGACAGAGAAAATAATCGTAGACGTCAGGAGGGTCCACCCACCCTGAAATAGTTCTCAGTGATGGTGAAGATGTGGATTTGGTGATGACGTATAAGTTGCTGAGGGTGTATCTGAATGACAGGCTTGAGTGGAGTAGAAACACAGAGGTTGTACACAAAAAGGGTCAGAGTTGTCTCTCTTTCCTGAGGAGGCTGAGGTCTCTTGGTATATGCAGGCCAGTCTCATATGTTTTCTACCGGTCTGTAGTGGCCAGTGTATTTTTCTAGGCAGCAGTGTGCATGAGTGCAGGTGATGCCAACAGGCTAAGTAAGTAACCTGATTAAAATGGCTGTTTCAATCTTATGAATCAGGCTGCACTCACTGAAGGAAGTGGTAATATAGAGGTCATATAAGGAACTTACTGTCCTGAACAATGACTCTAACCCCCTATGATAGGTTTAGGCAAAACAGAAGACCTTCAGTAACAGACTGATGCAATCGTTTTGCTCCAAGAAATGCCATGTGAGGTGGTATTGCTCCCTGTGTGCTGAAAGGTACTCAGATATTCTAGCAGACATTATGACAGATACTATGGAGAATATACTGTGTGAGTGACCTGACATTCTGTACTTGAAATTTTAACTGATAATTTTGTGCAGTTCCAATTATTTCATAAATACCTATGCTTTGATAATTTACTTCTATATAATTGTTGTTATATGTGTATTTTTACCGTTACGCATGTTTGTGCTTTTTCAAGTCTTCAGCTGAAATCTTTCCTTCAGAAATTATTTATTATCTATTGTGGCAGGTGGCCGGGGCCCATGCCCGACCGGGATGCGCCTGCCGGATATGTTCCGGGGGAGCAGGCATGGGAAACCCAATACCTCCACCTGGACGCAAGATGGCAGCCTCCCTGGGTTGCAGTGGTGGCTTGGACTCCCTCAGGGCTTCATGGGGGTTGGAGTGTTGAGCAGCCCTGTTGGGTTCTGCAGGCGCCACCAGGGGGTGCTGCAGGAGGAGCTGCTGGCCCCCTTTGGGCATTGGTTTCGCCACACCCGGAAGTGCAGCCGGATGTCGACAATCAAACACCTGCCCAATAAAAAGGACCAGCAACCACCACTCAGCGGCCAGAGTCGGGTGGAGGAGGACAAGGTTGCCTGGGAGGAGTGGTGGTGCAGAGAAAGAGTGTTTTACTTTGGTGTATTGGTATCTATCTATCTATCTATCTATCTATCTATCTATCTATCTATCTATCTATCTATCTATCTATCTATCTATCTATCTATCTATCTATCTATCTATCTATCTATCTATCTATCTATCTATCTATCTCCAAGCACATCTTACAAGAAACGTGCTACTTTATATTCTACAGTCGTTTTTGGAAAACTATTTTAGTCTTGTCATCCTGGTAAATGTTGAGTACCTCATGATGAAACATGCAGACTTTGGGTCAGGCCACACATTTCAGATGCAGTAACTGACCTGAGATGTTAACCATGTCTCCTAGCGGTTAGGAGGTGACCACTACAGTATGCGTGATTATTTGTTTATTTGCTAAATGATTCTTTATTGATCTCTTAATATGCCTCTTCAAAGAATCCAGCATAGTTTAATACACTTTTTTACCTTGCAAGAATTCTACCCTAACAAGATTAGACCTTTAATAAAATGTGATTAACTGGCAAACCACTTTATGGCTTGTTTCAAATAGGCTTGGCTTGCTGATGCTTAGTTAGTTTTTGTTTGGGAAATTCCTTTAAGCTATTGATGATGAGTTTTCAATCCATGCTGATTTATACTGATATTCTCTTTGTTATTAAATAATAACTTATTTACAATACAGACCGGCTCAAAACATTCTTTAAGAATTCATTAAAATAAGCACAATTTATCCTACCTATAAATAATTTTTACATAATTTAAACCTTGTAATTAATGCTTCTTTTACTTATTGTGACCATATGGGGACACCATACTAACCAAAATGCTAACTGTATAAATAGTTTTTCCATTCCATAATAACACAAAATTACTTAAATAATACATTCAAGCTCAGACAAAGTCACTGGAAGTAAATATAAACCCTTTTTACTTGAACAATACAAAGTCTACGTCTCTTATCCAGTTAGGAGAGTGATATAAGAAAAAAAAACATAATCACTGTTCTGTTGGAAACACCAATCTTCCTTAAGTCAAGAACCCTCTGAAGAGCCTTAGGCAAAGTTCTCCTTGTTACAATCGGAAGTCAACTGTCCATCTAGCGTATTTGGCCTCCAGTTAGCCCAGTCCAAAGTCATCTAATAAGATAAAGTGGTTCAGTTAGTCTGATTGACCTTACCTGGGGAGGCCATTGTTCATGCATTTCCTCCGTCTTTGGATCTGATGTACTGGACTTCCAATGGAAAGAGAGACCAGCACTTTCAGGGTTATCTGCCCTCCCTGGCCTTTTTTAATATGGCTTTCACTTTGCTAATGGCTCCTGCCACAAAGGAGGGAGAGAGAACTGGGACATCATGTTTGTTTAAAAAAGTATAAAGAGTAGATGTCACATAAATTGATATTATGATCTGTTTCATAAACTCAGGTGCATTCATTTTGTGTATCAATTATTTAATAATCAGAATATTGAACTGTTGTTATGTACATGTCATATTCAGTCTATAAGATGTCTAAAAGTATTCAGTCATCTAGAAGCAAAAAAGAGTTTCTGAACATCATACTGGTGAAAACACCAATGGAGATTTTTTGTATTGGAGAACAGAGTGGTGATGAGAGGCTACCACAGATATTTCATGCCAGTGTGTCTTTTAAGAGAATGCAGAGCTCGATGCTATCTGGCATATGGTTAGCAGAAGTTTTACCAAGAGTAGTTCCATTGAAAATAACCTGAAGTCAAGAAATAGTCGGACTGGGCATCATGTAGCTGGAAGATCAAGATACAGGACTTGTGATTGGAATACTAGTCCTTATTGGTATTGTTGGTGTACCTTTAAGCATTGAATTCATATAAATATATATTCAAGGCACGTTGAAGAGTAGGAGGTGGAAGGGTACAGCTTTCTAAAACAAAGTCTCTGTAGTTGTTTAGATAGGCATGCAGATGTAAGTAGATGCTGCTTAATTTAGTATGATGTAATGTTCTCTCTTTCATTATCTTTCATTAACACATGAATATTTGAGATGAACGGTAAACATATTTGAAAAGGAAATATTTTTTGGTTCAAAATCAATTTTTCCAAGTAATATGATATAACGGAGAAAGAACTACACACCATTCTGATTAAAACAACAGTTCTTTAAGTTGATGAAAATACATAAACACAATAACAATGATAAAAGTAAGATCTGGCACTTTCATATATATTTATGGGCAAGGTTCATAGTGAAGAATGATCTTCCTTTTTGCATAGAACATGTGTTGCCATACTTGTCTTTCCAGTCAGATTGGTGCTTTAAGGACTATTTGTTATTTAACTTTTACTTCTGTTATTAAAAATATACATGATAAATGATTTTATTCATGGTGGGTGCAGTGATGCAATGCTTAGCACTGTAAAGACAGCTCAGAGCTCCTGAGCTCTTGACTCAAATCCTGGTGTGGTTATTTTCCTGACCTTCTCCCCATGTTCTGCATGGTTTCACTTCCCTTCCCACACTCTAAAGTTGTGCAGTTTACTTAGACTGGTGGCTCTAAACTCATATAATGTGATTGTGAACCATGAAACATTGGGGTTCGATTCAGGATTGATTTTGTCAAGCAAAATGAATTAATTCATGGATTTATTAGCATGAACATCATTCCACGTTATTTTTTCAGAGAATCCTTGATCTGGTTGCTGCCCACTTTATTTGCTTCACATCAAAGAGTATGGCTTAACTTAACTAATGAAATGTTACAAGAAACATGAATAAAAAAATAAGACATATCAAAGGAATGAGAGCAAAATAAAGACAGTGAGAGTGACAGAGAGACTGAGATCAACATGGAAAATAGAGAATCCCAGTATGTGCCGCTGTGGAAAGTTTGAACCCACTAGGAGGCAGTATACTCTGCCACACGAACATGAACTGGGCATCAGAGTAAGGCTGCGTCCACACTACTACCTTGTTTAAAAACACAGACATTAGTCTCTGGTTTTGCCTTTCATTCCCACTATCCTGGCATTTGTAACCCCCAAAAACGGAGTCTGTTCCCCACAGTCATTTATTTCTTATAACACAGGCTAATGCTGCAACATGCATGGGTGAAAACAAAGAGTTTTCAAAAAGTGGACTTTATTTGCACTCGGCTTGGTTCATTCTTAACACGTGGCCCTACCCTAATTGGATCCTGCTTTTTACAATGTCTCATTTCCTGATTAGTCACCCTTCACAGAAGAAACCATATTCCAGCTTAGTGGACATAAAGGAGTTGCTTTTCATGGTGCTTGTTATGTTACTTACCTGTATGCACCTAAATTGCCTTTTGTACAGTTTGAATGCTTTATATTTGTGCAAAGGACAAAAATAATTTACCAATTGCTATAGTTTTGCAATAAATTCAGGAAGGAAATTTCCTCTTCCGGTTTCCAACAACAACAACAACAATATTTATTTATGTAGCATGTTTTCATACAAATGATGCAGCTCAAAGTGCTTTACAAGATGAAGAAAGAAAAAACAAAAATATAAAAATAAGATTAGGCAATACTAAGTAACAAAGAATAAAGTAAGGTCCGATGGTCAGGGAGGACAGAAGAAACAACTCCAGAGGGCTGAAGAAAAAAAAAACAAAATCTGCAGGGGTTCCGAAGCTATGAGACCACCCATTCTACCTAACATAAATAATCTCAATCAGTCCTCATGGTTTTCAGGCTTCACGTGGAAGAATTAGATGATGATATTCATGTGGACATCAGGCCTTCAATCCAGCAATTAATATGGACTGTTTGGAGCCTTGATCAGGTGGTGGTGGCACAGGCCGCCACCACAGAAAACCAGAAAAAGAAAAGCAGAGTGTAGGTGAATGGCTACATCACGTGCATTTTTTAACATTTTAGTGTGGATGGAGATATTTTTGTAAATGATGCAAAAACAGTAGTGTGGATGTAAAAATGTAGTAGTGTGGATGTAGCCTAAGATGGAATATATGAAAACCTGTGAAAACCCTGTATTATCCTACAAAGAAGCTAAAGAGCAGGCAACAAACAAATTAATAAGGCAATGGATGTTTAATAGGGCGGCACGGTGGCGCAGTGGGTAGCACTGGGTTAGGAGACCTGGGTTCGCTTCCCGGGTCCTCCCTGCGTGGAGTTTGCATGTTCTCCCCGTGTCTGCGTGGGTTTCCTCCGGGTACTCCGGTTTCCTCCCACAGTCCAAAGACATGCAGGTTAGGTGCATTGGCGATCCTAAATTGTCCCTAGTGTGTGCTTGGTGTGTGTGCTGGCACCCTGCCCGGGGTTTGTTTCCTGCCTTGCGTCCTGTGTTGGTTGGGATTAGCTCCAGCAGACCCCTGTGACCCTGTAGTTAGGATATAGCGGGTTGGATAATGGATGGATGGATGTTGAATGGGAAGGCAATACAAAATCCTTTAAGTTGACATAGAGAGTTTTTTTTAGAGAGCTCAGGTTATGCTGTCAAAAATAAACAGTGAAAAGCCCTAGATGTTGTTGTGGACTTGACCCTTTTCAGTTCAAAGAGTTACAGGGGTGTTAGAGACCACCAGGAGGCACCCTGGTTTACCCAGTGGGGAACGTTCAATGTAAAAATGGCTTCAGGATGTAGTTAAACTGCCAAATCTTGCAAAAGAGTAAATACAGGGACTCTAGTCATGAACTGAGATGGACAAAAGCTCATCATCAGAAAGTGGAGTGAGAGAGAGAAATTTGTAGGAGGTGAAAAAGAATAATTGTTTTTAAGATATTAAGAAGTGAGAAAATAGAACATCACGTCACTTGGTTGATGCAGAGTAAGAACACTGTTTAGAAAGTTGAACTGTTATTAACGGGTTTTGTTTTAGTTTGTTTACTTGACCTTTTCCTACGTATCTCCCATTGCTCATCCCTCCTTTACTTCTTCATACTGCATATCATGGGACTGTCTATAAATCTGGACTGGAGAAATGGCTAATGGGCACTACGTTGTAATAAACAACATGCATTAACTTATCCATTACCAAACCCACATAATATGGTTCAGGGTCAGGGAGCAACATCAGGTACAGGGCAGAAATCAACCTTTGTCATGATGCTAGTCTTTCTGCCTGCTTTGCTCTCACTTGATAGAACCAAAATTAAACGTCTTCATGGAATCATTTAGTGCATGATGGGACCAAAAACTAGCGTTTCTTCACAACAAAAGGTTAATGGGAGATGCTCTACTGAGGTATGTGTATATATGAAAACCTTGTTGAATAAAAGACTAAAGTTTAAATTTAGCAAGCACATATTTAATTGTTACTTTTTCAATATTTTATTTACATATATGTGAGGCACAATGAAACATAACATATTTGAATTAATTGTTTTCATCATGAATTATTATAAATTGCTAGAATAATCCTGAATTCAAAGGAAAATAACAGAACGCTCACACTTATTTTTAAGTGTTAGCTCTTCACCTTCGCCCTCATCACTATGCCTTCTAGTGTTAAATTATCAAAGCAAAGGTGACCCAGGCAAGTGTGCCAACCCTTATTCTCCAGCTCTGCAGGAGTTCAAAATTAATACAAGCGTGAGTGTGAACATCACAAATAATTCTGAAACAGAACTAAGGTGAAACAATTTTACCCTGTGTGAACAAAATCAAGCAGGATACTGAAATTGCCTCTGAGCCGCCACATTCAAGTTAAATGCCTGGTACTCAGAATTTTCCTGTGGCCTAAAATAATCAGTGCCATTTCTTTTCTAACACTTGGAGGAACTGGTCCTTCTTTTTCAGTCACTCTTCAATGATAAATTCTGCTTCTAATTATTTTAAATGAAAATCCTCCAAGATGGCTGGAAATGCATTAGTTCAATGGATTTTAATGGTATATCTGCCATTTAATTCTTATTTACGTAAATAGTCTTTTTTTTTTTACCTTTACATAAGAACATAAGAAATTTGTAAGACAAAAGTAACTACCGTCAAGTTTGTTTGTTTATCTAATAGCCAAGCTGTCCCAATATCTCAACCAGATACTTCTTAACTCTTTAAACTCATCCCCATAGTTTTGGACCCACCTGTGGAACCAAACAATACTGCAAATTAAATTTTTTTAAATTATTTCAGCACTGTTATAATTAAAATAGAATGTTTTACAATTAAAATGCCACGTTGCTTACACAATGCCATGCTAAAATGTTTTTCTTCATTTCCTCAAAAATGGCCAAATTGCTATATCATAGCAACCACTGCCCCAATTTGGTATTCTTGAACATCCAGATTTAATTGTGTACAATTTGGTGGAAAGAATATGAACTACTAAATGAGAGGGGGTGTTTCAACATTTTGAAATGACACCACATTCCACTTTCTACAATTTCCATTTTTTATATTTCAGAATTTTTTTTTGTTTAGATGTTTTTGAATCTTGCAATTGGTACTGTAAATTAGATACACATTATTATCCATCCATCCATCCATTTTCCAACCCGCTGAATCCGTACACAGGGTCACGGGGGTCTGCTGGAGCCAATCCCAGCCAACACAGGGCACAAGGCAGGAACCAATCCTGGGCAGGGTGCCAACCCACCACAGGACACACACCCACACACCAAGCACACACTAGGGCCAATTTAGAATCGCCAGTCCACCTAACCTGCATGTCTTTGGACTGTGGGAGGAAACCGGAGCGCCCGGAGGAAACCCACACAGACACGGGGAGAACATGCAATCTCCACGCAGGAAGGACCCGGGAAGCGAACCCAGGTCCCCAGGTCTCCCAACTGCGAGGCAGCAGCGCTACCCACTGCGCCACTGTGCCGCCCACATTATTATTTCTTTATCAACTATATGTTTTATTTTGTACTACAATAAAACAGTAAAACTAAGCATACAGATATTTCATCAAAATGTTCTTCCTGGGAATTCCTGACACATTCACTGACCATTTCATAGTGTTTCAAAGCTTATTCTAATACCTACGAAAATAAGAATAACATTCAAAGCGCATTTTTTGGTAAAAACAACGTTGCTTAATTTTGAAACTTAATCTGCTGTAGCATATGGGTGCAACATTACAAATTCTCCATTTTTAGAACTATGAAAGAAAAATGTCTGACCTTTATTTTGATGGGTAGAACATGAATATTAAGTGAGGGGTGATTAAGTTATAGCCAGTTAAGCCCAAGCAGAAGCAAACTGAAAAAATGAGGCTTCAACTACATGATTCGGTAGTCAGTTTATTCATGAAGAATGGAAACTGTACAAAGAAAATAAAACTTAGATATAGTTGAATACTAAAAGTTAGTGTCATAATAGAAATTATTGAACCTTTTCAAAAAAACAGGTTGTGACCACAATGGGACGCCACTGAGCCCCAAACCTCAGACACAATGCTACCCAACACGATTTGGTGTTCAAATAATACATGTTTTAAATTTTTCACCAACTCTTTTATATACAAACACCATCCAAAATAACACAAAACAAATACATTTCTTCTTCCTCCTCCCTCCAGGCTGGATGGCTTCCTTTTATGTTGGACCTGGGAGTACTTCTGGTGCCACAGTACCCAATGATGGAAGCACTATGAAACAGGCAGTCCCTCTCTCTGCAGCACCCTCTGGAAGTACCCAAGGACTCCAAAAAAGCTGTCCTTCAGGACTAGGATTCACATGGATCCCTGTAGGTATCCATACTGGGTCACACCTGAGGAGCACCATCATCTGTTGCACTAGGGGAGGAATTGCTCTTGACAAACAACCCCTGATTCCCTCTATTAATCTTTGTCCTCGGCCTCCTTCCATGTTGTCCTATCGTTACAGTTTCCTGGTCGGGCAAGGATCCACCTTTCATCCCAGTTGGGGTGCCAGCCCATCCATGATGGAACTTACCAGGTTTAATTAGGAGGTATATTTAAATTAATAAACTAGTTCCTGATGCAAAATAGAAAAAAAGGTTGTGTGAAATGAGGACAAATAAGAAAGATGGACACACTTTCCTATATTTACAATTTTTGAGATATATATGGTGTCCAGAACAGAAAAAAATATACAAAATATTAAAGCCAACCAAGTGCTGAATAAAACAGCATCATTTCTGGAGTAAAAATGGATGCTTCTTTTATATGTCTTGCTCATATTTCCGGTCTCCTAGTGTATGCATGGGTGTTTACTATGCATCTCTGGTGGGTGGCATGGAGGCGCAGTGGTGGTGGTGCTGCCCCACAGTAAGGTGCTGGGTGCTCCCTGCATGGAGTTTGCATGTTCATCCTGTGATCGATTGGCATTGCTGAGACAAATGCATTTATCTCTTGTGCATGTAACTCCCCAGAAGTCCTGATGTTACACTCCTGAAGACCTTCATATAGTCATTTGTGAAATATTTGCAGTTATATGCTGAAAAAAAACATAACTGAAAGTACTGAGGAGAAGAAGTGTTAAAGAGGTCTAATTGCAAAATACTGTAAAATAATGCTTTATTCAAAAGTTTGGGAGCACTGGTGTAAAGTGATTTTTAATTCAGAGCTCCATGCCATACTGAAATCATATTTTAGAAAAAAATCTGACGTATCTTACTGTCCAAGATGTATGCTTTTGTTTCAGAATTTGATAAACAGAGCTTTCTTTTTAGTACAAACTTCCAGAATCATGGTGGCAGGTTTCATTGATGGCAGCATTCTTTTTTTCTTTTATTGAGCTATTTATTTATCATTAATCACTGTTAATCAGAAGCACATGCACAAGCCCTGCAAGATGTCAGCTTTTATGAGGTGTCATTTAGAACTTAATTCATTCTTAGTAGTATGTAAATTCTGCAGTTGAAGGCACATACTGTTTTCTATTCAGTTACCAAAATGCTTGCATTTCTAAATACACAAAAACTGTATACTGAGCTTTTGCTTCATTTACTATATAAACATACATTTAATAGTGAACTTTTATTGAATTAACCACATCAGATGTACTAAAAATTATATACATTTCCAGACATTGGCAATAAGAAACAGTAGTAAAATTGATGAATTCCTGAATTTATGTGTACTGTGCTGTAAATTTCTTCACAGACTCATTTTAGTATGGAGTGCATGTACTTTTAAGAATGATTTCTGCCCTAAAAAGTGACCCATAAGCTTTTTCCTGATCCTTTGGCAAACATGGTTCTTGCCATCTTCATAAAGTCCTTTTCTGGATGCTTCTGAAAGATTTTTTGCTCTTGCTTGTGCTTCTTACTTGTCTTTTGCTTTCTGGTTAGCCTGTATTTTTACTTTATGTATATCTTTCATATTCTTTTTTTACCATTAAATGTCCTTAATTTTAGGTTATTTAATTTTAATGTACCTAAATGTATATAATTTTATTAATTTATTACAGGATTTCATTGCCCATTCTGATTAGTAGCATTTTTTGTGAAGAAACATGCAATGGATATTTTGAGTTTTATTAAAATATTTTTAAAAAGTACATTTTTAGGTCATTTTTTTTTAAATGAAATGTTTTAATTTAGATTTAATAAACTTGAAAAACAACATTGTTAGCACGCACAACTGAATTTTGTCACAACAAAAAGGGAACATTTTTCTTTTTTTGGCTAAAGTGCTGTGAAATTAACACAGGAAGAAAGGTTGGGGCACCAGCCTGTGATGCCCATCGTTTGCTTGCAATAAAACAATAAATACTGTACATACAATTCGCGAAGACTAGAGATGTCTTCGTAGATGTTAGTGCATGTACTGATTAAAGCCATGTTTTTAGGATTCATATCACTTCGGAACTGGAAGAGGTGGGTCTAATGAGAGGAAACAGAAATGTTATCATGGGTCCTCAACATTCTGGGCTTCTGGTCAACAAAGGAAGGAGAACAAGATGCGAACAACAGCACCTGCTCTTGACTCTGGGTGTAAATATAATACATGCAGCCTTTGCCTTCATTTTTCCACATGTGACTTAATAATAATAACGATAATTTGAACCTGTAACTGATGATTGTGAAGTTGTGTTGAGGGTTTGGGGTCCTGAGACATTCCCTAGTGGCTACGCCAACTTCTATTGTTTTTCTTCATTTTCATGTTGTACTTACTGAGATGTGTAGTTCTGAATTTGATCTATGCCTTTATAGGTATTCAGTAGAAAGTTTTCAGGAACCTCTAGCAGAGGGGAGGATCAACTACATAGTCAATAAAATCCAAAAGCTTTATTTGAAGCTGTACAAAGTGTAAATATTAATTACAATTGCTTTACACTACATTCACCCATAGTTGCATACTGGAGGTACTTTAAAATGTGTAGGGCTTCTTGGTTGGCTAATTACTAAATCTTTCTTCCATCATTTTTTTTTTTTTTATTTTTCTGTTTGGGGTTATGAGGAACTGGGACCTGTACAGGCTAAAATTGGTGCCATGACCTCAGTCCATTGCATGGCACACATACCCATACACTAAAGACACAGATTAGAGTCAACAATTAACCTAGAAGCAACTATTTTCACTGCAAGAATAAAAGAATAGTTCATTAGAAGTAAATTTTCCAAACAGAGGTGAACATACAAACTCCAGATGTGCAATGAACCAGGCAGCAGCTACAATTTATTAAATATAGATGCATTCTTCTTCTCCATTTTTCTCTTACATTTTCCTTAAATCCTTCCAACTGCTTTTTTTCAAAGCTCATTCGATCCCATTCGGAAACAGAACACATTCATAAGGAGGTGGCGGTTTCTTTAATCTACACAACCACAAATAGCAAGAAGAAAATCAGTAAAATGTATGCATAATTTTAATAGCTGAATTGAACTGGTTCACATAGTAATTGGCCAGCTGCTCATATTCCAAGGGAATGCATTTTTAAACCCATTATTTTCCAAGTAGCCTGTCTTGAAGAGTTTTTCCAAATTTTTCTTTCTTTTTTTAACTACCCATTTTCTTCGGCAAAATTGACTGTTTAGAGTTCATAGAACCCACAGTGCTTATTACCTCTTTCTGCCCATGCATTGGCAGTTTCAATTTTTATGCTCATTTGCTTCATTTTTCTTTAGTATTTATTGCATGATATAATATGCTTTTGGCTGATGGACATTTTGAAAGGCACACAATAAAACCCAAAATGATTGATTGATCTTGAAATGTCCTTGAAGAATCATCTGCAACCTATTAAAGTTCAATTACAACATTTTTGACAGTCTTATAATTAGGTTAGTAAGAATGGGCTGGCTCCTCCATATTGTAACTATAGGTGATTTCTTCAATGGATTGAAACTGTTTATTTTTGATTCTTGACTGTTTTAATCTGTTATGTTTCTTATTTGTGGGCAAAACCAGCCATGTCAGAATACAGACACATTACTTATTTTATAATTATATTAGACTTACAGAACTCATCCCAATGTATTTAACATTCAAATTGAGTACAGTTATTACGAAATTGGGTGGCACTGCTAACCTCAGAGCTTCAAAGTTCATATTCCAGCTTGGGCACCATGTGTGTGGGGTTTGCATATTCTCCACATATCTGCAAGATTTTCTTCTCCATCCCAAAGAGATATCTTCTCCAAGCGCAGGACAACACAGAATCCCTAAGTACACAAAACTAGAAACTTTTAACTGGCCTTGATTGGGTGAGTGTGGGTTTGTAAGTGACTGTACCATGTGAAGTGCTCTGTGCTCTCTTAAACTTGCATTAGAAGAATTGGAACGTGAATGGTTAGTAGCAAATCGTGCAGAACAAAATGCAAGTATGGCTCCTAATGCAACTCCAATTCGAACAGATGGGCCTTGAGGCAAGATAGAGGAACCGAAAAGGCTGATGAGATTTGTGTTCCATCATACTGTGCGATGTTTATTCTACCTGTGCACCTCTTATGTATCCTTACAAAAATCTTATTATGCTGTACATAAAATGCTTCGGGATGGTGATCACCATGGAAGGCACTGTAAAGCCATTATCTATAGTAGTTATTTTTTTATCCTGCCATCACTTCCAATGTAATTCTGAGGGAAGGAAAAGAATTTTAAAGAAAATCAGATTGCATTTTATGAGCTATGGTTTATCCAGTCATAGATCATCATTTCAAAAATGACAAGTGGATCATTATTGCTGTTGAACAATACACAATTTCTAAAATCATTATGTAAAAACAGTCTTGATTTTAATAACATTATATTTAGGTCCGTTGATCTGGAATGCAATTTCAAAGAATCAGTACACTTAATAGGAAATTGCTTGAATGTATGAGTAATGTTGACAAATTTTCACCCAAGATATATTGCATTAGCTTTGTTTTCTTCCCTTTATTTCCTAGAAACATTATGATTTTTGGTTCTGCTACCAGACAGGCCATTGTATTCCAGTTACTAGATACTTACTGTTGTTATCAAATGCATATTTTATTTACACAAGTGAAACATTACTTTCAGATTGTGTTTGCCCTCTTGATAATAACACAAGGAAACTGAAGTATTACAGTATACCTAGCACAGAATAAACAAAATAAAGTAACATGTGACATGTTGCCACATTATAGTCTCATCGGCAGTAGAAGTAGTATAGTCATGTATACAGAGTGCAGTGAATCCTTTCTAGCATGTCCAATTAACATGCAACACATCACCACTCTCCTGTGAGATGATCAACAAGAATATATTAAAATGCATATACATACAGCACATCACATAACACATACACACTGCACAGAGTCTGGAATTATGACAGCTACTCATGGGAGTAACAACAGTTTTTATAAATTGATGTTCAGAGCTTTGATGTGGCCATAGTATCTGCTGTACCGCAGACTTGAGAAGAGATGGCATTGGAGTACGTGAAGTCTTACACCATGGCTCAGGTATACTGCTACTCTCCTCAAGGCCTTTCACAACCTTTTAACATCATTATTTTAAACTGAATATTCCTGTTCCTTCAATTTCACATCACTGCTCATCCCGCACAGTCCAAGGTTCATTGCTGTAGCTTTTTCTCTACACTTTCTTCAATATTGGAATGTCTTTTTCTAATACGGAGACTAGAACCTCAAATAAAAATTTAGATGAGGCCAAACAAGCCAGTTGTATAGCCCAGAAAATCCCTGTCCTGCAGTATGTAATTCAACACTCGTAGTAATGGACATGCAGGAGTAAGGTGAAGCAATGCTAATTAAGGATTTTTTTTCTCAGAGATTTTTCCACAAGGCTTTCTGAACTGGGAGCATAACTGAACATTTGTGTTTACTGTTAAGTTTATTATGGCACCAGACAGTGACAGAAAATTTCACTATGTTCTGTACACATCATAATACTAATGCTTCTACTGCTATTAGCGTAGATCTTCATAACTGATGATAGTTCAGAACCTAGTATTTTTTTTTAGTAAATGTCTTTTACGTCTTTATGTAGTTTCTTCAGAACATATTCTTTTAATATAGCAATAAACTTTTAAGAGTATGGTCTGACTCATTCCACCTTTGTTTCAGTGGACCTTGATGTTGTGAGTCTAACCTGGATCATGGGATATCTAGATCCTTTTAAATGTAATGTAGCTGACAATTCTGACTAATTTTCCGTTGATGTTAACCAGGTCTATCTCCACTTTTTCTGCATTTCGCAATCAGTTCTTTGTCTTGGCTAAGTTCAGATCTGGTTGTCACCAACACATTGACATTGTTTTGTTTGACCTGCCACCTCAGGTAGTCTTGTTAATGTTCTTGATCAGATCAACCTGTTTACTGAGATATCTTTAATGAAATTATTGCTACAGTTAATGGTTGAAATCAGCTTTAGTGGATCTGAATGTTTGATTTTTTGGGCATTTTCTTTATTAATTGCGTTCTGTCAATTATGAAATCCAATACGAATTTACACAAGGAATTACAAAGGCCCTGATGCCTACATTTCAGCACAAGCTCAGCATTGAGAATTGTATTTAAGCATATCAATAGTTAATAAAGAATATCTCAACACAGCTGTCTGTCATGTCAAGGTGTTCAAAGGCAATGTGTAGGGTCAGAGAGATAGTATTATCCACCGACCTGTTAAATTCAAATAACAAACTGGAATTGGTCTAGGGATTTTACAACAGTGTCATCCATGTGAGCCAAAATTATTATTTCCAAGCACTTCATAGCTACAGAAATAAGTGCCTCTGGGTAGTCACTGAGGCATGTTTAGCTTTTGGTTGAATTTAAAGCACAGCTCTAAGGCCATGAGACCTGGTGGAAAAAAAGTTACCATTGGTAAAACCATTTAGTATGAGGCATCTGGAGAGAACATACAGCATGAGTTTAACATGTGTGTATTTCCCTTGGGGATATGTGAGAAGTTCAAGGAAGAGCAGCTGGTGGTGTTAGAGGGTGGGTGGGAGTATCTTACCAGGAGACTTTGTCAGTAGTTACACATCTGTCTATAACCTACATTAATTCTATCCCATGTCAGTGTCAGTGTTACAAGGAATATAAAGCCCCTGAATGAGACAGCAGTCCAATACAGAGTATCCTCTCTCACACATACCCCCCAACACACACTAAGTCAATTTAGAAATGTTTGTTAAGTAGAAAGAAACTTTACTACCCGGAGACACCCACAATGACTTAAGGACTAAATTTTGAAACCTATTAAGGATCTGGACCCAGCACTTTGGACCTGTGAAGAAGCAGGGGTAGCCATTGCACTGCCATGTTCATGAAGTTCTTCATGGGCTGTTCTTGATGAAGCTTTCGGCTCTTGCTTTAGGGTGACTTTGGCAGTCAAAGTAGTCAAAGCTGCTGTTCTGTTTTCAGATAACCTAATGCAGTCAAGTGGTATGTCTTTGTCCACCCATTTTTCTTGCTGACGATGGTTTTTATCCTACCTTGCTAAATTCACTTTTAAATTTTTCAAATTCTTGTTGAGGCCCTACCTCAAACTTTGTCATTGGAGCACCTGTCATGGACATTCCTGCAGTTAGTGCTGTCCTGAAGTCACTGAGATTTCTTCAATCTGTTTTGGTCAAACTAATGAACAACATGGTTTGCCCAGCTTTTTTGTTATTTTTGTTCATTTTATTCATTCGAGTGGTCACATTTCACTCTGCATCCTTTCAAGTTGTTGTGCTGGCACCATTTACAGTTGTCAATGAACATAAAAGCACGTCTTTTGAATGTAAGGATCAGCCATTCAAACACGGAGAGAACTTGCTTATATTAATTTTCTGGTTTCTTTTTTTGATTATTAAGCCATATTGAACTGGAGCCTACTCAAGCACAGAAAAAAATTAAACCCTTGGACACTCTCTTACACAGGGTCAGTTTCCAGTTTCCAATGAATTTAACACTACATATCTGGACTCTTGAGGTATACACATGTACACTCAGAGAAAACATGCAAATTTAATCATTATAGGAAAGAATTATTAAAATAATAGTTACCCTCTTTTATGAGAGGACTCTTCTGGGAGAGTTTGGAGTCTTCCCATAGTCCAAAGTCTTGTGGTCCAGCATGAGTATATAAGGGTGGATGCATGGGTGTGGATCTCATTCAGAACTTGTTCATTCATCATCTTTCTTGTTGATGAGCCAGTCTCTTGTTACCTTCTATGATGAACAAGAGGCAAAGATGGTATAAAATAATGAATGGATGACTAGATCTAAAGGAAAAGGGTTTGATGGAGGAGAAAGTGCAGGACCAAGCCACATAGACAAGGTTGATCAAGCACATAGACCCTACATTGATGTGTGAAAAGATGAAGAAGAAACAGAAGAAGAAAAAGGAGAGTTGGATGAATGGAAAGTTAAAGAAGAAAAGGGATGGATGGATGGATGGGTTGTTTTGAACAAATGATCATTCTGCTGGTGGGGCATCAGTATGAACAGCTTTCCTAAAAACAGTAACCAAACTGAATTGAAGATATTTAAACCATCTGTGGAATATGTAAGTGTTTAAACATTTTTGTTTTTAATGTGTTCGTCCTTTTCTGAATAAGAAAGAATAAATCTTGAAACTCAAATGTAGTTCTAAACTTTCTGTGAGAGGAATAACTTGCCCCTTTTTCATAAAGTCTGCAATGTACCAAAAAGGAGCTTGTCATTTTTATGCTGTAACAGTAAACAATTAACCTCTAAATAACAAAATACAATAAACATACAATAGTCCTCTAATCCCCATCTTCACTTTAATAAAATAATGGCCAAAAAGGTCAATACAAATAATATTAAATGACTGCTTAAGAAAAATAAGCCAGTGTGACACTTACTATTGGCAATTACTGTAAATGGCAACATACAGGGATCAACTGTTAGTTCATTACACAAAATCTCATAAATGCTTAACAAAGTGTTTAAAGATGTTAATTTTTTAAGGGTAAATTTTGCACAGAATCCAAAGACAACTTGTATAAGTTATCAGTTAGTACAGTGGATAGACATTAGAGTTCTGATTTAACTTTTGGTGATATAAGGCACATTGGTTTGATAAGTTTTCTGGGGCTGAGTGTCCTGTCCTTGTCGAAACTATAAATGCATACCAATTGTGTATCAATATGAATACAGAATATGGAAACAACATAAGAAACTGAGTCTTGTTACACCACAACTGACTGTCAGCATGCCTCCTTTTAAACTCAGACTCTAAACACGATTTGTTCAGAAGGATTTCTGTGAAGGATCTTCACCTTAGACCCAATTTCAGAGTGTTCATCAACTGACCACACATTTTCAAATTCATACAGTTAATTGTTTTCTTTTGCTACAGTGTGCAATTTTCTGGCTTTGTCTGTTAACTTCTATGGTGCTCCACCACAAATAAATAGAACCTTATGCTAAATGAAAATAAACACAACCATATTCCCATTGAGGAAGTGCTGAGGAGGCCTTTGGTTTGAACAATGAGCTGTCATGTTTGCCTTTAGTGCAGATGAGCACTTGCAGGTAGAGTCCTGGGTTTGTGGGTTTCTGTTGCTTATAAGTGGCATTGCCATCTTTGTGCTTGGGCTATGCATTCTGTTGCTAGAGACATGTAACTTGGCATTTGGCCAGGCTCTTTGGCCCTTTAAATTTCTTACCTGAATTTTTGAAGTTGACCCCCGTGACCCTGTGTTCAGATTCAGCGGGTTGGAAAATGGATGGATGGATGGATTTTTGAAGTTCAGCGTGCTTAACAGTCACCAGAGGTACTCTTCCACAGACACAGCAATAGATTAGATTTGTCCACTTATAATAAAAGAGAACTCACACTTTGGATTTAAAAGGCCACAGGCAACCAGGGTTTAGAAAACTGGTTCTGGAAGATAGAAAACAGCAGCTATTTGACTTGTATATATTTTAATATAAGTAAAGGGCAAGTGGGAAAACAGCCTTTGCAAGTACTGAAATATTTCACCATGTATTTCAAGTTCATGTTCAGTTTCTTGGCAAATGCACAGGTTAGATGACAAGAGGATGTTCTATTAGAGAGCGAGGGAGCTTTCCCTGATACATCGTGTTGCCACACCCACCACATGACAAACCACCTCAGGATCCCTGAGTGCAGCCATGCAACGGGTGTCACCTCAGCATCACACTAGTTCAGATGGAATGGAACAGTGTGAGGTTTGTTTATGGTGGCTGATGTACCAATCCTGTCACCAACACCCAGGTTTTCCCTGCAGGGTGGAGGGCCTACTTGCAGGGCTGGATGAAGGTTAACGGAACTCCAAAAACTCACTGTGTGACCCAGAGTCAGTCAGTCAGTTAACCTGCCTAATTGTAAAATATATATATGTAAACAGCTAAGTACATCCATGTCATCATAAATCCATGCCATGTAATGGTGTTTCACTATAAAAAGGTGCTTTATAAAATAAAAGTTGTCTGTTTCTTGGTATTCCCTAAGTGCATCTGTAAACCTGAAACTTTTACCATATGACACCATAATATTGTATATTGCAAATAGCTGTCTACAAGGCAATGATAAGATCAAATAGGATGAGAATGCCTAGACTTTCAGCAACTTCCAGTTGGTCACTGAGTATTGAAACTATAGCTCCTTTCAGGTTGTGTTTTGCATGAAACTCAGACTTGAAATCCTCTTACGGATTTTGGTGCCTGCAGATATGACTTTTGAAGCTTAGCAGATTGGAGGGCAGATTGGAGACTGCCTAATTTTTTTTTGAAATTTTTAGGATCCCTTCCTCTCGTTTTCAGAACAGGCTTAATAACTGCAGTTTCAAATTCATTTGGAAAGAAACTGAAATGAAGTGATGAATTGATAACTTCAGACAGAAGGGAGCTGAAAAGAAGACATGCAAGATTAGCACAAATCAGAATTCATAGAGTTAAGTAGGAGCTCTTGACTTGGAAAAAAGTTGAGTAATAAACTCTACAATATTGGGGGAAATAAGTTTTTAAAAAATTGTTAGAAACAACGTCTGTAGAGTAGGAAGAGTAAAAAAATGCTCTCTGGAGATAGGAAAAAGAAAATGAAAGATAGAGTTAGTGGTAGATAGATCCATTTTCATACTTCTTTTCATACAGTAGGTTAAAGTATGGTATTTTTCAGGTCAAAGTTAGTTCTTCACAATCATTGTATATATTAATCTTCCACATAAAATTGTGTTTTGAAATGACACATATCTATCTATCTATCTATCTATCTATCTATCTATCTATCTATCTATCTATCTATCTATCTATCTATCTATCTATCTATCTATCTATCTATCTATCTATCTATCTATCTATCTATCTATCTATTGTGGACGCTGGCCCGGACACAGACAGGCAGACATGGTTTTAAATCACCCAATACACGTTTATTCACAATCATTATTTACAAGGTGCATACACAACCCACTTCACCCTTCTCTTCAGGCTGCCTCCACTCCTCTCCTTCCAAGTGCTGTCTCTCTTCCTCCTGACTCAAGCCATTGAATGGAGGGAGGCGGCCCCTTTTATACACACCCGGACGTGCTCCAGGTGCCTCCCGATTAGCTTCCGACGACACTCCCAAGTGTGGAGCAAGTACCAGCTGCACACCCGGGTGTCCCTGGTCTTCTTCCCCCCAGCACTTCTGGTACCAGGTGTTGCAGAAGTGCAGAGAGCCAGGGCTCCTCAGGCGTTGGGGAACCCCCTGGCGGTGACCACGGGCCCCTATAGGGTTGAGCTTCTAAGCTCTGTTCCCATGGTTCCCAAAGCCACCAGGGTAGTCACCCCCTCGTGGTCTGGAGGAGGTGTAATCCCTCCTTTGGTCACACACGAGCGAGTAGGGAGTGCTGAACAGTTCAATGGAGCGTGATACCTCGCAGGGAACAGGTTTGGAACAGAGCACTAACTCCTCTCTTTTTTGTTTAGCAGGAAAACTGAAGAAACAAGCCCATAAGAAGTCACACTCTCAAGTTCCCTTCTGTGTTTACAAGCGCACCCCCGTCCCATTCTGATGACATCACTTCTGGTTCCACGCTCCTGCATCACCCAGACGTCCCTTGGATTTTTCCCAATCAACCTTTGTACTTCCTGTCCGTCCATTATATAAATCCGCCTGTTATACCAACATGTTGTCCTGACTGTATTCTTTATGTACACAAAAGTTTTGATAAGACGAGGAGACCTCACACTATACGGGACAGGAAAAGCCCCAAACCTTTATGAGAGTGTTGTCTCTTCTTTTCTATTGTTCACAGATTGGCGCAGCCAGCAGGATTGACGTAAGTTGTTCGAGGAAGAACGTTGGAAGAACAAAACCTGAACACTATCTTGAAGACCATACTAACAGAGCTGCAGACAATCAAGCTCCAGGTTGGGGAAACCCACACAAAATTGGCTGAGGCAGAGGCTAGATTTGCCGCAGGAGGTGCAGTAAGACCAGAGGCTCCTCAGCCTTCCCCCGCTCAGCTAGTACTGCTAGCAGAGGGCGACGGCATTAGGTCCTACCTGTTAGTTTTTGAGCGGACCGCCGCTTGTAACCAGTGGCCAAAGGCAGAGTGGGCCCACATACTGGCGCCTTATTTGAAGGGTGACGCATTGCAGGTTTACTATGATCTTCCCGAGGAGGAGGCCACCAGGTACAACACCCTAAAGGGCGAGTTGTTCAAATGCTATGGCATTACCTTGGGCCAGCAGGTGAGGGAGTGGAGACTCTGGAGGTTCGATGTGGATCAATCTCCTAGGGTGCAAGCATTTGAGATCTGGGGCAAGATTGGCAGGTGGCTAATGCCAGATGTAAACAACGCCAGGCAAGTAGTTGAACAGCTAGCCTGCAAGGCCTATATAAATGCCATGCCCGACTATCTCGCCCAGCAGGTCTGTAGACATTCCTATAAAAACATGGACGACCTCGTAGAGGTGGTTGAACCTCAGCTGGCGGTTGCCATATCGGGGGGATCAGAAAGGTCTGTTCACGAAGCCCGACAAGGACGTGTCCCTGCTCCTGAATCCACACACCAACCCAAAGAGCTCCCAGTCAAACCAAAAGAGAAAGCACCCAGCCTTCCCCGCTGTTTCAAGTGTGGGGAGCTGGGGCACATAATGACCTCCTGTCCTCTATTTACAGAATCGATGGATTGTTCCTGGGCATGCAGAGAGAGGTACTGTGCTTTGTCCAATCCCTGTTCCCTACCAAACTCGGGTGTGATTTTGATAAATGGGCACAAGGTGGTGGCTATGTTTGATTCCAGGAGTAACATCACCATTGTTGCTCACCGTTTTGTCCTACCCCGACAGTTCCTAAAAACCACAACAGGGGTGAGTTGTATACACGGAGAGACCAGATATTATAAATCTGCCAAGTGTGTTGTAACCTGGGAAGGCGTCCCAAAACATGTGCTGATGACAGTACTCCCGGACCCTCCCTATCCGGTTATACTGGAGTGGGACTGGTCTAACAGTGTAAGCCGTATGGAACAAATCACACCCGCGAAAGAGTTGAGCCTGATAATGGACGGGAGCACTCCCGACCCCGCTGCTCCCATGCCGTGTACTTCTGGGAGGGGAACCACAGGGGACCGAGGTTTCGATTCCCCTGGCTGACCAAGAGGTAACCAAGAGGGAAGTCAGGGAAGTGAGACTCTGCCCCTTGAGGGCCCAGAGGATCCTTTGAGTGCACTACAATTCCAATATAGGTGTACTCCTTCCTCCTTCAAACGCGAGCAATGGAATGACGATTCCCTGAAGTTCTCTAGGAATGCGGTTGTTTCTGTTGATGGGCAACCCATCCAGGATTCCATACCACAGGGACCCTACTTTGTTCTGAATAATGATTTGTTGAATCGAGAGGCGGATCATGAACTTGAGGTAAGGTCATTGTTGCTAGTCCCGTGAGCCTTACGGTGGGAGATTTGCAAGTTAGCCCACGCCAACCTCCTGGGAGCCCATCTGGGCCCTGAGAAAACCCTGGAGCGGATCAAGCTCCGGTTCTTTTGGCCAGGGATAAATGAGGAGGTCCGTTGATTTTGCCAGTCCTGCCCGGACTGTCAACTTTGCCAGATTCCTAGGAGGGACCGTGCTCCTCTCATCCCTATTCCATTAATTGACGTCGCCTTTGAGAGAATTGGCATCAATCTCGCGGGCCCATTGGAACCCTCATCCAAGGGACACAAATACATTCTAGTAATGGCTGATTACGCTACTCGGTACTAAGAGGCCGTCCCCTTGTGGACAGCCAATTTGAAAAATATCACACGGGAACTAGTAGGACTATTTTCACGAGTGGGGATCCCAAAGGAAGTCCTCACTGACCAAGGAACCCCGTTTACTTTCGACACGTTCAAGGAGGTTGCTAGGTTACTCCACATTAAGCATCTCAAAACGTCTGCCTATCATCCACAAACTGACAGACTGGTTGAATGCTTTAATCAGACCTTAAAACAGATGCTTCGCAAGGTAGTCAATGAGGATGGGAGAAACTAGGAACAGTTTGCTCCCCCTCGTGCTTTTTGCCTACTGGGAGGTACCCCAAGCCTCCACCAGGTTCTCCCCCTTTGAATTACTATATGGGTGACAGCCCTGGGGTATTTTGGATATTATGATTGAAGGCTGGGAGGCGGAGGCTCTACCCAGCTCCAACATCTTAGAGTATATCGTGCACTTACGCAATCGATTGGCTAAAATTCACCCCATCCTAAAAGAGCACATGGAGAAGGCTCAATCAACAAAGTCCCAGCATTATAATAAAAACAGCACCCTCCAAGAGTTTCGGCCAGGGAACCGTGTAATAGTGCTTGCACCTATTTCCCACTCCAAATTGTTGGCCCATTGGCAAGGCCCCTTTGAGGTTAAGGTGAGAAAGGGACTCGTGGACTATTTGGTTAGATAACCAAACTGTTGAACGAGTGAGCGGGTATATCACGTCAACCTGTTGAAGCTGTGGAAGGAACGGGATGCGGAGTCCCCCTAGAAGAAAACAGCCCTTAACCTTGGTCTAAATCTGACTCTACAACAAAAACGGGAGCTGGAATCAGCCATCCTGTCAGTGCTGGCAGTAGTTAGAGAGTTACTGGGCCAGACTGCCTTGATTCAGCATGACATAGTGATGGACCCGGGGTGATCATCCGGGAGTGATGGAAGTAGAGCTGGAGATCAGGAGGATGTTAGAACTGGATGTAATTGAGGAAAGCCACAGTCCTCGGTCCAGTCCAATTGTCCTCGTCCCAAAGCCAGATGGGTCCTGGAAATTTCGCAATGACTTCTGGCGACTCAATCAGGTCTCCAAGTTTGATACATATCCTATGCCCTGGGTCGATGTGCTCCTCAAGAAGCTGGGAAATGCACGCTACTTGACTGCCCTTGACATGACTAAAGGGTACTGGCAAATTCCTTTAGCAGAGTCTGCCAAAGAAAAGACAGCATTCAGCATCCCGAGCGGGTACTGGCAGTACAAGGTCCTCCCATTTGGACTGCACGGAGCTCCAGCGACTTTCCAGCATCTGGTAGACAAAGAGCTAAAGCCCCACAGAACCTATTGTGCCGCCTATCTGGATGACGTAGTCATTCTTTCCGGCACCTGGGACGAACATGTATTGCAGGTCTATGCAGTTTTGTCGGTGCTAGCACATGCCAGGCTTCACATTAACCCGAAGAAGTGTTTTTTTGGGTTAACTGAGGCCAAGTATTGAGGCTACCTGGTGGGCGAGGGAACCATTAGAACCCAGTGCTCCGAAGTTGAAGCCATACTAAACTGGCCCCGTCCGATAACCATGCGGCAGGTACAGGCTTTCCTTGAATTAGCGAGTTACTACCGCTGGTTTGTTCCTCGCTTTTCAGAGAGAGCTGCACCCTTGACAGATTTAACAAAGAATAGGGCCCCTCTCAATGTGGTATGGAAAGAAAAAACAGAACTAGCATTTTGTGACTTGAGAAACGCCCTGACTTCAGCACCTGTATTGAAAACTCCTGATTTTTATCATCCTTTCATTCTCCAGACCTATGCTTCAGACACAGGTCTAGGTGCCGTGCTGAGCCAAAGTATCGATGGTACTAAACACCCTGTAATGTACCTGAGCCGGAAACTGCTAGACCGGGAGACAAGGTATGCGGCGGTTGAACAGGAAGCCCTGGCAATTAAATACGCAGAGAACCTGCTGCGATACTACCTGTTGGGTCGGGAATTTACCCTGGTCACCGATCACGCCGCCCTGCAGTGGGTGTTCGTGCATAAGGAATCGAATCCCCGAGTCACCAGGTGGTTTTTGGATCTGCAGCCGTATTGGTTCACAGTCGTTTACCGAAGGGGTTCCCTCCAAGGTAACGCTGATGCACTTTCTCGGATTTTTGACCTCTCGGTTCAGGTTGCCCGACCAGGTGGCTCTAGGCTGGGGGGGGGGTCATGCCACACATGAGTAAGTAGGGAGCAGCTGAACAGCTCAACGGATACCTCGCAGGGAACAGGTATGGAACAGAGCGCTAACTCCCCTCTTTTTTATTTAGCATGAAAACTGAAGAAACAAGCCCATAAGAAGTCATGCACTCGAGTTCCCTTCCGTGTTTACAAGCGCACCCCCGTCCCAGTCTGATGACTTCACTTACGGTTCCACGCTCCTACATCACCCAGACATCCCTTGGATTTTTTCCCATCAACCTTTGTACTTCCTTTCCATCCATTATATAAATCAGCCTGTTATACCAACATGTCGTCCTGGCTGTATTCTTTATGTATACAAAATTCTTGATAAGAGAGCGAACCTCACACTATACGGGGCAGGAAAAACCCCAAACCTTTATGAGAATGTTGTCTCTTCCTTTCTATCGTTCACAGTATACATATATATATATATATATATATATATATATATACATATATATATATATTTTTTTTTAAATCCAATGTCTGTCTGCCTGTATGTATGTCTGTCCGCTTTTCACAAGATAACTACTTAACAGATTTAGTTTGGGTTTTTTTCTATAATTTGCTTGAACAGTCCGGTTGATTTTGTGACTTCTCTCATCACGCTACATATCAAAGTTCGCCTGTAGTACCGATTTATTTGCATGAATCTGAGAGAGACACAATGGGCAAAGGGGAGGTGGGTGGGGCCTTCCTCACTCACACGCCAGCCTCAGTTCAAGTCGGTCTCCCTCTCGACACATGTTGGACTGTACCTTGCCTCTGCTTAGCTAGTGATACCTGTTTGTTCAACAGACATTATCATCTACAGATTGTTAAGGAGTAACATTTTACATTCTTGAGAGACAGATCACAGCTACGTGTGTTTTAGAGGGTGCCTGCTCATTGACAGAGATATCATGGCCACATGCTTTTCTCCGCTCGTAGAGGACGCTTTCTTGTCAGAGCTGAACATGATCAGATACAGTGCCAACGTTTGACATTGGAGCGTACCTATCTTTTGCTTGGGCAGAATTACATTTTTTTATTGATTTTTAAAGTTTGTCCTGTTTCACTACTACATGGGTGGAGCCGCGGGGGACAGTTAGTCTACTATATAATTAAACACTAAGGTCTGTGTGTCTAGTCCCACTGAACAATCTGATTGGTCAGTTTGGATTTGGTGATGTGATGAATGAGGAAGTGTGAATATGAGATACATGAGAAGAAGTAAAGGTGCATGCTGAGTGAGTCACCTTCAAAAATATTAAGGATAAAACTGAACAGGGGGTGAGAAATGGGCCTTGAAAATAATGACTGAGTCTGAGAAGCAGGCTTTATGGGAACACACTTGAGAAAGGGGTTATGCCAGTGAAGAGACACATGCAAATACAGAGGAAAGGCACTGAAGGTACACGTAGGCCAAGAAACAATTTATACATTTTTAAACATAACTAGCCTGCTGTTATAATAAAGGTGAAGGGTATCAGAGTCCCCATATAAAGAAAAGACATAAAACCTACTGAATATGTCACTTTTTTAAGCCATAAATGTTACAGAGTATTGATCACACAGGAAGTGGAAAGTTGTTAGAAGCCTTCAGTAACATGTCAGCTTCTGGGCCTGATGCAGTGGTTTGTAGCAATGTCTCACAGCTACAAACTGCTGGGTTTGAATGCTCAACAGAGAACTGTGTCAAAGGAGTTTGTATGTTCTCTCCATGCCTGCATGACATTGTCACCAAAGTTTTCTTTGACAGAGTGGCATTTTAGGTTTACTTAAAACTCTAAATTAGCCGGATATGAATAAGTGTGGGGTTGTGTGTATGCAGCTTACTAGCACATCAAGTTGGACTGGCGTCAGCCCTGTGCCCTGTGCCACCAAGGTAGGTTCTAAACCTGCAAAATGATAAACTGGGTTTGAAAATACACATATGAGGGGATGCATGGATTCTGGGGTTTCTCAGAGCATTACAAAATGCAGAAGAGATATAAATAGGCTTTGCCACTAAGTCTGATTTCATTGTTGCCACATACTTGACAATATGATCTTCATATTGTAGACAACAGGTCTGCAAAATCGGTCTTGTTGGCTGCAACGTTTTGCTACACCCCTATTGTCTAATTCGAAACTGATCTTCGCCGATTACAGGTTTTATTAGGTTTTATGACTTTTTAGTGGATTCACTGGGCCAAGTCAGGTCAATCTTATATTGTAATTTTATTTCCTTTTCTAGAATGTCATCCAAATGATTTGTAGCCTCAAGTGAATTAGTAATTCTCAGTCCTTCACTTTTTTTTCTTCAGTTTCCTTCCAAATGTTTTTATGTAACCAAACAGTTCATAATAAAAATCACACAGGTGCAAATGGAAACAAATTAGATAAAGAACTGCTGGTTCCTCTTTAAATTTCATCTTATTACTAACAAGAAGCTTTTTAAAACAGTGATCTAGCTATTAAAGGTGGGAAATCTTAACAAGTGAGACAGCTAAAATAAGGCATAAAAATGTTCCTTGAGTGATAAGCAATTCAAAAGCAATAATTGACTTCTCTTTCAGAAACTGAGTTGGAACAAAAATCTGCAGCCACTGCGGCCCTCCAGGACTGACTTTTCCGTTTTACGCCATGAGCTGTCAGCAATGTTTTTTTCTACTTAAATGCATCAAACAGCTTTTATTGACGTCTTCACTGTAAATCCACAAAATTACATACATTTATAGCACTGTAAAATCTCTACCCCAGTACCTGTCAAGTATGGGTTGTCCAGTCTTCACCTTAATGGGACTCCAGCTTGTAAACTTCTGCATTTTATTGTTTCCTTGCTTTCAGTAGCACTTTATAAATAGAACTATATACTGTAGCTACATTTATGAGTATGTTATAGTTAGGCCTTAAACAAATACTTTGTGTGGTGCTAGTAAGACTCAAAAAGCACCCAGGACCACACATTAGAGTAGGGGCTACCTATAGTGCATCTGTTAGTCACTTACTGCTATGTCACAAGACCACCGAACGTGTTACATGACAGTAAGTGACTAAATGACAAGCTATAGCAAGTCCTTCGAGCAACCGATCTAAAGTGTTTGACTTGCCGCCAGGTCCACATCCTGCCTTGAGCCGTGTGAATTAGTTCTCTCCTCTCAGTTTGCGTGATAAGGTAGAGTTCATTGGCCCATAGCAATTAATCAATAAGACACCTGTTAACGTTGGTTCTTCCAGCAAAATGGAATTTCTATTCCAATTTAAAAAAATCAATTAAATGTTTTTAAGTAGAGGGCAGCTTGCCATCCATATTCCTCTCTGCATTCTTCTTCTGCTTGGACTTAGGGGTCAATCCTTCTAGGTGTTCCCAGGCATGTTCAATGACCTCCAGAGCTGGGTTCTTACCAAAATGAGTAAACTATTGGAGCACTTTCAATATGATATGGAGATTGCAGAGAGGTATCAGCTGGCTCCCCTGACCTCTTTCATTGTGGGCAGTTAAAATGAACAGAGTCTAAATCATGAACGTCGTACAGTTTACAAAAGCTAAAACTGTTCCACCTGTAGATAAATGTTTAACTCTAGATAAGTGACAAGGACTATTGGCAAGTAAGAAGCAGAATATTAATGCAAATTATGAGGTGAGCAAATAGTAGGACAAAAAAAATGAAGTAAATAATAATTTTAGTCCGGAAGCATAAATACACAACCTGCAGATGGACTGAAGAAAACAGGAAAAGAACTGTCTTTTATACAGTATAGGAATTAATAAATAAGCTTCTTATTCAAAGAGCCATTTTTTTTTATTGCATTGTGCATCTGCGGGGATATGGAAAGGAAACTGGAGTACCCATATGAAAGACCACACAAATACAGAAAGAATGTGTAAACTCCACATAGACATCAACCAGGATGCAGTGTTCATGAAAAAGCAGTGCTAACCACCACACCACCAAGCTACACTTAATAAAACTTTCTTAACTATAATGACACCCAATATGTTATTGTGTGTGTGTGTATGTATGGTCCATCAGTTGAAATAAGCAGTATTAAGCATTCAGATGATCACCATTTAATATTCTCCCAGATTCAAAGACATATGTAAATGTTCCACATTCCATTGTTTAAAATTACTGCCTATTTCCAGCACCTTGTGGAGAGATGAATGTCATAACAAAAGTATTTTATGCTGAACTTTTGCAAGTAACAATCATTTCCACCCACAGACAGACAGATAACTGGTCATCATTTCTATTTGCATTGTAAATGTGGAGAATATCTTTACACTTGTTTACCATATTATGGAATTAGAATCTGAATAAAATGTGCAGTATGACTTCTTTTTATAATCTTTCCGGAAGGAGATTTCACACCATTTTATTCAAACACTTCCTGGCTTTGCACATGATGCTTTAGCCTTAAGGGAATCACAACTCCATCAGCAAGATCGTTTCTCTGGCCAAGGTTTGAAGTTATAATATATTACAGCTAATTGTATGGTAGAGTGTACCAGGACTCCATGAATATTCATATGTCTTTACAGAAACCCTGATTATTCAAGAGATAGAAAGCTTCTTATACCTTCTCGCGCAAGAAGATGTTCTAGTCCCTGGAGGCCTGCTAAAGAAATAGCCCAATTTGAAATCACCTGAAGAGTCACATTCTGTCTGTTTAAGTAGAATATGAATGGTTATTACAGATGCAAAAGTGGCCATTATGCATGTCTATCAAAATTTCCAAAGAAGAACAGCATATTCACTTAGAAAGCGTACACAACATTTTAGCTGCATAGCCAGCTCCAAACAGTGGACGAAAAGTTAAGAATATAATGGCCAATTTAACAAGCTGAAAAACCAAGGAGCATTCTCATCTGGCTAGAGAATAAAATTAAAAGCTGTGCCTGATCACGCTTGGTGTGCTCCCTCCTCACACTCTATTTTTGTGTCTCTCTGAGTTGTTAACAACCAAACTGATTGACCCTTTGGGACAGATTATTCAGATTTCACTGGAATATAAAACTTTCTTAATGTATTCCCCATTTAAATGATATGGAAAAACTGGTAGAAAAACTACAAGGAAACAATTCCGGCCCTCCAAAAATATGTGCAAAGTTTTTAAAATGACTTTATTTGCCTTGGAAGGGCATCAAGCTGCAATGTCATTTGTAAATGCAGTTAATGCATTACGTTTATTTTCTGAATGCTGAGGAATGTTACAATAAACAAGTTTTTCATTATCAATCCGGGCTCACTGTGTTTGCTTCTTTTTATAATACAGTAAATTAGTTCTATGACTTAATAGGATCTGGTTTTGTATTTAAAATGTAATCTTTAATATTTAGCTCAAAGGCAATTTTTTAGGAGAAATGGAGTTTATAAGCTGGCCCTTTGTGAGTGTATGAGTTTGTGTGAAAGGGGGCCATGAGATGGAATTCCTGCTCATCCAAGGTTATGTTCTGCCTTGCTCATAATGCTGTCAGGACAGGCTGTGGTCCGCCACGACACTGAATTGGATTGAGTGGGCTTCATCATGTTTCCCTTATTTATTGTACAATACATTGATAATAAGCATGAAATACATTTTTATATACAGTGTACATTCAAATATTTTATGAGTGTATGTCCATTACTATAACTGTTGATAGATAGATAGATAGATAGATAGATAGATAGATAGATAGATAGATAGATAGATAGATAGATAGATAGATAGATAGATAGATAGATAGATAGATAGAAAAGGTACTATATAAAATAATGATAGATAACTAGATAGATAATGTCTTGTAAATAAAGAAGATGAGAAGGCATGGAAGGTGACTTCATATCAGGACTCCTTAAATACTTTATTATTACAAGTTGCAGTCCAAGTCCAAGGAAGTTCTGCTCAAGCTTTATGACACACTGGCGATACCTCATCTGGAGTACTGTGTGCAGTTTAGATCTCCAGCATGTATGTGTATATATATATGTATATATATGTGGATGTGTATATGTATATATATATATGTATATATGTATATATATATGTATATGTGGATATGTGTATATGTACATATGTATATATATGTATATGTATATATATGTTTACATAACCTCTTTAACACACTACTTCTCCGCTGCGAAGCGCGGGTATTTTGCTAGTTGCTTATATTGCATATTATGCAAATAAATATAATTTATAAATAAAAGCTTAAACTCAATGTCTATAAGACTATGATTGTTCATTTCTTGTCTAGCTGCAGTCGCTTAGGGTAAAAAGTATGCTTTGTGAAGTCCTCTAATGGTGGTAAACTGAGTTGAATCAAAGGAATGAAAATAAAAGACAGTCCCAGACAAGGAGCAGCGAGCCAATAGAGGTTCCCATGGTGGAATACACAAGGTACTATAAGGGCAGTGAGACAGGTAAGAGGTTACAGATAACAACTGTAGATCATAACTGCATACTGGTTTTGCCATTTCTTCTAATCTCCCATTAAGAAAAGAACCTAAGAGGTTAGTTGATACAGTTAGTGTTAGGTGCATGTCATAGTGCATGTTAGGTAGCATGATAAAACACTGGACCATGGGCTTCCACCCACTCTCAGTTCTGGAGCATGCATAGGGTAGTACACATCCTTTTATTTTTAGATGAGAAAAGCGTACAGACATCTCAACCAACTTTTATCAATTCTTCTGCTCATTGCATGTTCAACATGATGAGGTGGAGTGAGCTGTGGCATTAGATAGATAGATAGATAGATAGATAGATAGATAGATAGATAGATAGATAGATAGATAGATAGATAGATAGATAGATAGATAGATAGATAGATAGATAGATAGATAGATAGATAGATAGATAGATAGATAGAAAGGAAATGTACTATATAAAATAATGATAGATAACTAGATAGATAATGTCTTGTAAATAAAGAAGATGAGAAGGCATGGAAGGTGACTTCATATCAGGACTCCTTAAATACTCTATTATTACAAGTTTTAGTCCAAGTCCAAGGAAGTTCTGCTCAAGCTTTATGACACACTGGCGATGCCTCATCCGGAGTACTGTGTGCAGTTTAGATCTCCAGCTACAAAAAGGACACAGCAGTGCTAGAAAAGGTTCAGAGAAGAGCGACTAGGCTGATTCCAGGGCTACAGGTGATGAATTATGAGGAAAGATTAAAAGAGCTGAGCCTTTTCAGTTTAAGCAAAAGAAGATTAAGAGGACACATGATTGATGTGTTTAAAATTATGAAGGGAATTAGCACAGTGGATAGAGACTGTTATTTTAAAATGAGCTCATCAAGAACATGGGGACACAGTTGAAAACCTGTTACGGGTAAATTTCACACAAACATTATGAAGTTTTTCTTTACACAGAGAACCACAGACACTTGGAGTAAGATATCAAAAAGTGTGGTAGACAGTAGGACTTTAGGGACTTTCAAAACCTGACTTGATGTTATCTTAGAAGAATTAAGTGGGGAGGACTGGTGAGCTTTGTTGGGCTGAATGGTCTGTTCTCATCTAGAGTGTTCTAATGTTCTGTGTATTTGGAAGGCACTTTTACTAAAAGGCAGTTACCAATTGGACCTCTGCTTTATGAAGTGATTTTCTCAGGGACACACAGAAAATCAGAATTCGAGATTGAATCATCAGCCTTGTGCTCTATAGTACAATGCTATAGCCATGGATGGATGGATTATCTATTCACAACAGGTAAAAATATTTTATGTGCTTCTAAGTAGTGTAGGGGCAGCATGATGGTGCAGTGGTAGCACTGCTGCCTTGCAGTAAGGAGACCAGGGTTTACATTCCAGATCCTCCTTGCGTGTAGAATTGCATGTTCTCCTCGTGTCTGCATGGGTTTCCTCCAGGTGTCTCTGGTTTCCTCCCACAGTCCAAAGAGATGCAGATTAGCTGAATTGGTGGTCGTAAGTTGGTGCTAGTGAGTGTGTTCGACTTGCGATGGACTGTTTCCCTGTCCAGGGTTTGTTCCTGTCTTGCACCCTATGCTAGCTCTAGCAGACCCCCGTGACCTTGTTCAGAATTAAACGGGTAAGAAAATGACTGACTGACTGTGTAAGTAGTGTACCATACACCAAAAAACACATTAATCACAAATAAAATAGTGATGCCTTGTAGTGAAGATTTATACCAGTGATTCACAACACACCATTATACAACTGCCTTCATTATAACTTAGCCCTGTTTTCCTTTTTCCTATGCAGTAATCATTCTGAAAATGTGTGATGTTCAGCATGTGTCTATGATATTGGTTTCTGCATGCAGAATAGTAACCTGAGTTACAACATGGAATGTCAATTTTATATTTATTAATCTTTTCACTGCCTTAACCCTTTCATCCCTTGATTTTCTGTTTTTTTGAGAAAAATTATTTTGTGAGCTATTCTAATTTTGGGGTGTCTAAGAAGCCCAAAAATGAAAAAAACAAAAAAAAAAGATCACTATTATTATATAATAGCTGCTAAATACTTCAGTACTACTTGTTTCACTTCCATGTTTTGTGGACTGCATGCCAGTCTCTCTAATCTGCATTAATAGTAGCATTCCCGGCTCCAACGACTGCAAACATACCTGTGCTTTACAAAGACGGCTGCATATATACTGTATGTACAAGTAATAGGATGTCAGGGCTGAAAGGGTTAATTCATAAAACATCTGTCTGGTGTGTATCCCACTTTACTTGTTTATTATACCACTAATGATATTTATCACAATCAATACATTTTGTCCTATGATACTACATCCATCCATCCATTTTCCAACCCGCTGAATCCGAACACAGGGTCACGGGGGTCCGCTGGAGCCAATCCCAGCCAACACAGGGCACAAGGCAGGAAACAATCCCGGGCAGGGTGCCAACCCACCGCAGGACACACACAAACACACCCACACACCAAGCACACACTAGGGCCAATTTAGAATCGTCAGTCCACCAAACCTGCATGTCTTTGGACTGTGGGAGGAAACCGGAGCGCCCGGAGGAAACCCACGCAGACACGGGGAGAACATGCAAACTCCACGCAGGGAGGACCCGGGAATCGAACCCAGGTCCCCAGATCTCCCAACAGCGAGGCAGCAGCGCTACCCACTGCGCCACCGTGCCGCCCATGATACTACAATAAACAATAAAAAAAAATCATTATGTTGAATGTTCAATATCCCAAAGGTAACCCTTTATGGGTGACACATAATGGCATTTTTACAAGTGACTCATAAGTAACACCTAAAATGTGATTTGAGGATCACTTCATGTTAAACATTTTTAATTATTTTAAATTTAAGTGTTAGGCCGTTGGATTCCAAACCACAAGATGTCTGGATACATTTCCAGCACTGCTTTGTGTGACACCGAGAAAGTCATTTAAAATCCCAATGCCTATGCAATTGCGGAAACAACTGGAGAGTACATTCTCAAAACTCAGTCAGCCCAGTTCAGTTTTTAATTATTTTTACTCAGGAACGTTTGCAAACTTTCATAAACTAAGAGGAATATTAGTATTTTGAATTTTTAGTTTTGATTATACTGTATGAGCAAATTTCAAGTATAACGCCACTTCATCTGCAATCATAAAATGAAAATATTTGATTTTTTTTTTCTCAGTAGGACTATGCTACTGTGATTTCATATAAATATGTATTTTTTGTACTTGATATCCAAGTCAACTAACAACAACCTCATCTGGAGTACAGTTAGGTGAAGTGACTTGTTCAGGGTCACACTGGGATTTGAACTTACAGTCTTAGGAGTTGAAGTCCAAATCTTTAACCACCATGCCTGTATTTAACATGCAAATAGCTCACAAAAAAGGGTTTAAGTTGTATTTATTTATTTATTTATTTATTTTCTGATTTCTCCAACTTCACATCTCAGAAAATGTTTGCCTTTTGAGGAGACAGAACATATAAGTGGATTACTATACTTTGACTATTGAAAATATTGCACAGTTTAGCAATAATTCTTTTTATTTTCTAATGTTTTCTGTTTCGGATCGCTAATTTTACGGAAGTGCAGTTTCTTCCACTTATTTAGAGAAATTTGTTTTGGAGTTTATTGAACATACTGTATATGTATATGTCACTGTTATTTTAGCTTAATGACACCAAATGGACCTTTTTTTTTAGTGGACTAGAATGAGATGAGATGGGGTGGATTAAAGTTGAACAGGTTCGTTTTAGTTAGTTAGCTAATTAAAACATAGTGATTGCAATTAGTTACATGTGTCATCCTCTCCTATTCTTATTTTCGCATATACCGCTTTCTTCCTTTCAAAGTTTTGCTTAATTCGATTTAAAACAAAACTATATTAACTTTGGTAGAAATCAATCGGACCACACCTGAGAACACATCGTATTTTTGAAAGTATATAACATAAACCGTCTCTTGAAATATTTTAACTTAACGTGAAAACTTTATTTTGTGCGATTAATTTATTGAAGCAAAGACTGCATGATCGGTTCGCTTAGCAGAGCGTTCAAAACAAAAACGTTTCTTGTTCATTTGGTTGCTACCTGCATTGAGTTTCTGTTGTCCCTGCCCGGTTTCGCTTATTACGTATTTGTGACAACATGAATCCTCCTTATTCCGAAGCACGCTAATTCAATGAGTTCATCAAGCAGAGACTACACAATATGGTGGATTATTATAGGATTATTAAAAGCTGTGTTCTGTTTAATCTCGTGGATTTTAAACGTTTACTTAAATATTTTTTTCATTTGTTAAACTTTAAGAAACATTTATTTAATTTTTGCTTGGGCTCTCTGAATATGACACATATCTAAACGTTTAAGGTAAAGTCTGAGTCCAAGCAACAGCAAAACTTTAATCTGTCTCTGGGACAAAAGAAATCTATCTATCTATCTATCTATCTATCTATCTATCTATCTATCTATCTATCTATCTATCTATCTATCTATCTATCTATCTATCTATCTATCTATCTATCTATCTATCTATCTATCATTTGCCCGCCTGTCTATCCATTTAAAATGACCAGTTCCCTCTGTCAGTTCTGTAACTCAGAAGTAAAGTTGGAAAAATGAAAAGCGATATGAATATCACTCATTAAGTGAAAGGACAAATGTCCTGTTTTATCACTGGACATTAAATTGTAATATTTATTTATTTATTTATTTCTTCTTCTTCTTCTATTTTCCTCAAATACGGCCTGTTTTAAGGAAGTGTGATAGGAAATGTACAGTAGTACATGTTTCCTGAGCCCACTCTTTCATGTATTTCCACATCGGAGGCTAGGTAAATAGAAGTTGTGCACCTCATTTTCTACCTTGTTTCTTTTCACCGTTTGTTTGAATGGTCAAAAGGCGAGTTCTTTGCAGTTAGAGGCTAATTTCCCAATATGGCTTAAGGTGAGATTTTTCTCTGGTGACTTATAGCCTGACTACACCTCATTGACAAAGTTGATGAAAAAAGATAACAAAACGATCTATGTAATGTTAACACCGTTCTTATATTTAGTTAAGTATCTAGATAGCGATTTATTCTCCAAAGTACCTCTCAGTGGCACGTAAAGGCTCATCACAGCTACAGCCTGCGTGCTTATACTGTAGTTTGATTTTTACTTTATTTCTTCATTTTGCCCACTCAGAAGTCTTTGAATATTCTCCAGCCTGAAATATGTTTTATACGCCTTCCTGACCGCAAAATGCGTCCATTGACACATATGACATAATGCGTTATTTGGCAATATTACAGACTTTGATTTTGTATCGTTTCTTTTTTTTCGTTAAACAGAGGTCGCTCTTTTTAAAGAGGTGACCTCGGCCTGCATGCGGGATCTCTGATCCCATTCAAGCCCTTTTCCATGGCAACATAGGCATCCTTGCAAAAATTCATCTCGCCTAGACAATGCCATATTCTTTCAGAAATAAATAAAATAAAATGACACTAGAATCTTGCCACTTTATAATAACTTTAATGATTTCCATGGACATTACAAAAGAAAAAAATATTTATATGTTTTGCTTTATTCACTGATTGACTCTTTTTATCATATAATTATAACTATAAAACTATAAATGATGATGGAAACGATTTTTGGGCTTCAATAAGTTTACCATCCCTTCAATTAATTTTACCATTTCCTTTAATGATAACAACTGTTGGAAGGATGCTAAATTATTTTTATTTAATGATTACAATATAACAGGTTTAAAATACACAAGAAGAAAAATAAAATTCCTTTCCTTTAGATAAATAGATTTACAAAAAAATACTATTGGGTCAGCATTTGACTGCCTATTTCACTTTTGGGAATCTTTAGATATTAAGGAATGAAAGTTTAATTCTGAGAAAGGTCATTAATTTTAAACATCTAAGCATTTTGGAAAATATTTTCAAATTAGACAAAATATCTGTCTGTCTATTTATCTATCCATCTGTCTAGCTATTGACTCTTATTTTATATAGTGCCTTTCATATCTAGCTATTTAATTTTGATTATACACCCACTTTATCAATAGTTAAACTTCTACTGAACCAAAAAATATAATGCATAAACTACATGTTTAACTGTTCAAGTCAATTCACATTTCAGCATTACTGCCTATCAGGAAAGCATTTTGTGTCTTTTAAAATACTGAATTTGAACGTCATTTCTTCATGCGGACAAATCTTCAGAGGAAACTTGAATTAGTAAATTTAACTCCAAAACTAGGATAAGGAGAACACTTATCATGTCTTAAACTTCATCATCATCATCATCATCATTATCACCATCATCATCGTTCTCAAGCCAGTTAATGTCACAAACAGCAAAGCGTTAAAAATGTTTTCTTTAAACTTATACATTGATCCGTTGTTAACAGTCTATACTAAACTTACAGGTTCTGCTTGTAATTTGAACGTTGAAACTTATGCTTATCCACAAAGATTATTCTTTTATTAGCTGTTTACTTTGGTTTTTCGCATTTTCGTTTGCGCTTCTTATTAACTGACTGCTTTACTTATTAAAAAACAAAAACAATTGATAATGTGAATGACAGTTACTCTGTTAGATAAATCTGCAAACTGACATATAAAAAGTGTGCGATTAATAAAGTATCTATCTATCTATCTATCTATCTATCTATCTATCTATCTATCTATCTATCTATCTATCTATCTATCTATCTATCTTTTTTTAAGCGCTGACAAATTAATTTATGAGACTGGCTGAAATCACGCTACTCTTCACATCGTTTTCAGATGTATTTGCAAAACAAAAACCTTAAAGTCAAATGTAAGTAATCCATAAAATGATGTACTGATTAAAACTAATAACGGCTGGATAATCAAATTAACGTTCTTAATTCTTAATTATTAAACAAAATGTATGGGAGTATCGAACACCTGTTAAACTAGGCCTGCAGACTTCGAATGGATTAATATTAGTTAATAATAATAATTATTATAATAATAATAACAATAATAATGATAATAATAACATCCGGGCCACATCGGTACACATTCGTAACTGCATTTTCATGCCCTTAACATTTCTTCCATATGAAGTTACAACTAAGAGCACGAAGATCACTGCCTCATATTTAACAGGCGTCTTTTAATTTACTCGTCCACTTTAAACTTCGTGAGACTAATACACGCACAGGCACAGCGGGAAGAATGAAAACCGTTGTATCTTTCAGAAGTGATGAGGCGAACTTCAGAAACAAAACCACGCCTTTTTGCCAGAAGCTGGAAAGCTTCAGTGACCTCATGTCGTGTCAATCAAAATACACCCCTATAGCCTATTAAGCATAAGCACACATGCCAGGTGTTAATATAAAGAGCCAAGACAACTTACCTTATGTTTTGTTGTAATCTTGTCTCATTTATATGAACTGCATTATACATACATACATACATATATATATAATATATATATATATATATTAAATATATTATATATATTATATAATAATATATAATATATATATATATATATATATTTGCGTACATACATAATAGTTACAATATTTAAGAAAAACAGCAGTATGTAAAAGAAATAAGACGTTTAGGTGAACGGATGCGAGCGATTGTGGAGGTTTAGGAGACTGGAGAAGGAGAGATGTAAGATTTGTTTAAAGCTTCGAATTTCCATTGAAGAACGTGATTGTATTTGTAAAGATCCTTTTCAATCTTCCCTCTCCCCCTGCTTTATCCCCACCCTCTGCCTCTCTGCAGCTGCTTTGCAATTCATAGAATTGGTAATTTGCTGTTGGGGACAAAACGTGAAGTGAAAAATAATCAGATAAAATGCAGGAAGAAACACAATCTTGAGGGTATTAAAAATCACTATAATATCGACTAAGTTCTGCTTCGTATTTTATACCTGTTTGCAAATGATTATTGCTGTTCTGACTTTTTTTATTCATTCAGAGCTGCATGACATTTTCTTTACAAACAGCCACAATCTGCCGCACTGTTATTTCCAACGGATTTTTAATTTTTGAATTAAATGCTTGCATGATTTTGATCTTTACCAGATTTGAGTGTGCAGATAAATGCAGCAAGCATTTCTGTGTCAGAAAAATCACGGAAACATTTTGCGACAATCACCATTATTTGGAGTTAACACTGTCAGTATAGACATCACTTCATAGAATTCTGAAAGTTGTTCAAAGCTGTATGTTCATGCAGACAAAATCAAAGGAAAAAAAAGGTATAAAAGGGCAGTTAAAACACAACTTGCAAATAATTCAATAACCGTGATAATACTTGCCTTTTTATGAAAAGAAATAATTTGGTTGCATTTTTAAAAAAATATAATATTTAAAAATTACAATGACAATAATAATAATAATAATCTGTACGCAGAATTTAACTAAATACTCTGCGTCCGGCGCTGATACTTTTATTCCTCTAGATTACACACATATATATATAAATATATAGTATATATATATATATATATATTATAATATATATATATATATATACTTTCGCGCTTTCCCCTAAAAGTTATTCACTCTCAGTACAATTCAAAGCAATATTTAGTAGTGACGTTAAATTACAGAAACAAGGAGTTACTCTAGCAAGCACCACGGAAATTCTTAATTCTGAATATTTGCGCAGCGCAAGATCTTAAAAAGGGGAACACTAAAGAAAAACCCGGCTGTGTGAAAGTGAAGCACCGCTCCAATTCGATTCCTTTTCACGCGCAGCACAAACCTGACATAAAAAAGGTACTGTAATCAATCACAGGTAACGGCTCATCAATGCATGTATACACCCATAAATTTGAATTGTTAAACATCTACACCACTACTCTCCACCTGAAGGTTGGCGTTTAAAACGTTTAACTTTCACTAGCAGATTGCACTCTTATTTGGATTCCACCCCGAGCCCCTTAAAGTCAGCTATCTCCTTACTCCCCCACGTGGTTCTTAGCAAAACAACAAGAAAGCAAAGTAGCAAAATGTAGTCTTTTTTCGTTTGTTGTCATTTGACTTTTCTAAGGTAGGCTGGCATGAGAAATGGAAAACAAATTCGACCGTCCAATCATCCGCTGGCCACACTTGCGGCGACAGCCAATCGGAAGCGCTACCGGGCTCATTTCTACTGAAGGAGCCAATGCGTCGTGCCGGGGCGTGCTCTGCAAACCCAGCCCGCCCCAGCAGGTTGCACTACTTGCCTCTAAAGCTCGCACGTCTCTGAAGTGCCATCACTTTCTTAGTAGCAGCCATGGCTACAACAGCTCAGTATATCCCGAGGAATAACTCTTTGCCTTCCAACCCGTTAATGCATCCCGACTCAGACCGGATGCACCAGGGGACAACCTACAGAGAGGTGCAGAAGATGATGCACCACGAGTATTTGCAAGGACTTGCTACTAACACCGGCCACCCAATGAGTCTTACCCATCATCAGTGGCTGCCGACATCAAATAGCGACTGGACCAGTGCAACTCACCTCGGACAGCCCGATCATAACAAATCCAGCGTGCAGGCGAGCAGGGACGACTTGGGGAACGGCTTTCATCACAGGCCACATCTGGTGCACCAACAGACTCAGAATAACCATCACGGTGCATGGGCACCCACCACTAGCCATCACCTGTCTCCCCTTTCCCCGGCGTCCAACGGCCACCAGTCACTGGTCTATTCACAGTCTGGGTACACGAACCTCAACGCAATGCTAAGCCCGCAGCCTACTTCTCTACATCACAACCTGAGAGACCCCCTCCATGAAGACACAGGTAGTCATGACAACCAAATGGAATCCCCCCAGCAACCTTTCAGCCACCATCAGGACCACTCGGACGAAGATGCTCCAAGTTCTGATGACTTGGAGCAGTTTGCCAAACAATTTAAACAACGGCGGATCAAACTGGGCTTCACCCAGGCAGACGTTGGCTTAGCCTTGGGAACTCTTTACGGCAACGTGTTTTCACAGACAACCATCTGCAGGTTCGAGGCATTGCAACTTAGCTTTAAAAACATGTGCAAACTCAAGCCACTTCTAAACAAATGGTTGGAAGAGACCGACTCAAACACAGGCAGCCCCACTAATTTAGACAAGATAGCAGCACAGGGCAGGAAACGAAAGAAGAGGACTTCGATTGAGGTCGGGGTTAAGGGGGCTCTGGAGAACCATTTCTTAAAATGTCCCAAACCGTCGGCTCATGAAATCAGTAGCCTTGCTGGGACACTGCAGCTGGAAAAAGAAGTTGTCAGAGTTTGGTTTTGTAACAGAAGACAAAAAGAAAAAAGAATGACCCCTGTCGGGGTCCCTCATCCCAGTATGGAGGATGTGTATTCGCAAGCAGACACTCCACCAATTCATCACACACTCCAGACCTCTGTACAGTGACTGTTTTCAGGAGCAATTTAATTTAACAAAAATATATAAAAAAAAGGAAAGCTATGGATTTTACAACACTGTTCAAGGACAGCATAAACTGCAAAGTGAGTACATCCCACGGCTATGAGTCTGAAAGGCAAAGCGAGCCGGTGGGGACGCCTAAAACTGCGAGAGAGAGAGCGCGAGAATGAGAGAATGAGAGATTCCTCAAGCTATTAAGCAAAACAAAGATTTCTTTATTAACCAAAATGATCTACTTTAAATTACATTAAGCCGGGCTTTAATGGAAAATTAAGCCTAGATCGAGTATCTCCTCTCATATATAATATGAGAAACAAAAAACTGGTAAAGCCCACTTAAGACTTTTCTGTTTCTTTCTTTCTTTTTCATTTTTTTTTTTTGCGATGGAGATACATTATTGAGTTTGTTCTATAAGACAGACGTACAATGGAGTTTTATTTCCTGTTCCTTAAATGAGAATTCGGGGTTTTGTATCTTTCTTTCTTTCTTTCTTTCTTTCTTTCTTTCTTTCTTTCTTTCTTTCTTTCTTTCTTTCTTTCTTTCTTTCTTTCTTTCTTGTGTTTATTTTCCCCGTGTGTAAGAAGTACTTTACTAGATATATTATCTAAAAGTATGGGTCAGTTGCCCTACCAAATACGATTACTCACTGGATATGAGTAGCAGTGATCATTTTGATTTTTTTTTTTTCTTCTTTTTGTTTTGGAAGATATGATCTAGTTATTAAAAGACGTTGCACCCGTTTGGCAACACCTCCTAAAAGGCGAACAGCTGCCAGACTTCAGAAAGTTGCAAATCAGGACATGCGACATAAAGAACAGCCTAAATTCTTTTTAATCACATTACATTTCTGTTTGCATCAAGCACTTAAAACTTTGTGTAATATATAATATATATTTTTTTCCTATTGTGCACGAATTTATTTTTTAATGTATATAAATTGTGTGTTGACTTCATAATTGCAGTTTCTATAGGCCAATCTTTTAAAAGCGCTGTCATTCACTCGCTGTCAAGACGCATCAGCCAGCGAAAGGAAGTGGGTGTATTGGAAATGAAAGAAAATTCTCAGGAATCCAAATCAAAAGCCCGGGCCGCAGTCCTAGCGTTCGACATAACGTGCTTTTCATGTAGACCTCGCGACATCTTTTTTATATTGTTTGTCTGGTTATATTTTGCAAAATACAGAATTTGCGAAATCCACGAGGGCATGCAAACATCCGACCTGCATAGTGTAATGAAGGGAACAGTTTCAAATGACATATATTTATTGGTTCTGTGTGTGTCTGTGATACGTATTTTATTTAGTTTTCTTTATTGTTTATATCTAAATATATATTTTTTTTTAATCAAAGCTACTGAACCCCAATAATGTATGTATTTAACTGTTTACAGTTTGGCGTATTGTAAGGAGAACACGGGCGTATAGGGTACAAGATATGAAATGTTTAATTTTTACAGAATATTAATATTAATAATAATAATATTAAACTTGCCAACTTTAATTATTTCCAATATGTAAATATGTCGAATATGTAAACATATGTATTTGTTTTCTTTTTTCTTTTTTTGTTTGTGTTTTTTTGAACACTTTTGTACACTTACTAATTCCAAGAAAATATTTTAATATGATTTCATTTTTGAATTCGATGCATTATATATTTATTTCTTCACTGTGTTTGGAATTTCTTTTTTTTTTTTTAGCTATTTTAATGATTATGTTGGAGTGGTTTTTAAATGATTTGGTTACTACATTGATTGTATGTTTGTTGCGAAAATGTAGACTGAAAAAGTCGCATTTATATTTATGTTATAGTAATATTTTATTACTTACATAAAACATATACACAAGAAAAAATGATTTTTTGTCTTTTTTAATATGGGGATTTGCAGGAAGTGGTGAAGATTGGACAGCAATCAAGAGTTTTAAAAGCGCTGTTTACAAAGAAAAACAAAAGTACAGTTCAGTAACAATAGGGGTCGTGGGCTGTAACGAGACAGTAGAATGCGGGGTCTTCGTCGAGGCGTTTCACGCGCTTTGTTTGCCTTTGACGCGCATTTCAGGGTGCATATCTGTAATTTGTTCATTTAACCCAAATGTTCTTTTTTGTGATGCTAATGTTTTAAGTTTTAAAAGTTATAGCTTCCAAAGTAGAGTTAAATCAAGACAACAGTATATATACATTTTATAACATGTAAGAAATGAGTTTCGTGAAAGTTTTGGGGGAAAATATTTCAGCAACACTACAGCGCAGAGAAGGCTGCTTTTTGTGTACGCCTGATGGTCTGAAACTTAGTGTCATGGACCGCTATTCTACATACATTTAAGCAATTTAAATAAAAATGCTATCAAGAATAATTATTTCAGACGATTGAATGAAACAGATAATAAGATCAAATAAAGCCGCAGTGTTAAGATTTTGTAAACCAAGACGTTTTTAATCTAGCATGGCACCTCTTGAAAATGAAATTTTCCATTAAGGAGGTTTCTTTTTGCCCGTAAACTTTGAACAATTTTATTTCATTTTCAAAAAGCGTGAAGGTTAGAGTTCCCTGTAAGTTGCCTTTCTTTTAATACAGAAATGTGGTTGTCTTTTGCTGTACTAGCTTATATCGTCTAAACTCCTGAAGGCACCGATTCCCAGATGTTTATCACCTGCTTGACCGCTGTCAGAAGACCCTCAAACTGGTCGTACTTACCCATAAAAAACAGGCAAAACTTTCTGCGCTCGGAAGAAATAACACCAGAGTTTTGTAAAGAATAGCAATCCTTACACGCATAGTTGTACCGATTATTGCTCTGACTGCTATTTATTAATATCATCTTGATCGCTGTTATATCCGAAAAACTCGCATACAGATTTTTTCCGTATAGCTTGTGTGAAAATTTGCTGTCGTGTAACTTTTCCAAACACCAGTCCGTTGAAAATGTAACTTGTTACTACTTGGTTTAAAAGGATATTCATCATCTTCTTAGTTCATCCGTTTTCGTACCGTCCCTACTGTAGTGTGCGGACTTCTAAAGTCACTCTTACTACTTTCTAACAGTACACGAGACTGCCGTTTCATTCCAGTACCTTAGGGGCATGACAGTTTAAGACGATCACGAGGCCACTCACTCAAATTCAAGTTGTATTTTTGTTTGCCTGTAAAAGCACACTAGCATTACACGAAAAACGGATTTCAGTTTTCAGCGTTTAGAAAGAAGGATATGATTGTTCACAAGTGTATAGAAATCTCCACTACAGAAAGGCTTCTCTCAAGTAATGCAATATTTTTGTGTTTCCACATCGAATGCGAAATACTGATGTGGAAATGATGCCATGCATAATCAAGAATTTTGAAATTTTTGTTATCGTCCTCATTTATTTGTGTTATATTTATTTTTTGATTTATTTATTTTTAATCTTAATCTTAAAGTCAGGGTACAACTGTACCTATTACTTTTTACATTCAGGAACACACAAGATGATGTGTGAGAGATTCGTCGCATATTTACAAACAGAAGAACTGCGCCTCCTGCTGGTTAAATATACGAAACCCATGGGCTACAAGATGAAAGAGAGCATCTCACGGATTAACACGTAGAGTGTTTGAATTAAAACGAAAATAACACAGAACTGCCTTTTTACTTCCGACAACAACACTATATGTTACAATATAAACGATTATTTTCTAACGCAACATTTCAGTCTTAATACTACCACAACTAGTAGTGCTAATAATGATAATTATTGTTATTATATAATACAGCCCCTATGGTGCATATAATCAAAAATGGGTAGCATTGCCAGTTAGCAGCAATGTTCACTAGTATTTATTAAGACGTTTAAAATATTTAATGGTGTAGAAAATATTTTTGTCTGCATAAACCGTAAATAAAATGATTTGTAAGTAAATGAGTGTAGCAGGTAATAGATTTTCGGGCCAATACAAAGTCTAACATACACACAAATTGCTGTTACCATCCATCCATCCATTTATTCACCCTTTCACTGAACCCACCTAAAATATTAAAAAAAGAATACTGTAATTCCAATGCAGTCTGTAAATTAATCTAATTCTAAGCATTTTAACAAAATCTCCATTAAAAGTTTTGTCCCTTCTATTGTTTAAATAAATGGCAAGTGCTGTACATTGAGAAATAATGAAACAAGTCATATTTTCTTTGCTTTGCAGTTAAAAGAAAAAAAAAAGTTGTCCACATGTACAGAGAGTGACATGAGTATTAAGGAATACAATTTGGATAAAAATAATGAATTATGAATTATGGTGTACAGCTTCAAGAGAAATTACACCTGAGAAATTTTTAAAGACCAGGATGCGTATCTTCTAAAATGTAAAAGCTGTTTAACAGTTGATTTACTACTTTTGTGTGTTGTACGGACATGGATATTGTAGGGCAACTGTATAGTTATAAGCCCCTGAAGTTTAAGTCATGTTTCTGAAAAAAGACATCAGCAAAAAGTTACTTAAACATCGGACTGACAGCTCTGCTGAGTTCAATTAAATAAATGAGAACCTCAATGTCAGAAGAAACAGATGGGCTTCCACTAACTGAGTTTTGACACCCTTTTTTAAAACAAACTATTTTATTGTAAGTTTATAGATAATGGAATATGTGTAATGCTATAGACTATTGCTTCATTTTCCAAGCTTTCCCTTATATTGCTTCTATAGAGCCACTGTAATGCCTAACTACCCTGACTGCTTTAAAAAAGATCTGCAAATTCTACATTTGGTCCTATGGGTGGAAATATAACAAAATTAAAATGCAAGTACGTCACTGTCTTCAATGTTAGCATAAGCCCACTGCCAAAGCATCAAGTCTCTTATAGTGTCAGATTTCAGTGTTAAAACAAAAGACAACACATTTCAAAATTTCAAATTTAATGGAAAGAATTAAGCTTATTTTTTGTTTCTGTTTATTACCTATTTTTAAAAAAATCTTACAATGATATTATTAGAAAAAACGGCTTGATTGAACTATGCTAAATTACATTAATTAGTTCTCATTCTCTTGTAATTTATACTACAATGAATTTCCCATTGGGATTAATAAAGTATCTATCTATCTATCTATCTATCTACTAATAATAATAACAATGGTAGTAATAATAATGAGGATGATGACGATTATTATTATAGTTATTATAACAAAGAGTTTCTACTTAATCCAATTCTGGGTCATGGTAGTGAAAGCCATTAGGTGACAGGGAGGAAGCAGCCAAAGACAGGATGTTAATCCATCACAGAAGCCATTCCGGCACACACCTCTACTCAGATAGGTCCACTTTGGAGAAGCCAGTTTATTTAATTCACAAAACGTTGGGGATGTCAGAAGAAAACCAGTCTACTCTGAGACTGTGAGAACATTCAGTCCAAACAGAGAAAGAACAGGTATGGGGTTTAAGCTCAGGATGGATGTATGAGGCTGCAGTTCTGTATACTGCACTACCAAACCCTCATGCATGGCAGAAACCAATCTGGGACCAAGAACACAAATAATAATAATAAAAATAATAATAACACATTTGTAATCCATAGCATATATCACAATAGTATGCAAGACAGTAATGGTTTCAAATTGTGATTATGGCTTAATCGCTATTTAGTGGTTGGAGAGAAGGTGGAATTTTTCAAAAGCAGTGCGAAACATTTGTTACGCATTCAGAGCAACAAATCATTGAGTCGCTTGAGATATTCTTTGTTAAGCCTTAATATATAGTATGACTAATCCTAACAAGAATTCTGCAGGAGTATTGCCAGTTATAAATTAAACAATCAGTAATGATATATTCTGCGGGACTGTCAAGTGGTGTTTCTTATTCCAAAATGAAAGATTTGCGGGATTCAGACTAGTTTCAGTCGTACCGTATAGAGCATATGAATTTGGCAAAGTGACCTAACTCTGTTTTCATGTTATTCTGAGCTGTTCATGATTGTCTTTTGCTAAAACAAATAAAGTGCTCTACAACATATTGTCTCTACACATGTTTATTAACTGTAAAACCTCCAGACTGAGTAGGCTTTAGATATCTGTCATCTTTCATCTATGTTTCAATTATTGGAAATTTTAACTGCATTATGGGCCTCATTGAAAAAGCATTACTTGGAAAGCTTAGGTTCCATTCACAGCTTGGTCACAATTTCTTTGGAACATAAATGTTTTTTTCATACATACAGGTCTTTTTCTAGATACTCCATTTTACTTCCCACATTCCAAACAAGTTTGAATGTGTGTGAGTGTGGGAGCGTTCTGCCATGGACTGGAGTCTCATTCATGGCTGGGTTATGTCTTGTGTCCAGTGCTGTCAGGGTAAGCTCCCACTATTCTGGTAGGGCAGAGACAGGGTCAGAAAATGGATTGAGATTATTAGCAAATTCATTTAGATGCTACTTTGGTGCTTTGTTATCATTGACAAGTTCTGTCAATGAGTCTTTTTACAGAAATGTTTTCATGCATGGATTCAACAGTGTTTTTATTTATTTCGTAGTTGTAATTATAAGTGATCACTATAGGGTAGTGGATCAAATTGCTGTGCTTAAGTACATCTGAAAATGTTTCTTTTAGGATGAACACATGAAGGAGACAACAGAATGTTGAAAGTATTAGGCTTAACATACCATCAAAACTGAACCAGCAGTGGTCCCTTCTTTGGATGTTGCTACTTGATTTGTTAGAAATATTTGTCATTGACTTCTGTCTCATCCTCTTATCACAGGGAAAGACTCTGAGCTCAGTGTAAAATGCATTTCTTTATCTTATTATTATTATTAGTAGTAGTAGTAGTAGTGGTAGTAGTAGTAGCAGTAGTAGTAATAACAGCTTTTAAATGCATTTCTTTTTACTATCATAATTATTCATAGTAGTAGTAATCATCCAAATAACAATAATAACATTCACATGATACAGAGTTTCTTCATATCTTGCACAAGATGCTGCAAGGACAAATGCTGTGTTCCTGGAACTCTGAACCTGCAAGAAACAGGATCAGTATAAGAACCTAAGGAATCTGACAAAAGCGAGTAGACCACTGAGTCCATCAAGCCTGTTTGTTTAGTTAATAACTAAGCTGCCCCAATGTCTCATTCAGATTCTTCTTAATGGTTTTCAAGGTTTCTGCTTCAATTACATGAAATTATTATTATTAATATTATTATTATTGTGGCACAGTGGTGCAGTGTTAGAGCTACTGTCTCACAGAATGGAGACCAGGGTTTGTGTCCTCCTTACGTGGAGTTTGCATGTTCTCCCTGTGTCTGCGTGAGTTTCCTTTCAGTGTCCAAAGACATGCAGGTTAGGTGAAGTGGCAATGCCAAATTGGCCCTAGTGTGAGTGTGGTGTCTGGATGTGTGTATATGTTCACCCTGCAATGGTGTGCCAAATCCAGGGTTTATTCCTGCCCTATGCTAGCTGGGATAGACTCCAGCCCCTATGACCATGGTCTGGAATAAATGGGTTAGAAGATGACGTGATGTTGTTGTTGTTGTTATTATTATTATTATTATTATTATTATTATTATTATTATTATTATTATTATTATTATTATTATTATTATCATCAAAAAGAAGAAGAAATTCATTTTCTGAAATGGTCATGAGGCAATAAAGTCTGTCTTCACTGAATCTGATGTAAAGAAGGAGTACGTCCTGCATGGGTTGTAACCCTAGCATAAGACTCCCTCCCACACCCTCAGCTTCTTATAACAGACACATTCAGATGCATCAGCCAATCCAACATGCACAACTTTGGAATGTTGGAAAACAACTGGAGTGCTTGGATAAAACCCAAATTCACACACTGAGAATGTGCAGGCTCCAAACTGACTTTCTGGCCGAAGCAATGAACCCAGATCCCTGAAGGTTTGAGCCACCATCCTGGATATTTTAATAATGACAGGACCAAAAAATGTAATGTGGTAATTAATATAATATTAATATATCCACTTTCTAAACTTACCAGGCTATAACAGGAGAAATTTCCACAATTTCTGTACTTGTACCTTGCTAATTTAGAATAATCAGTCACTTCATGTCTTTGAACTGTGGAAGAAAACTGATGTTCCTAGAAGAAATCTCACCAAGTGTAAGAGATTATGCAACTGCTTAACAGAAGGTATGACAATGGAGTGAGAAAGTGATGTTTGTGTGTTTAAGATAATAATAATAATAATAATAATAATAATAATAATAATAATAATAATAATAATAATAATAGGAAGAAGAAGAAGCACTGTTACTTTTATAGAATTGGAATCCTGTCTTTGAATCGTGTGTCCAGTCATTGTCTGTGTGGTGGTCTCTGAGTGGTCATACTCAATTGGTTTGTCCTAATGCTGAGTATGGGTGGGTACCTAAACTGGCCCTGTGACTCTCTGATCCCTCATTCCTGGTGGGTTCATGCCTTGTTTCATATGACCTGGTGTTGGCCATTGTGACCTTGAATTGAATTACTAAGAGCATCATACTGTAACAATAATAAAATAAACAACATTTTGTTTAGGCATATACCATTTGTTTATCCTTTTTATATTTGAAAGAAAATTACTTGAGTATGTATGAGTTGCTAATCAAATGGTAAGAAACTTTAAAGTAGTGCATACGGCAATGTCTTACTGTACATACGAGGTCTACTTAAGTCAAGTTGCATGGGTTCCTGTGTTATGCACTCATCACCTTTGTGTTTTGAATAAATTTAGTTTTCATGGGTGCTGGCTTCTGATTCTATGTGGCATTAACTAAAAATATTCTCATTTGTTTGTCTGTCTCTGTTTAATTACAGTTTACTGAGCTTGTTAAATGGATCAATAGAGTGGCTGCTTTGGATCAATAAACATCAGCTGTGTACAAATGGCACTCACTGAATGCTGACAACGTATTGTGACTGACTGAATGTTTAATATGAGGCAATCAAGATAAACAGCGTAAACAATTCCACTTACTTCTTGTAATACTCTACACTTCTCATGATTAGCTAGTGTTCCTTGTCTCTCAATTAGTGTGCTTTTTTATTCTTCTTCCCAATTATAAGCTAGGTGGTTTGAAAAACTTAAATCCAGCTGTCCAGAAAGGTAACCAATGTGCAGCAGGGTGTGCAGAGGGCATTCACACATGTCATGTAGATGAAGCTCAAATGACCTTTGTGCTTGAATTGTATTCTCTAACGTTTATTAAGGCAGATGTTAGCAGAATTGGATAAATATGCCAGTGCAATATTAAGAGCACATGCCTTAAAGGGGAGATGCAAGATGTAAGATGACCACATTTCTGGTAAATTCTCTCTCCTACTTACACACCATTCTAATTCTAGTCATCATTTAATTAAACTGTACCATATATGTATTAGACAAATACTTAGATATTTAGGATTGACCTGAGTCATATGATTAGTAGCCTAAAAATGTCCGGTAATGCAGCCAGGAAATTTTTTCACTCTTCTGACCACATTTTTATCTTCATGAACCTAAAAGAGAATGGCCATCAGTCTAAAACATGTGGCTAGTGTAACGTTTTTAAGATATTTACTGTAGATAGTTAAAGGAAGAAAGCATTGTGTTTATATTCATAACAGTTTTGTTATTTATTGTTCTTACATTTTATGTTGATACTACCCTTAATTTCCTCTCTTAAAATGGTTACCCGTTTGGATGTCTGTTTGTTTGTTTGCTGATCATACAAAAATGGCTAAACCAATTCTGATGTAATTTTGCATGTGTCTTGTCATTAGTCTGGTTCAAAATGTAGGCTATATGTAATATCAGGGAGAGGGGTTACCCAAAAGACAGTTCCAGTGCGGGGATGACAATTCCCACCAGGTAGAAGGAGTATGCTACAGCTGATGTAAGACATCATCTTCAGCACACCGGCCAAAGCACAGTCTTAAAGATTACAGGCTCGTAAGGTGTTTATTTCTCAACTAACCTGGATAACAATTTCATTATCTTGATGGATTACAGCTTTTTTCCTCAACATTCAGTCCATAAGGCCCCCTTGTGGCTGCAGGTTTTTATTTCAACCAGTTTCTCAATCAGTCAGTCATTGTTACCTTTACGTGATCTCATTGCTTAATTGCCTTTTATTTTGTATTTATGAAAGTGCAGTAGTGACAGATTTACACTTATAGGGAATTAAGACATGTGTATTTTTTTCTGTATCTTTAAATGCTTCCTTTGTTTTTTTTAGTTCACTTTTTCTGAGGATTTTGCTTTATTAATTGTATCTGAATACAGACAAATAATGTTGTGCAGGGCAGAGACCAGCACAAATGACTGTGCAAGAAGAAGCTACTTCAGTGTTACCCACTTGTGTGCTTGTTAGTAAATAGTCTGACAGACAGATCTTTGTCCCCTGGGGTAAATTTGACTTTGTGCAGAAGTTCTTAAAAATAGATAGATACAGTTAGGTCCATAAATATTTGGATAGAGACAACTTTTTTCTAATTTTGGTTCTGAACATTACCACAATTAATTTTAAATGAAACAACTCAGATGCAGTTGAAGTGCAGACTTTCAGCTTTAATTCAGTGTGGTGAACAAAACGATTGCATAAAATGTGAGGCAACTAAAGCATTTTTTTAACACAATCCCTTCATTTCAGAGGCTCAAAAGTAATTGGACAATTGACTCAAAGGCTATTTCATGGGCAGGTGTGGGCAAGTCCGTCGTTATGTCATTATCAATTAAGCAGATAAAAGTCCTGGAGTTGATTTGAGGTGTGGTGCTTGCATGTGGAAGATTTTGCTGTGAACAGACAACATGTGGTCAAAGGAGCTCTCCATGCAGGTAAAAGAAGCCATCCTTAACCTGTGAAAACAGGAAAAACCCATTCGAGAAATTGCTACAATATTATGAGTGGCAAAATCTACAGTTTGGTAAATCCTGAGAAAGAAAGCAAGCACTGGTGAACTCAGCAACGCAAAAAGACCTGGACGTCCATGGAAGACAACAGTGGTGGATGATCACAGAATCATTTTCATGGTGAAGAGAAACCCCTTCACAACAGCCAACCAAGTGAACAAGACTCTCCAGGGGGTAGGTGTATCGATATCCAAGTCCACCATAAAGAGAAGACTGCATGAAAGTAAATAAGAGGGTGAACTGCAAGGTGCAAGTCACTCATAAGCCTCAAGAAAAGAAAGGCTAGATTGGACTTTGCTAAAGAACATCTAAAAAAGCCAGCACAGTTCTGGAAAAACATTCTTTGGACAGATGAAACCAAGATCAACCTCTACCAGAATGATGGCAAGAAAAAAATATGGCGAAGGTGTGGAACAGCTCATTATCCAAAGCATACCACATCATCTGTAAAACACGGTGGAGGCAGTGTGATGGCTTGGGTGTGCATGGCTGCCAGTGGCACTGGGACACTAGTGTTTATTGATGATGTGACACAGGACAGAAGCAGCCGAATGACTTCTGAGGTGTTCGGAGACATACTGTCTGCTCAAATCCAGCTAAATGCAGTCAAATGGATTTGGCGGCGTTTCATGATACAGATGGACAATGACCCAAAACATACAGCCAAAGCAACCCAGGAGTTCATTAAAGCAAAGAAGTGGAAAATTCTTGAATGGCCAAGTCAGTCACTTGATCTTAACCCAATTGAGCTTGCATTTCACTTGCTGAAGACTAAACTTCAGACAGAAAGGCCCACAAACAAACAGCAACTGAAAGCCGCTGCAGTAAAGGCCTGGCAGAGCATTAAAAATGAGGAAACCCAGCATCTGGTGATGTCCATGAGTTCAAGACTTCAGGCTGTCATTGCCAGCAAAGGGTTTTCAACCAAGTATTAGAAATGAACATTTTATTTCTAGTTATTTAATTTGTCCAATTACTTTTGAGCCCCTGAAATGAAGGGATTGTGTTAAAAAAATGCTTTAGTTGCCTCACATTGTTATGCAATCGTTTTGTTCACCCCACTGAATTAATGCTGAAAGTCTGCACTTCAACTGCATCTCAGTTGTTTGATTTAAAATTCATTGTGGTAATGTACAGAACCAAAATTAGAAAAAAGTTGTCTCTGTCCAAATATTTATGGACCTAACTGTAGATAGATAGATAGATAGATAGATAGATAGATAGATAGATAGATAGATAGATAGATAGATAGATAGATAGATAGATAGATAGATAGATAGATAGATAGATAGATAGATAGAGTATAGTCTGAACACACACCAGATTGACTTAGGAAGAAAATTATAAAGAACGAAAAACCTCTGACCCGGGAGTTATAATCAAAGTGAAGTATTATGCAATAACAGCAACAACAACATTAGACATATATAAACGAAAGACCTGTGTGTGTCTGAATTGAGCAGACCGCTCTGCTAATGCTCAACCACAGCCGCTAGATGGCACATGCATGCACACTTAAATTTTTTTGTTGCTTGCTACGAAAGACCTGTGTGCAGCAAACGCCACTGTGTGACATCGATGTTGTGCTAATGACACAGGTGAAGAGACACAATGTTAAAACAAAGCAATTGCCACGGTTCAACAGCGTGCAACTGAAACACCTCAGCAATAGCAGACAAGGCTTGAAGTTTTCACTAAAAACATTGTCAATTTGGAGGTATTTTCTCGATAGAAAGATTAATAGCAGTCATATGTTAGAAATATGGTTAAGATATGGTATTGCCAGTGTCTTCTTATGAAAGCCAGTGACAGACAGCAAGCACAAGGTGGGTCCATGTCCTCTGCACTTGGTAATTCTTAAGAGTTAGCTGACGTCTCTCCAAGTTCACAAGCATATTAAAACTGTTAGGGAGTCTTTGGGTTGTTTTTTGTTCCGAAGACCACATGCAGCCATTTTATTTTTATGGCAAATTTTCATACAACTATGTAGCTCAAAGTGCTTTACAAGATAACAAAGACAAAATTACAAGAAAAGAAAAACAATTTAAATTAGGCAATAATATTAAATAATAAGTAACAACAAAACAAGGTAAGTACAGATGTCTGGGAGGACAGAAAAAAAAACTCCAGTCTTGGAGAAAAAAAAAATCTGCAGGGGTTCCAAGGCCAAAAGACCACCCAGCCCTCACTGGTAACATAACTGGTAACATTTAGTAACATAACAGTTACTAAATCAGTCCTCTTTGTTTTCATGCTTCACATGATGCAGTTGGTCTCTTGGATACACACCTTTATTCCATCATTTCAGGGAACTTCATGGTGTCTTGATCAAGTGGTGGTGGCACAGATCACCACCACATAAGAACCAGAAAAGACAGCAGAGAAGAGTGGGGATTAGTACAGATGCTGATCACAGAAGATCTCACGCGCCATCCTCCGTTCGAATAGGTCTACCTTTGGCCACATTTTGGAGCATACCTTGCCTCCACTTAGCTAGCGATAGCTGTTTGTTTATTGAATTTTAAAGTTTGTCCTGTTTCAATACTATGCAGGCGGAGCCATGGGGGACATTGTAACAAACGTACGAATGGGAGGTACTTTAAGGGCTCTAGTTAATGTAGTTACTCTCAGAGACAGAGGTTGGCGCTGTTCTGATCTTTTCTCTCCTTCTCCCTCTGCAGACTGAGTGATTGGCAGCACTTCCATTACTGATCTCATTTCTGGTTTCTGTCTTCCTGGACCCACCCGTCCCTGCTGTCTATCTTAATAACCCATAAAACCAGCTACCTGCTTCAGTTCTGTTTTGGATCCACATCTACAAATACATCTCAGCAATTAACTGAGTGTCTGTTTTCCTCAAACCTGTAAAAGCCAGAATTGACTCTTCTCCATTGAGCAAGGCCCTTAACCTGCAATTGCTTCATCCTTGTTATGATGTTAATTTGCATCCAGCCCTGAAGGTCCTCCAACTTACAGGGAAAGCTTGGGGGTTGATGGCAGGGATGGTAGGTCAGCCACCATAAAAAAAAAAAAACCTCACACTGTTCCAATGTGGTGCTAAGGTGTCACCCGTTGCATGAATGCACTGGGGCCACGATCTGGATGGTTTGTAGTGTGATGCGTGCAGCAATGCACTATAAATCCAGTGCATGCTCCCAACCTCTCTCCTCTTTATGGTTAGTCTTAACATTATTTTACTTTCTGAGAGTTCACAGTACTTTTTTCCTTGTATCTATTTTTATGCATTCAGAATGACAATAAATTGAATTGAATCACAAAAGACAAACAATCAGTAAATGACTTTGTTGCCCCAACTCCAAAAGTACCAGCACCATCAATCACATATCCCAATGTGTTATGTCTCACTCCAAAAAGAAATAAAGCTCACGGACAGATGGAGGCACAAACTGCTACTCAATATGGACTTCCATATGCTTCCAATCAGCATGGGACAGTTCCCACTACAAGTCATCTTTTTCCAGCTTCCCTGAGAAATGCAACATGAGACAGTCCATAAAGTTCTGGGTCATAGGCCAGGTTAAATTGCCTACATTTCAGGGATTATGTTCTTTAGTACATTTTGATGTATAATAATGTTTCTGTAACTGTTCTGTTATATACTAGTGGCAATCATTTGTTATACTAAGAAACACAGACATTGCATCAAGAGAGTCTTATGCAAGATGTTTTTATGTTATCATTATTATATTTAAAGTGAGAAAACAGTTCTGTCACTTATTTTAGTTTTATGTTAATATTATACATCATTATTTATATTTGAAATGGTTCCTGATTGGAACAAAGAGCGCTGGAAGAATTGAAGGGGAGGGTCTTCTTGCTTTGCTTTTTCTTTTTTTTTACTGTTCTTTCTATGGATGTTCATGTATCTCAAAGTGTATAGCCCTTTGTATAAAGTCTCTGTCTATTTCTTACACCAACTTAAATCTACTAAGTAGCCTGTTTAGCAGTGTATTAATAAATTGTAGCACCACTGTTGATTAAGAGGAAGGTGATGATGAAAAAGAACACTGCACTGAAAACACATTCTCAGTCAAGTGTAGCTATGCCATAGCATAATGATTTAAACCTTTCACTTAAGAATTGCACTATGTAGCTTTACTTGATGAAAGGCCGTAAAGGAAAGTAGATTTAAAAGACAAGGTAAAATATAAATCTATAGAAATTGCAAAAACATTTCCATTCCTCATACTGTATGTTATGGAGCTTGTTTTTTACTTACTGGAACAAACGACTGCAACAAATTTGAATCTGTCTGTTTCTAAGGCAGACATCTTTATATATAACCTAAAACTTCATTTTATACCACTTTCATCTGAAACATTTGACATTACCTTGTCTCTGCCTTTCACACTTTGTATCAACAGATGACAGTGTAAAATGTATTGATTTTATCTTAGGAAAGCACCTTGTGTGGTTTTGATTCAAAAACTGACATAGAAAAGACACATTGATTTAATGGTGAACATTCTGCACAGTGTCCTGTCCAAATCCAGTTTTACAACACTGATAAAGCAGATGTCAGGGAGATTTCTTCAATTTCATTGTAAAACTGTGCTGCTGAAAGTTTCAAGCTAATGTCAGAATCTTCCCAAGAACGAGTTTTATGCTTTTAATAACAGCTACATATAGCAACGTCTTGGAATTACGGGCAACGGCTTATGACATTCATATACTAGGCATTCCTGTCTTCATGTGGATTGATCATGAATCTCCACCTCCCAAAAATTCAATGTTTACCTGATATGATTGGCTCAACAGTGGCACAGTGGTTAGTGCGGCTGCCTGTTAAGATTCAATTGCAGCCCAGTCATTTTCTCTGTGTGGTCTGCATTTTCTCTTCATGTCTGATGGGTTCCCCTCTAGGTAGTCTAATAACTCAAAGAAAACTCATATTAGTGAGTATTCCCTGGAAATGACGGCTGCCCAATGGAATGGATGCTTACTCCCAAAGCTGCCAATACCTCAGAGGATTAATATGATCATTGACAAGGAATGTATACTTAAGAAAGAAAGAAAGAAAGAAAGAAAGAAAGAAAGAAAGAAAGAAAGAAAGAAAGAAAGAAAGAAAGAAAGAAAGAAAGAAAGAAAGAAAGAAAGAAAGAAAGAAAGAAATTCAGCCATTTCAGGCCTAAGTCTAAAGCAGGGACATATGGAAAGGTCTGTTTGTATTGACTGCACATTTTCAAATTTACCCACTGATTAAGATGGCATTAAGGAAGAGGACCACCATTAACACAAAACAGGAAAATCATAGCAGCAAGCATCTCAGCAAATTCACAAATACAGGAGGCCTTTGTCCGGCTGAGGACTGCAAAGAGTCCAAGACTCCATCGGTTTAAAGTTCAGTGATGGACGAAGGGAGGACATGGGTGTATAGGATCTGCCTTTTCTCAAAAGGATAGGTCGATTTTCGTTTAGCTTTAAGAGCTGAACCTTCGTATGATTTGGTTTCAAGTGAAGTTACTGGGTGAACTATGGATAAAAAAAATAAAAAATTAAGTTAGAAAACAATTCATTTGTAGCATAAGAATTTGACAGCCTGAGATTGATCCATGACTTTTGCATGACAGCTTGAACCTGGAACCATTGATAACATGTCCGAGGATGAGCTGGGCAAATGAGAACACACACGCAGTCAGCAAGAAGCAGGGACAAGTACTTAGTGCTTTTATTTTTAAATAACAAAAACAGTCACATGGGTTCAAAAGCCCAAAGGTACAAAAGTGCAGTGCAAGTTCTTCTCTTAATATATAAATAATGTATGATAAAAACAGGTGATAGGATGGAAGTTAAATATTCAAATAAATATGAACATATCCAAAAAAGAGGTTCAATTAAAAATCACGAGCGTTGCTGCTTCTCTCTAAAAACTGCGTCTCTGCTGCTCACCTGAACGGGTCTTCTCAGAAGACAGAGATGCTCACCGACAAGCGCAGTCTACCATCACATGAGTTTGCACCTCAATTACCGCAGCCGGTCACTACAAGGGTTTTCCAATTCCAACTTATATCCCTCGCTGCCTTCTCTCTGTGCCTGCTCCTATCTCCCACCACTGTGCTTCTACCTCCAGCTAGGAAACACCTGGAGTGATAGGTTGCTCTTCTTCTTGTTGCACTCAACAGGAGCGACCTTGACCACCACCTTGAGTGCCATCCATGTGCTCCTCTTCGGGGTCCTCATTCCCGACTGCTTGCCTTGACTCTAAAACAACACTCTGGTTTCCTCAAGCTCTTCATTTTCATGTTCTTTTTCTTTCACCTTTTAGCGTCCATCTATCTCTAGGTCTTCACTTCTTTTTCGGTCTCTCTCCTCTGTTTCCTGACCTGACTCATTTCATATATGGATAAAGATGCAGGTGTGCTTATGACAGACTCTGGAGAACTAATGAGGCAATCAACTGAACCACGTGTAACTGCATATGAATGAATGATCAGACGATCATCCCCTTCAACACCCCGGAGCTGCTCCACCATGCTACCAGATATACCCACACCCCTCCAAAGTCCAAGCACCCTTAACAATTTTTTTTTAATTGTGCTTCATCAGAAATCTCTCTTATCACAAAAAATATCCTTCAACCTGCTTAATCCAAATAATGATCAATGAGCTCAGGAGTCCATCCCAGTAGCACCGTGACACAAGGTAGTAGTCCATTTCATAGACCACTCATGCACACACTCTAACTGGGCCAATTCGGAATCACCATTTAGTCTATACTTCATTAGAGATAGGGAACGAAATCAACTGTGGCAGAAATAGATGTCTCTCGATATAAAGACTCCAATGATAGTTTTCAGTAAGTATTTCCCAGTAGGAGCTTGAATACTGTTACCGGTGTTATGGAAGTCTTATTACGTTTTCATGGTGACTCTCCAGGGAAGTGGTCCGTAACAAGATTATTTTTTCTGGTACTTACTTTTAGTAGAGGTGTAGTGTGTTTACCAGGGCTGTGTGAATTTCTACTGGCAAAAGGACAAATTTATTAAGGAAGGTGGCTGCAGGAATTTATATCAACCAATCATCCAACAACAACAACATTTATTTATATAGCACATTTTCATACAAATAATGTAGCTCAAAATGCTGTACAAGATGAGGAAAGAAAAAAGAAAAATATCAAAATAAGATTAGCCAATACTAAGCAACAAAGAATAAAGTAAGGTCCAATGACCAGGAGGACAGAAACAACAAAAAACAAAAAAACTCCAAGGGCTGGAGAGAAAAAAAAAACAAAATCTGCAGGGGTTCCGAGGCCATGAGATTCAAATACAGCAGTAAAGATTAAATAAGCACCCAACATAAAAATGGCATACTGAAAACAACAAGACAAAAAAGAAACAAAAACATGTGTGTTAGGAAGTGAAGCATCAAGCATGGATTCACAAGGTACTGTAAGTCATTCCCAGTTCGCGGTGATCATCTATGTCTGTTCTGAGCATATGTCATTTACTTAATTTATATTATTGCATCTTTGAAGATATTCAAACACATGTCATGTGATTAATGCAGGCAACAAGCAATGAAAAGATGTGGGGAATGTTCTATTTAGAAAGCTGCTCAAACTCTTTACTTTCAGAACATTAAGAAATTTTTGACGAGAAGAGGACATTCAGCCAAACAAAGCCCGCAAATCTTATCCACTACTTTTTCCAACATGATATGTACATTTTGGTTATTTAATAACATCCCATAAAGTTATTGTTCCAAAAGTTGCATTTTCTTTTCTTTCAGATCCTATAGCTAATTCTTCATAAGAACCCCTAAAGCGTGTTATGTAAATGTGTGTGACTAATATGTACACCGTGCCTGTGCATGTCCCATAGGCACGCTGCTGGGGAAACTGTTAGGAAAGGGTGAGGACAGTCACAAGGCTGTTGATTCAATACACTGGAAATATGGGCCAAAACAAATATCAGCATGCAACCCTCAAATGTGCGAGCTCCGCAGAAGAAAGTGTGATTCATCCAAAGCTGGCAGATAGCCATTGACATAGTCAGCTAAGGTGACATATTTCACCTTCACAGAAAAAAAAAAAAAATTTTTAGTTGAAATAATGTAAATGATTTGATTGAGAAATACCTGCTGTTGTGATTACAATTGGTAAAATATTTAAGGGATCCCAAAGGTGTGAGGAATATTTGCCATGGATGGTTAGTAGTGACGATATTACTGAAGATATGGAGCTATGATTTTTAGACATGTGGAGTATGGGACATGCTTATGAGCAGCATCCAAGGCCAAATAAAGGGCCAGTAAGTCCAAAAGTATAAAAACAAGAAGGACTGAATTTAAAGAAAGATAAACACATTAAGGAGAATGTAATGTACAATGTTAATGGTAAAAGTACTAAAGATCAGGTGACCAATGGACCTGACTGAACAAACATAAACCCTGATTACCACATGGGGAGGTATCTATTCCTGCTTACTTTAAATCGCTATTTCTTCTCTACACCTTGGCCTTGACTTCTACCAATTAGCCTTATTCACAAAATTCGGAAGTGACCCATTCACAGAAAAACCTTCTTCCAGTTAGTTAGCTGGCCAGCAATGGATTGCATTGTTTCCACCCCTATCCTTTCACTTCCACTACAAAAGCACTACAAAATGGAATCATCAAAAGTGGACAAAGGCTATATTTTACATGGAGTACTTCCTTCATACTGTAATTATTAAAGTAAGTTTGTTATCTTTCTTATGCTAGTATGGTGAAAGTTTTAACTGATCAGTTTGCTTATAGTTAACCTTAGATTGCTCTATTTCAATAAATGTCAGCATGCTGTAATATAGAATAAATGAGGTAAATAAACTGTAATCTTATAAATTAGCCATATCTGATTTATGCTTACCTAGCTACCATTTTTCTTACTACAGTATTGTTGAAATGTTTTGTCTTTTGATGGCATGGATCCATTTTGAAACTGTGAAAAAACAGGCAAGGTTGCCTACAGGAGCTCTTGTTTCATGATTGCTTTCAAAAATCAGAAGAAATTTTATGTGTTAACAACATCTCCCAGAAGAAAAAATATAGAAGTGTGAAAAGCCCACATGAATCCTGACTCAATAGTATGAAAAGGGCATCTTTATAGCCCCAGCCTGAGGTCATTTCTTAGACAATCCCAGGGACCACTTCCAAGATCACAAACGCTGCGCAGAAACCTTGAGTCCACATGCCCAAAGCCTAAACTGGTGGTCTCCAGTGCTCTTGAATTTCTGAGCCCCAAACAATGTTTAAAGGGACAGTCTTAGGCTGTCCATCCCACTGATCAGATGTAGTTTACAAATAATATAAAGAACCCATTGTTTTGACTGCAGTCAGGGTGAAAGGAAAAAGACTGTGAAGACCTGCAACAACACTTGATTGTAATGATTTATAGATCAATTAAATTAATTTAAGTAATTTCCTAAATTATGATCAAACAAAGTTTGAAACTCAAAATAAACTGAATGAAAAACTATCAATAAAATGTTTGCCCAGATTGCAGGAGATTGCTAAACTCCAAGTTGTTAAATGAAACAGATCCAAAACTAGAATATTCTAATTAAACTAATGCTATTAAGGAAACTTTTTCAAGAAATCTTTCCTTAATTTTGCAAAATTTAATCACATGGCAAGAATATTTAAAGCATCAAAGTCTACAGCATTAGGAATGAAAACCTCAGGATCATTGTGGTTCTCATCCTAAGAAAATTGGCTTATTCTCTGTACCTATGAAGGAAAATTATTTAATAATTAGTGAAGTTAAAGAGGATGACATGTCAGCATCAGAAGTAATGAGGTGAAATACATGCTGCTAAAATGAAAGCGTTATGGAGTTGTACAACTGGGAAGAACCCTGGAGTAATAGTGCCGCTCCTCCCTATTGAGAGGTGGCAGTTGGTGTGGTTTGGGCATCTGACGCCTCAGAGGGATTAGATCTCTGTTTATCTGGATGTACCTGGGAATTCCCCAGGAGCATTTAAAAGCTGTCTCTGGGTGTAGGAAAACCTGTTAATAGCTGCTCAGTTTGTTAACATGGCATCTTTCACCAGGACAGGCAGATGAAAAATGATAAGGTAAACTCACAAAATAATTTGATCTTCTGTTTACTTAGGTATGAGAGCAGGACCTGTTTGAATCTACACCTGTAGGAAAAGTGCACAATCATCCTATTGAAGATAAAACAAAACTACTGCCAATCCAAAATAATCTGAAGATAACTTTAAAAATATGATAATTTTAATAAGTAAATTGAACAGAAATTAGAGAGACTCTGAACAAGAGAGACAAATCTAAACAATGTTGGCAGACCCCGACAGAATACAGGTGTCGTCACCAGTTTTCTCCAATTTACAGATTTAGTACATTTTAATATAAGAAATGTCTTTTCATTGTCCCCATTAATTACTTATTAAGAACAAGTCTATTATGCACAATGAACACTAAACAAATGTTATTTACTGCTGAAACCTAATTCATTTTCAAAATATTCCCTTCAAAAGAAAAAGCTGACAAAAATTAATAATTGTTGCCAAGAAATGTTAGTCACTTAAAGTATAAAATGTACTTTGCCTGTCCAGTCTGCAAGTGAAAAATTAACACATACAATCCTGTATACAATGAAAATAGGCTAATTATATTCATCTGGATTCTGGAAAATCAATTGGCCAGCCAATCAATCGATCAAATCTATTTGAACTTCTACACATCTCTTGTCACTGGTTTCACCATAACAAGAAAAGCTTCCAAAGCTTTCAAAAATCTGTCAGTAGCATTGTACATTTGTGCTTTCTTTGTAAATATATGACACATTTTGGGTCAAGCAATTGTGGTGCATGAGTTGTACAAAAATGTGTTTTACAGACTCTTTCCCAGTGATGCCCTGTGCACATGGTAAAACAAACAGGGGTGCGTATTTGTTAAGTGAAACCATTTGGTGAAGGACTTGCAATGGTATTTTTAACAGCTGTGGAACTTTATCCAAGCTTTTTAGCTACTGGATCACAATACATGAAATAAAAGAACTCAAATAACTCTTAGTAATTAACTGTCCTGACTCAGAAAGAGGCAGAGATCATTTTTAAATAAAGAGGATCAGAGACGAGTTGTAGTTAAAAAGTCAAACCAATGTCGTTACCAAAGGCTAACCATTCAAAACACTTAGACAAAAATCAAAGACCATAACACCAAAGGCAAGTTTGGTGAAACCAGGAGAAGTTTTTTTTACACAAATCACACACCAACACCGTTTTTATCCAAATATAGGATGTCCTGGAAATCCATGAGCTGACCTTTATGCCGTCACTTTAATTGTTACAATGATCTTTATTCTTCATTTTTTTGCCTTTCTTATGAGCTTTGAATACATGTTGTAAATGGAATATGGGGGTGTGGACCTCAAAGGATATAATTTTCACATTTATTTCTTGCCTTATGCAATATTTAATAAGTTGAATTTTAACAACATCTTGTTGCAAAGTCATTTTGTTTAATAGTTTGTCATTGGTACTTGCTGCCGATCGTGTCAGCCACTGCGATCCTTCTCAGAGTTATTCGGGAGTCGTGTTGTGTTATGTGATTTGGAGTGTCAGCGTAAAGATTGGCACATTCTATTCCAAAGCTTCCGATATCCAGATTCCTGTCTTGGTGTGTGTTGCTTTATTTTGATCTCCCTAATCCTGGTTACAAGCATTTTTTCTGGTTTTTAGACGTTGATTTTTGATTTGATTTTAAACGTGTTGTCTGATTGTCTTATCTTTTCCTATTATGATTCTTGCCTGTTTTTTGACCATGTCTTATCTCGTGTTCCTGTCCATTTAAATTCTCAACTGTCTTGTGCTGGGTCAGTACACCAATGATGTCACACATTCCTGGAGCATTCTGAACAGATTGTCATAGCAACTGGTAATGCTAACATTTCAAAATGACCGCTGCCTATAACTTAACAACATCGTGCTGTTGCAGAATGGCAATTATTCCATTTATTCAGAAACACCTCAACAAAGATCAGAATTGGATTCTTCATTAAAAAAAAGACACTTGCTTTGCTCGAAACACTTTAGGAAATCCAATAAAAACACCAAACATATAATTTACATTTTACATATAAATATCAAATATTACAAATTAGAAGAGACCCCACAGTTTTGTTAAGACTGTTTGGGTACCTTAGAGCATAATTATAGCCATTACAAGCAGTAAGGGTCTCCCCTTCATCTACACAACTGAGTAGTCCTCTTCTAGATCAGGTGTGGGCAGATTCAGTCCAGGAGGGCCGCAGTGGTTGCAGGTTTTTGTTCCAACCCAGTTGCTTAATTAAAAACCAATCCTTGTCAATTATTTAATTGCATGGCTTGCTAGTGCTTTAACTCTGCCATGTCAGGTCATTCTCATATCCTAGATTTGTTTTCCTTTCTAAGGATATCACCCAAATGATTTGAAGTCTAAAACAGATGAGTAATTCTCAGTGCTTCACTTTTTTCTCTTCAGTTTCCTTCCAAGTATTTAATTAAACCAAATAGTGCATGATAAATACACACAGGTGTAAATGAAAACAAGCTAAATGGAGAAATGCTGGTCTCTTTTGTCATTTGCATGGTATTGCTAATTAGGAACAATTAAAAACCAAGAATACAGCTGTTTAAGACTAAAATAAGCAATAAGGGTTCAAAATCTTAACGAGCGAGACAACTAAAATGAAGCTGAAGTGTTACTTGAGCAATAAGGGCTTTTTATTAAGCAATTGGGTTGGAGCAAAAACCTGCAGCCACTGCGGCCCTCCAGGACTGAATCTGCCCACCCCTGTTCTAGATGCCAAACCTGTCATGAATCTGTTTTGTTTTTACTTTTTCTTAGAATCTATTTGAGATTTTTCAGCTGCGTCAACTGCTATTATGTTTTTTTTTATTGTGAGGGATCCATTTCTACAGTTTATTTTGATATTAGATGTAAATGTAACATAGATGAAATTATTTTGCAGTGTTTCTGACACAATTTTGTTGTGGTTATGGAAGCCACTATTTTGTAATCTCACCATCATGAGTACAGTCATGAAGTTGGGCCTCAGTTATGTGAAAGACTTAAAAGGTCACCTCTGGCAGCCATTCCCTATCTGAGTTTGGGCACAACTCTCTTAAATAATTTCCTAATGATTTCTTTGTTTAAAATTTTTTATTTGGGCAACAACTTCTTACAACAAAGTTTTTGACTTTGAATTTCATGTTTGTTCTGTCTAAAAGACAGCAAGGGGATTTTTTTTCTAATGGATCAGGAGAAAGCCATAACCAGATGTGCAAGGATTGAAAACCAGGAAATAAGCAAAGCCAGAAAAACACAAAAGAAACAATTCGAAGCATTTTAACAAGGTTTATCCAATCTCGTGACATACCAATATTTATATGGTTGCATCAATTACATCACCCAAAGCACAACCCAGGAGAATTCTGGGACTCATTGCCATGGCAACCATCAACACCATTGTCAGAATAAGAGAACATCCATAACATAAAAAATGTCATTATGGTATAGAGGTAAAAATAAATAAACTTATTCAGGAAGACTTAGATCACAAAATAAAAGTCAAAAATTAATTCCTAGGGTATAAAAACTTCATAAAACATGTATAAATTGGTCTGAACATTTCAAAGAGGCCCTAGAAATTAAATGGAAAAAACAATCACAACAGTGTTTTTTTGTTGTTTTTTTTGTTTTAGTGAAAAAAATAGCTTGACATCCCAGTTTCGATCTTTGAAATCCTTGCTTCCACTTTCATTTAATCCTCACAAGATGTCCTCAGGTATGTGATACACTCTAAGAATTTTCTGAAAGGATTGTGGTGAATCTAGCTGCTTAAGACAAAGAGTTGAATATTAATATGAGAATTTCAGGTACACTTGGATTGGCCAAAAACACTGAAGGGGACTGCAAAATTTCATTTGATGACAAAGTACGAGAAAACATGAAGAAGTAAAGGCAACTTGAAAATTATGGGGTAACCACAACAGATAGAATCTGACGCAATGCAAAATGTTCTCAAAGGCTTAGGGGTAGTTTGAACATGCACAGCGCAGCACTATGTCATTAGTCTAGTTGAAGCTAAGGTCAAATAAATGTGGACACTCCTCTCCAGGATTGTATCACTGTTGAACAATATGCCGAAATGAGATTTCCTTTGGTTAAAGGGAGAGACACCAGCTTAAATTCACCGTAGATGTTCGCTAAGTTCAGAAGTGAAAACAGCATGACTCAATGAAAAGTTTATGAATGGCTGAAAAGGTTTCAAGCAGGAAGAACAAGTGTAACCGACGAAGCTTGATTTTGATGACCATCAACATTGTGCACACAAATTCACATTGACACGGCAAATGCCTTCACCAGAGTAGTCCAACAGATTGTGTTGTCTGCTGTTGCTGAACATTTGGATATCAGGTATTGATCGGCACATGCCATAGTATTTGATAACTTGGGGTACTTTAAAATTTGCACAAGACGGGTACCCAAACTGCTTACTTATTTGCACAAGCCATCCTTCAATGAAATTCAGCAGGTTTCACTCCCTTAGCCTGAAGAACAGTCAGTATTGCTCAATAATGGCGCAATTACCCAACCATGTTCAGTTGAGTTTGGTTTCAACTAGCCTAATGACAGTGCTCAAACTACTTTTAAGCCATCACGAACGTGTTGTATTGCATCACCTTCTGTCTATTGTGGTTATTGCATCATTTTCAAAATTCTTTTACTTTTTGATTTACCCTGTGTCACACATGTGCACATGGGAGACAGCTAAAGGGTCTAAATGAGAGTTATTCCACACCAGACCAGGGGGTGGCAGAGTGCACTGACCTTTTTTCTCGCTTTCTTGCAGACCAATCACGGGAAGTTCCGCCTGGCCCTGATGATGTCACTTCCAGTTCTGACCCTTCTGATGATGTCACTTCCAGTTCTGGCCCTTTTGATGACATCATGTCCGGGTCCAAGCGTCCGCTTCCACCCTGGATGACCTCACTTCCCTTGCTGGCCTTTAAAGCCGCCATATTTTACCTAACTCATTAGTTCTGTTTTGGACTCCCTTCTGAGCACATCATTTGCAGCCAGGAATTATTATGCGGATGACTGCCCCAAACCTTTTTATGACGTCTGGTTTTTGTGACACCTGATAATACAATAATCATAAAATTACAATAACAATAATATAATAATAATGCGTTATTTTGGTCAATAAAGCATTCCTCTTTGTTTCTGCAGTATACCCTTCAAAGCCTGATTGATTTCAGATTCTGTCTCCATTGGCATATTCATATGTCCTCTGGCTCCAATGCATATCTCATTATCTCAAATGAGGCCCCTTTACTCTAGCAGGTAAAAATCAGGAAACCTGTCCATCTGTATTCTCTAAGCACCAAACCAAACAACCCTTTCTGTATAAAGGCAGCCTCTAACACTTCTCACTGTATTCATTACATGTACAGTACATTGTTGTTAGTAATTCTGATTGTAAAACATTATTTATTCATTTAAACAGTACATCTTTGCTGTTCCTCCGTTTAATATTTATACTTTCAGTCTGAATTCTTATATGTTTCACGTTTGTAGATCACATCATGGAAAAGTAAATGAACTTGAAACAAAGCTATGTATTATTGATATGCAAAATTCTGCCCAATGACAAAATTTTGGATGAATTTATTTTTTGTCTTCATGACAAGAAACATTAAACAAATAGAGTTAATGTCAAATAAGTAAAAGTCAATGTGTTTTTTTCATCTGTACTTAATTTGGTTTATTCTTTTCTATTACACCTTATGAAAAAATGAAAGTGATTGTAAAAGCCACAAATTAACATTACATATGCAAAAATGCACCAAGGCTAGTCCTTCAACCCAGCTAGCAGACTGCATGACGGCTTATCATTTCTGAGAAAGTGAGAAAGTCAGAGACTCAAACATCTGTCAGGCTGACACTAGAACTGTAATTATTGCACAAGGTAAACCGGTACCATATGTAAACACGTGACAATTGCCTATGGCCATGTGAAGGGCTGCTTTGCACAACTGGTGCTGTTTGCGAGAACAAACCGTGTGTCACAAACAGTCTCTCCTTTCGTTCTTTGTCAAAGCAATTAATCAAATTTTGCATTATTAATGCCCTGCCCTTTTAATTCATGAAAGTGACAGGAAAATTGTGAAAACTGGCTAGCAGGTCGTTGTGGAAAGGCTCATGTAAAAAATCAGACCTTTAAAGGTGTTTAGGGAGCCAAAGAATTAGCAGCACTACAGTGTGTCGCTCAGCTCCTTTTTGTATTTTTCCAAATATAATTATGTTTCATTATTTTCTTCCAATATTTAATTATTTCAACACATGTCACAGAGATATGAAAAATCTCCTTATCAAAGTTCTGCTTTTATCTGAACTGCTCACCCTTATTAACACATGGAAGGCACTTAGAAGGGAATTATATATTTGATACATAGACATAAATGTATTTTTCTGGATTTTAAATCTGGGTGACACAGTCGTTAGTGCTGCTCCCTCTTCACTCCAGAGCTATGAGACTGAATCTCGGACCAGGGGCTCCATTTGTAATAACTGCACATTCGCTCTTTGTCTGAGTGGGTTTTCTCCAGGTTCTCCATTTTTTTCTCTCTCACATCTCAAAGATATATTTGTCAGGATAATTGTTAGCAGTACATTTGCCATGTATGAATCACTGAGGGTGTGTCTGCGACTATGTCCTGCAGCGAACCAGCGCCCCTCCCAGGGTCAATTTCTGCTTTGCTCAAGGCTGTCAAGAGAGGCACCAGCTCTGGTGACCCTCAACTGAATTACAGACATGTACTCCAGATTTCAAGATATTTGTGGTGCCCAGTGTCCATGATTTTGGTGTAAAAGATGATGAGATGCTATTTTCTCTGATCTCCTCTGAATTCATATTCCATATCCCGATGTGTATCTTAACACTGATTTTGTATTAGGAATTGAACCAAGTTGACTGGATCCTCTGAAACTTTACCTTTTTTAATTTAGGTGCTATCTACTAATTACATTTTATTCATTATTTTAAATTGTTAAAAATAAAAAAAAAAACCAGCATCTACAGCATATGACACCAGGTATACCCAAAAATGTTAAACCATGAAATGTAAAGCATTCAAACCAAGTCTGCTCTCACAGAATTCCAACAGCTTTACCTGGCCATTCTGAGATGGCTGGTGTTTGTAAACTCCTCGGTGGTCAGCCTTATACTCATATACATTATATTACTTACTTTACTTACTTAGGCCACCTATTCCTTCTTGGGCAAGGGCCACAACCAAGAGACTTCCAGGTGCCTTTGTCCTGGGCTTTTTTCTCGAGCTGGTTCCAGGTGAGACCCATGCTTCTGGTGTCAACTTAATGTCTCAGTACCAAGTGTTCCTTGGTTGTCCTGATTTTATCTTGCCTTGTGGGTTCTAGTTCAAGGCTTTGTGGGTGATGCTATTTGTTGTTTTTCAAAGCGTTTGATGAATCCACTTCCAGCTTCATCCAAGAACGTCATCCTCAACTGACAACTGTACGTTTTCTGCCACAGGTTTTTGTTCCTGATGGGATTCAGCAATTGATTATGGAGAATACTTCTTAGGCAGTCATTCATGAAAATGTGAGCTTTCGTCATGATTGTTCCTTTTGTCCTCCATGTTTCTGCTCTGTATAGTAGAACAGAGTTGATGTTGCTAACAAACAGCCTAAATTTGATTGTTATTGGCAGTTCTTTGGGGTTCTAAAAGTTTTTCAGTATAGGAAAGTTGTTCTTGCTTTTCTAATTCTTGCCATTACATTTTGTCAGTTCTGCTCTGTTTGTTAGTGATACTTCCCAAGGAGGTAAAGGCTTTCACCTTTTCTAGTGTTTCTACTTCCAGAAGATACTGACCTTTAGGTTCTTGTCTTTTCTTTTTTTATGTGGAAACCAACTCCCTTTGAGGTTTTTGCCACATTGTTTGTCTTGTTCTGTATCTGTTGATGGATGTGAACAGTAGAGCCAAGTTATCAACAAAGTCCAGAGCCTTGAGCTAAATAAATAGGGTCCATTGGATGCCATTGAAATCTTCACTATCCAGTCAATAAACAGCAGGAAACAATGAGAGTAAGCACCGCTGATTAATTCTGATCTTCACCTGGAAGGCATCTGTAGGAAGTCAGTGTGCACTGGAGAGTTTTCGAAGGACTGGAAAATGGCAAATATCATCCCATTATATAAAAAGGGTGACAGGGGCATGGCAGCACTAGAAAAGCTCCAGAAAAGAGCAACTAGGCCGATTCCAGGGCTACAGGGGTTGAATTATGAGGAAAGATTAAAAGAGTTGAGCCTATACAGTTTAAGCAATAGAAGATTAAGAGGTGACGTGATTAAAGTTTTTAAAATTATGAAGGGAATTAGTACAGTGGATCGAGACTGTTATTTTAAAATGAGTTCATCAAGAACACATGGACATAGTTGGAAACTTGTTAACAACAACAACAACAACATTTATTTATATAGCACATTTTCATACAAAAAGTAGCTCAAAGTGCTTTACATAATGAAGAAAAGAAAAATAAAAGACAAAATAAGAAATTAAAATAAGACAACATTAGTTAACATAGAAAAGGAGTAAGGTCCGATGGCCAGGGTGGACAGAAAAAACAAAAAAAAAATCCAGACGGCTGGAGAAAAAAATAAAATTTGCAGGGTTTCCAGGCCACAAGACCACCCAGTCCCCTCTGGGCATTCTACCTAACATAAATAAAATAGTCCTCTTTGTAGTTAGGGTTCTCACGGAGTCACTTAATGTTGATGTTGATGGTCATACAGACTTCTGGCTTTTAATCCATCCATCATTGTTGGAACATCACGGTGCTTTGAGTAGAAAAGGACACCGGAAAAGGAAACAGAAGAGAGAGTAAATTTAAATTTAAATTTAAGGGTAAATTTCGCACAAACATTAGGAAGATTTTCTTTACACAAATAACGATAAATACTTGAAATAAGCTACTCAGTAGTGTGGTAGACAGTAGGACTTTAGGGACTTTCTAGACTCAACTTGATGTTTTTTGTTTTGGAAGAAATAAGTGGAGAGGACTGGTGAGGTTTGTTGGGCTCAAGGGCCTGTTCTCGTCTACATTGTTCTAGTGTTTTTGGACTACTCTGCAGGTCCTCCCTTCATATGAGTGCTTGATGATTCTGATGAGGTTGGTTTGCATATTATAATCCCAGGGAAGTTTCCAGTGTGTTTCTCTGTCCACACAGGCTTTTTTTATAGTCAATGAAGCTGACATGCAGAGAGGTGTACCATTTCATTGACTGCTCAACAATGATACACAGTGTTGTACCTGATCTATGCATGACATTTTTCTATAATATACTATTTAGAAATATATAAAACCACTCTTCAAGATAAAATACAAAAGGATGTTTAAGGCAGGGTTAGCAGGACAACACCCATATTGCAGGGAAAGACATTCTCAAATGTTTAGACTGGCACTAGCATACTTCAAAATACAGAGTGATTATACTCACTTTATTAATATTTAATTTTTATTAGGCTGCTGCCTAATCCTTGTCCAGATACTATTAGAGTGGAGATTCCATGTTTTGCTAATGTTTATCTGGATTTTTCTCCCATATCCCAAAAACATGTGTGATAGTTCGATTGTCTCTGAATTGTCCTGGTGTGAGTAAGTAAGGGGTGAATGTATGCTGTGATGGACTTGCAATCCATTTTAAAGACTGGTTCCTGCTTTGCACCTGCATATTTTTGGGACAGGCTAATAATCCCCATAAACTTGAAATTTGTTTCAGTAAATCAATAGATAGATTTATGTACCTGTTTGGATTTGAATATGGTGTTGAATTTCAATTTGATAGGAAATATTGTATCACTTACTATATTATGAACTGCATAGTATTGCAGTTACTATAATGTTTTCTTATAAAACTAATAAATGGGAAAAAGATGAATATATCTTTAAATATATACAACTCAATAGGAAGTGTGGTATATATAAATATAATAAACTTCCAGCTATAGATAAGATTTATTTCACAATAAGTTAACTTTCTAATCCATTATGAATTTATATCAATGAAACTGCAAGAGTTCATCTTTGTATTGTTCCATTTTTTGACAAAAATAATGCTCAAGGATAAAAAGAAAGGCAGTACACAACTCATTGAAAGTAAAAGGAAAATTATTGCGACAGGTTGCCAGGCTCAAAAGAGACAGCCAGTGGAAGAGAGAAAATAAGTCTCACACATGACAAGCAGAGCTGGGTGTAAGGCTGTACAAAACAATGCGTTACTGTAATCTAATTACATTTTCCCAGTAACAAAGTAGTGTAACTCATTACAGTTTAAATTCTTTTAATTACATTACAGTTGCTGACTTAATATAAATATTTTTACTTGTGTTGCACATACATGCTGAAGCAAACAATATATAAACATAACATTGAAGTCGGCGAGTGTGGCTACTCAGTATGTGTCCCCTGCCCCAGATGTCCTACACATGCACATTATTTTCACACAGACATAGAGTATATCGAATATGACAATACTGTCAAAGTTGTGCTGGAGATATGTTATTTTATGACATCACATGATATGTTCTTTTACTTTAGGATTGTATTAAGGTTGACTGTTTTTATTAAAAAACAAAGATTTTGTATTTTTCTGTGAAAGATTACAACTTTTCTGTTTTGCAATTTATTGAAAGGATATGATTAATGGAGAAAAAAATAATTCTGTTTTAAATTTGATGGAGCAAAGTCAACTTTTGCAACAGGAACTTGTAAAATTAAATGAAAGGAACATTTATACTCAACAACTGAATGGATACATTAATATAGGACCCCGTTTTATTTATAGCTCAATTGTGTGTCTGTGGCTCTGTCCTGGTGCAGAACCATTCCATGCATGCATTCTGACCTTCTCTTTGAACACATCCATGTTTTGCTGTCTAGCATATGCACAGTAGGTGTGCACAGAACCATGTGGACGCAGAGATTTGGAAGACCATAGTTGCAGATGAGCACATACAATTGTAATAACTACTGACCAAGTTTACATCATGCAGACCCTCTACATGGTGGCATAAATAGGCCTTTATTCAGTTCAGTTTGTTTTTATATACCACTTTTCTCTGAGTGTAGGCTCAGAGCACTGTAACAAGATCACAGGTGAATGCAATTACTGACTGTACTCACATGAATATGCATAAAGTTGCAATACAAAAACAAATCCAAACTGATTAACAGAAATATAATCTAACAATATCTGTCCATTAATATAATTAATGAAAGCTACATTAATATTTTTGTTCACTCAGATGTATAGCCTCTTCATCAAAGTGCCAATAAGGAAACATACTTACATAGGCAAAAATGTATGTGATATACAATCAAATGAAAATTCTGTAAGCATCCTGTGTCATAAAATGTTGTGCTGTTCTGATTTTTTTGCCAAATCTAATGTTCCTGCAAAAATGGAGTAGTCTGTGTACAAGTAAATTAACTGAATCTTTCCTTAAATTGTTAGTGAATATAAGGCAGTTCATTAAAAATGTAAATGATTTCTTCTTGATTGCCACATACCTTTTTGATAGTGTAAAGAGCACCAAGATGAGAGAGACACAGAGACATGGGAGTAAATTATTGTGTTATACAATAAACTGCAATAAATTCTATGTGATCCCTCAGCATTCATCCCATGCCTTTCTGCGACGTCCTTGTATGTCTCAACTTCACTTGGATGGCGCTTCCTCTCTTGACTCTGTCATTTTGATGTGACTTGATCATCTCCTGTCTGCTTTTTGACACGCCCTCATTTCCAGTTGTGAAAACATCATTCATATTTCCTTACTTCCAATCTTTGAAGGCAACTCCCAGCCTTTCCTCAGTACACTCATGTGTGTCAACCTCCTTTGCTCAGCGTTTCTTACATTTGACTGAACAAGCACAGTAAAACTGACCAATCAGACCAAAGCCAAACTGACCAATAAGATTGCTCAGAGGGACCGGACACACACAGACACACACACAGACATTAGTGCTTTATTAAATAGATAAGATAAGATTCTTTCTGTCAAGTAAAGTTCTTTACTTGCTGGTTCATATGTTTGAAATGGTACAATACTAATGTAAGTCACGTAGTTTACTTGTTTATTTGCTGAATTTCATGTTTACTATTACGGATTATTTCAGCTATATTAAATATTGGGGGTTATCCTTGTACTTTCTAAATGGTACATATTGTATATGCATGAGCTTAGAGAGTCACATAATGTAAAATAATTAGTAATGTGATAACGTTTTCTAGGCAATGATGAGTAAATTAATCTCATTATCATTTTAGGCACATAATTTGCAATTAATTACTTTCTTTGACTATCCCTGTTTTGATGAGAAGTACCCCATGTCCTACTCAAAAGTCCAGACATTTGTATTTGTGACTTAAAATATAGGCAACCTATCAGAATATATGAAAGAAAAATAATAGTAGAAATAATTTTTCACCTTTAAATTGCAGTCTGGATGTTAATGTGATATATAAATGATTCAAAGGGAAATTTGTGTATAACGCTAAGTTAACACATTAACTTTTTCCCTTTAACTATATATAAATATGCAGTATATACAGTACCTTATTAGTTTTATCAGATCAGTTTGGGGTATAGGTTGACTGAAATTTTGAAAGAGTGAGACAGACATGTTAGATCAAGTCGACTCCAGTGCACCCTGTAGTTTCTTATCACTTGAAAGCTCTTTCCAGGTCATCTCATAGATTTTCAAGTAGAAGAAAGATCTGGGACCTCATGTATAACACCTTGCGCAGAATTCATACTAAAACAAGGTGTATGGACAAAACTAGAAATGTGTATAAGCACAAAAAAATTCAGATGCATAAAACACTGCATAAGCAAAGTATTACACACTTTCCATTTATAAATTCCAATCATTGTGAATTTTAACGCACATGCATGAACCTACAGCCCCACCTTGACTCCTCCCAGAATTTTACCTATTTGAAAATGCAAATCAATATAAATAGCCCCTTCTGTTCAGTGTTTTGTTTAAAGACAATGGCAAAAGCACATATAAAAAAGAAGAATTTCAGTGTCTGTGAAATTGAAGTCCTGCTTACTGAAGTGGAAGCATGGAAAATCCTACTATTTGGTGGCTTAGGCAGTGGTTTAAGCAACAAAAGGAAATTGTGGCACAGCATGGCAGAGGCACTCATAAGTTCACATTCAGAAAGTTGCACAGTGCCCAAAATGAAAAAGAAGTGGTCGAATATCAAAGACGACGTGAAAAGGCGAATCACAGCCCACTGTTTGAGTGTCAACACCACTGGAGGAGGTAGTGGAATTCCAGGGCTCACACTGTTTGAGCAGCGAGCTGCTGCAATTAGTGGAAAGATATATATATCTCGTCACAATCATCATGGGACAAGGAATCATTATGATCTCTAAATACAAACACTCTTCTAATTCTCCCATTTCCGTAGTTGGAATAGTTTGGCGATTCCGTACATCATTATATTAATTCAGACTGATTGCAACCAAGTGCTTTAAATTTGTAAATGATTGCAATTCATTTTGGTGTATTTGGTAAAGCCCATATCATGGATGTGAATATGAAGAAGAAAGGGAAACCACATAGAAAGAGAAGCACTGCTTTGACACTGGGTGCCTCCCATTTACAAAACCAAGCACAAACATGCATATGCATGGTCTGAGACTGCCATGAAAATGTACATGGCATTATGCCAAGTTTAGTTTTTATACATCTTGACATGAGCATGGAAATGGGCATGTGCAAAAATTTTTGTGCGTCCACACTAGGGAGATCACTGTATAATTTTCATACCATTCCGGGACTTTTTTCACTTCCCGATATGAAGCAATACCCCACTGAAAATCCCATTTTGAGATTGAAACTACTAACATAAAGAGATGATCTAATTGATCGGTAGCAGTGTCCAGATATGCTGAGCCTTCACATATTTCAAAGTCTTGTCGTGAAAACACACCACACACCTTCACAGAGCAATTATCAGCCCATTTTGTTAGGAGTTCCTCCCCTGGCTGGGTGTCAAAGTCTTCCATTATGTCTTTTTTGTTCAATTGTAAACTTTTTAGGTATGTTAATGTTACTTTTGTTTATCATCTACTTTGTTGTCTATGCCTGTGCTATGTTCCATGTGCTCTGTGAGTGGTCCCCCAAGAGGAGGGGCCATCTGCCAATCACCTCCAGGAACTGCCCTCCACCCTATAAATCCAAAGGGTCTTCCACAGTTCCTGGTAGTTTATTTTGAATGTGCTGTGGAGTTGGTGAGTGTTCTGCTGTGCTTTGTGATTTTGTCTGGATTCCTGCCCATTCTTGCTCCATTTTTTGATTCCAATTTGGATTGTGCATTGGAACTTGTTTGCTTTGGATTGCACTTGCTGCCAACTCATTTTTATAGAGCTTCATGTACTTATACAACATTTTTGTGATAATAAATCATTTCTTTTATAAAGATTCTATGTGACCCTTTTTGTATCTAGCCTGGGTTTTTGACATAATTCCCCCACTGCTAGGCATTTTTGGAAGTGCTTTTGGGACTACAAATCATAACAGCGGGATCCATTAACTCAAGACATTTTCATTTTATGTTGGTTCCAACATCAGTGTGAATGACCAGGAAGTGGATTTGGTAATGTTTTTACAATCCTTCAGTGCTCAGTCTTTATATTCCTCAATCCACTACAATCACACCTGTTGTGATTTTTTAGCTCAAAAATGTACAAAGTGTAAAATAAGGCCCATATGTCCAAAATGGAGCCTGAAGACTTTCCTACCTGCAGGATCAAAACTCAAAATGGCCAAATAAGGGATTGACTCCCAAATCGAGACTTAGGCTACTCTGAGGCCTAGCATCCAAATAAATCTTTCTCCAAACCACAACAACGGAGAAAGCCCCAACTCTAGAGTATTGTCATTAATTCTCTGTTAAAATTCAAAAAGGAGGCGAGGAAACAGTAAAAAACCTCTGTTACAAAGCTGATCCAACAAAGGACTTTGACAGTTTTTAACAAAATAAATTTCCAAAAACAACAAACAAAAGACAAAAATATGCCAAAAATAAGGAACCCAGCACAAACAAGATCAGCCCATGATCTAGTAATCAAAACAGAGCCAAAAAAGTAAAAAAACAAACAAACAGGAAGTCACAATACTTAATAGACCACGATCATTATACAAATCTCAACACCAATCTGGTAATATGACCCTCTGCCTGGGACAGAAGAGTGGTCCTCTAGTTAAAATATCATAGTTACCCTCCTCCTAAACACATACATAAAGGGGATAAGGAACATAACTAAATACACTAATACAAAAGTAAACCTAATATATTATATTTATATACACTAAATAATGAAAAAAACAATACTCAAGACATAACAAAAATGTAATAAAACAGAATCAGGAAAACAATATATACAATAATGTTTAAAGAATAACAAAAAGGAACACAAAGAAGGAAACTACACTTAAGTCAATAAGAAGAGCCTAGCTAAAACATAACGACCCCTTCTTATTTTTTATTCTTGGTTAGTTTGTTGATTTCTATATCATATCCACTGCAAAATACATTTAATTATGCCATCAGAAACAGTTTGACTCTTTCAGAATCACATTTGAATTCAGCTGTTACTCTGAATAAATCATGTCACCCACTCCCAATCCCCCCTCTTATTGAGATCTTACTGACCATAGGGTGACTGTGGGCTCAGTACTTTTGAGATACTGGTCAAATTCACTATCAAATGGCTCCTGATACACTCATATTGGAAAGTCTGAAGCCATTTAAATCTTTAGTGTTGCCCATTTCTCTCTCAGATCATTAACTGTACCTTCCTGCCTACTTTATTCAGTCTCGACTGCAGATACTAGAGCATCACTGAGAGTAAGGAGTTAATTTGTGAAAGTCAGACATACATACAAAAGAGGCCACTCAGAATACTGGATATATAAATCCTTCCATTTTCTACCCCTGGATGTTCCAGCCTGAAGTATTATCAACACGATTAAAGCAGAAACCCATCATCAACATGAGACTAAGCTGTTGCATACAAAAGCAGCCATAAATTTACAGTCACCAATCAGTCTTAGAAGAGATCCACGGACTGTGGGAGGAAATTGGAATCTTTGGGTAATCTATGCAAAAAATGCGCATGAAAGCACATTTATGATCTGCTTGGAAGTATTTAGGACTGATACTTGTAGCCGCCTATAAGATTAATCATTTAAACCAACAATTAGTAGGTTTTCATTTTCTGGCATTTTTCAAAGTAACATCAGAATATAAAGAGTTAAAAATGACAGACAAGATTATATCGACAAGCCGTAGGCCACAGAAGGTTAAATGTATTGCACCAGGTGACACAGGAAGGCAGTGGCTGAGCTGGGATTTGAAGTTGTCTCATTAGCTGCTCTGAACCAAGGAGTGCTCTGAAGGATGGAGCACAAAAAGGTTAAGTAAGTTGCCACAGGTCACACAATGAACCAGTGGCTGATCAGAGGTATGAGTGTGTCTCCTTTACCAGCAAGATGCACAACATCTTCTAAATGACAGAGCACAAGGCAGTTAAGCGTCTAGTCATAGGTCACACAGCAAGTCAAAGGAAAGGCTGTCACTTGAACAGCCTTATTTGATGTTAGGGGCATTCTGTACAGAGTGTATTAAGAAAGTCATGTCAGGGTTTAAGTAGTATTTCTGCTATTATTTGCCATTTTGCCAGTAACATCATTACCAGTGACATTTGGTGCTCTGCTTCTTACAACACTGTGCATTACTAGGGTACTTTGTGCATATGCTCCTTTCAGTTAACCCAGTTATAAAATATTAAAACACATTTAGCCACTGTCTGCACTTTGCTTCGCAAAGTAAAAGACATATTGGTATAAAGATAATTAGCTTTTTAAGATTTTCTTTTCAGGTTTTGTGCATTGCTATTCTCTTTGATTTTGGTTGCTTTGTAAAATTTAGTGTTTCCAATCTGTCCTGTCCAACTATTCCTTTTTTAATCTTCCCTTTCTCCCCATGATTGCTTCTCATATATTGTACAAGAACAACAAGTCACAGAGTAACATTAGTAGCATGGCAGAAACCAACCGTAGAAACTCATGATCATTTTACAGTAAGAGTGAGATTGTTTTAACAAACGTGATCACAGTGGTCATAACAGTTTAAGCAGGAATAAAAGGACATAAATAGCTAGAATGTTTTTGCCACTCTTAACACTGGAATGATGTACTTCTATTTATGGTTTCAATATCTCACTAACCAAACATATGCCTTTTCATTCAGTATTTTTAGGTGTTCATGGCCTGTGATGATCTAGATATCTGTACAGATTGGACTGGTATATGCCCATCTACTGTGATGTTCTGAGTAACATTTATGAAGATCGACAGGTATACTAATCCTGGACCATGGAAAACGTGCAGTAGGAAGATTCTGGAGGCAAAGTCACTATTTCACAGAGATTCCTGTTATGTTATAAAGATGATTCAAAGGTGATTGAATGTTGATTTGAAATTGCTACAAATCTGACTTTGTATTGGTAGTAAAGCCTAAAATTAGAACTGCCTCATCATAAAATGGACTTCAGTAAATATCTAACAAAAACAAACAATAAAAGTCTAAAGAAGAGGAACTCAGGGTGTGCAGAAAAATAAACGTGCTTCATTCTGTTTCACTGTAGCTGCATAATTTTGTTTTTTTAATTTAATAACCAGTACTTTTCTTAAATGATATGCTGCAAATAGTGCTTAACAATGTATGGTATTGTGAATTTAGTAACCAAAGTGGAGAAGAGAGTTGGCCAGTTCAAAAACACAAGGCTTTTCTTTGAATGAATATACAGTGTAGACAGTTAATTTCAGAATTATTATCAAGTGTACATATTACAATGAAATTTTGTTTTGCATGCTTAACCAGCAACCACCATGCTGCCATTATCAGACAGCTTGAATCTCACTCCATAGGTTATGTAAACTATAACCTCACAAAAACAAAACAAAAAAAAAAGATAGCAATGAGCAACACTGCTGAGTTTTCTTTCTCATACAGCTTTTTAAACACGATGCTAAAATTGATTTTGCTCTTGATTTCACAGTTACTGAAAAGGTTTTTGAGGTAGGAAGAGAAACATTTTCCCTAAAGGTTTGGCAATTCTGTGCAACCCTTTTGGACCCATCAGTTTCACAGAAAAGTGTAACATGGCAAAGCAAAACCCAGAATGAGACAAGAGCCTATGCTCTTAATTTACATCCACCTTATGTTTTGATTTAAAAACAGTAATTTTAAATGAAAAAATTTTCACATTGTTTACAAAAGAATCGCCTCCCTCAGTAAAATGACTGAAAAAGCATATTATGTAACTGTTTGGCTACACTGGGCATGTATGCATTGGTGGAAGCAGGAAGTGGAAATGTCCTCCTGGAATGGACATTGCTACAATGCTGGCCTTGGGATTTATCGCAAAATTGGAGTGACAAGTACATTATTTGTCTTTTGTGCACGTATGCAGCAATCAAACTGTAAAAAACAGTTTATTTGCATGATGGTAAGCAACATAACAAGCACCAGGGAAACCAACTTTGTGTCCACTAATTTGGAATATGGTTTTCTTCCATGAAGGATGACCAATCAGGAAATGAGAAATTGCACTGAGCAGGATGCGATTATGGAAAGATCATGTAATAAGCACAAACAAATCAGAGCACAATTAGAGTTAGTGTTTTTAAAACTGTAAAGCCTTCACCCACCCACACTGCAATGTTGAGCCAGTGTTGTCAAGAGTTAAAAACTCCACGGTAGTGTGGATGAAAGACAAAAATAGAGAGTAATGTTTGCATTTTTAAATAAAAATGTAGTAATGTGTATGTAGTCCAGCAAGGAAATTGAGCTGTTATTCAAAGTGGTTAAGAAAAAAATAATGTTATGATCTTAGATTGAATCTGAACCTTGTGCACACAGAAGAAGACATCCTACGATTAGCCCCAGTTCACTCGTTCTGCCTGATGGGAATTGTAGTCTCCACGTTGCCACTGCCATACAGATTAAAAGATATAAATATATACTAAACATGTTTCTGCATGGGTCAATGACATGAATTTCACTAGTTTTGAAAAGGCAGGATTTCACGATTCTTCTTGGTCAATGAACTTTATTAGATAGTTATATAGCAACACTTTCATTCATTCATTCATTCAAATCATTATCCAACCCATTTATTCTAAATACAGAGTCCTCAGCTAAGCTCAACAAAATGTACCATTTACATGCAAACTGATGAAACTCATAACATATTGGATTTGTTTTGTTGAACTTGTCACACATATTGCAATGATGAAACAATATTAATTCAATGCATTTCTTTTAGTGTTTTCTTTTTGTATTTATATAGTTATAATTTAGAATTTTGCATAAAGTAATTAATAAATAACAACAGTGCAATCATTCTTCATATCATCCCATAATTTTCTGAAGCCAGCTTAATTTAATATAGGGTTACAGTCTGGTGTGAGCCTATCTCAGCAACATAAGGGTCAAGGAAGGAACTAATCCTGGACAGTCTGTCAATCCATTTTAGGGCTCATTCACTTACATACTCACTCCCACACCCAGAGGGGATCAATTTAGAATTGACAAAGCCAACAAAAACATGTTTAGAATGAGGGAGGAAGACCATTAACGTAGGCACAAGGAGAACTTCATATAGCAACCTGACACCACAACTGAACCCAAGACTCTGATAACTACTCTGGCAACTACTAAATAAAGCTACTAAAGAAAATTAATTTACATGGTTTACACTTCTACAATGGTCTTGCTTCCCTCCCAGGGTCTGCCCCTATCTTGGTGCCCATCCTGTGGGTATAGTCTCATTATTAACTTCAAATTATCAAAAAATGTAAATGATTTGCATTGAAATGGTAGCAGTGATGCTATCTAAGTGTGATGATCCTTTTATTTATCCAATTTCAGATGTAGCTTACATCAGTCTGGCTGGCACAGGAGAAAGTTGAACACCGAAATAAACAATGTTAGGTTGATTGGTAACTCTGTGACTGCAACCGTATAAGCAAGCTTGGGGTGCAAGTGAGAGTAGCCAGCATAATACTTTTTCTTTTTCTCATTACAGTCAGTCAATGTAACCATCAAATGAAAATAACGCAAGTTTTTGTTTTGTTGTTTTTTTTTTTAAACGCATGCTGGATGCAAATTAGTCTGGAGTACCAATTGGGTAATGATCTCACATGTGCATGTATATGTTGTAAAGTGTTCCCACATATGCAAAGCAGATTTGACCATGTACACACACGATAAAGTTAGCCTAGATTGGGTAGTGACATCCCCATCTAAAAAGGCTGCTACAGGTCTGTGATGTTATGCTGGTCTTGCAAAGCATCATGGGCCACTGGGAAAAAAAAAGTTGATCTAAGTTAGCAAATTTGTAAGAAAATATTTGGCAAGCATGGTCACTGGCTAACCAAGCAAATTTGCTGTGAAATATGCTTTGATGAATTTCACAGATCAGCACTACCTGTAACTGAGTAAGCAGCTTTTTTCAAATAGGGTCATGATTTTGCATCAGTTGAGTTATGAGTGGGTATATGTGGGTACAATCTATGCATTCAAAAGTGTGTATGTGCATGTGAGGATTATGTTGCTGGCTCATCCTTGGTAAGCAACACCACACCCGGGATGTGAGGGAGAGTTGTCGCTAATAATGTTGTCTCTTTCTGTTCCAACAGCACAGAGAAGATGTCCAGTGAGGACAAATGGCTCTACCCCTTCTGATCAGGGGACTATATATTCAAGGCGCTCCCCGGAAGGTGGCGTCTCATTTGGACAAACGCTCTGTACGAAACGGAGCTCTACTCCAGACCTGACACCTAGAAAAAGAAGGGCATAGCAGCCCTGTATTTTGTTTGCTTGCACCACTGAGCACAATTTCTGTTGGAACTCATCATATTGATTAAAAGGAGTGACCCAATTGATGCCCCAACATTTATTTTGGATTCCATGTCATACCTCACACAACCACAAGTGATTTGCAGCATGTGTTTCAGTTGCTGTAGTATATTGTAATGACAACAAACTCTTCCCTGTTTTTCTAGCTAATTACATAAAGAGTATAAACATCTCTCAATATTCCATAATCAAAGGTTTGTGTTTTTTAAAATCAACCATATTACAGACCAATACTATGTCTATGATCTCCTACGTAATAGGTTGGACTGCTCAATAAACTAATTTGTATTTTGGTTTCTAACCAACTATTTCTTCTATTGAAGGAACTGCATTTTTGTAATAAAAAACCATTAGTCTAATTGACTTATTCTGTATTTGAATCTCAATTTAGGCCACATTTTTCAAATGAGTTTCTTTAAACGTTCCACACAATTGATAATCTGAATAGCTTACCTTTTTTAGACGGCAGGCAGAAAAGCACTAGGGGTAAAAAAAAAAGTATGGGAAAGTTCTTTGAATACACCAGTCAAACTCTGCCAGGGTCTTTATTTTATAAGAAGCAGATATGCATTATTCATCCCGTTTGTGCCAATTAACTCACAGCCGCCAATCAATAGCGTTAGCATTTGATTACCAGCTGGACACAATGAGTGTGTGGCTGTTAATTGCCAGTTCCATAGCTCCATGAAATAGGCACGGAGAACTCTAGAAACAAGGAGTGAGGAAAGATCAATTAAGCATGAAACCTTTGTTATTGATCACCTTTAACCTCCGCCTTCACTGATGTCAAAACTACCATTTAACTGTCCCCAAGGCAAGGATCTCATCAATTGCATCAGTGCCACATAAATCATTATAGGTCACAACGCATTGTAAGAGAGGCCAACAGCTGATGGGCCTGACATTCACAATTCCTGACTTCCAGATTTAAAAGTGCTTCTCGAGGTCGCACATGGACTATAGATTATAACTCTCGGATCTGCTGTTCCCTGTCACATGTAAGGTCATTTTCTGTAACTTGGGACAGTCTCTTGAGGTCAGTGGCCGTTAAACAATTAACTGTTATGTCTCACACTTGTTTCTATTTTATTTATTTTTATACTCATATTTTTTGTTACTTTTTTTATTAGGTTTTATTCATTTCGGTTAATCAGACTTTAATTAAAATGTTGAAAATATTAAAAAAATATATCAAAATTAAAACGTCTGAATTAGCGTAATGTAATTATTTACTTTATGAGGCATACATGCATAATAAATAAGAATAGTTGTGTCAGTATTGTGAAATATTAAAGTGTGTTCTTCAATTTAAATGGTTAACGCCTAATTCTCAATTGTAATAGAAATTTGTTATTTTTCTCCCCCTTACAAAGATTCTTAAAGGGCTAGATCCCTAATAAATGGCATTAATCAAAAATAAAATCATATTTGTAATCACAGACCTTGAAACAATATAAAATGATACACCACATTCTTATGTTTGAAATTGTAGGCTTCTGGGATAGGCTCTTAGAGGGCTAGGACCTCAAGCAAAGAATCAGATATCTTAAATGTTATCAAATTTATGATCAGCAATCTTGAAATAGCAGAAAATGATTTCCCACATACCTATATTAACAATCCCCATTTTTTTCATAGTTTTGTGAAAAGGAGTAACATTGACCCCTCATATCTCATTAGAGGGTGAATCCCTGAGGTCAGTTGATGTGGCGTGTACAACTTCCTAGTCCTTCTGATATTTTTTTTTCTGAAGACGCCAATTGGTTTATTGTTTATCATAAGGGTATGATTTCCTGCACAAAATATGGTCCAAAAAGTGCCTGAAAATGAGTTGGTCTCAGGTCTAGAGGGACAAAAATAGGGGGAAACACCAAAAACCTTGATATCTTACATAAATAGACATCATGATGAGTTGGACTGTATATCATATATGGGAAGATTCTGGTACTGGTGAGTCATAAGTAATTCTTCTGAACACAATAGTTTTTGAATTGGTAAACCACCAGTCATGTATGAAAGGAAAACAAATGTGATTTCCATAAGAAATTTGTGTGCTGTTTTCCTGCATTTGGAGCCTAAACTATTAAAAGACCTTTCTTTTATACTGATCTCTGCTATTGAGAACATTGTTCCAAAGTGCTCTACAAGTACAGAGTTACAGTTCCATTGGTTCCATGCATAATTATGAAGTGACTGATTCTGACATGCACAATGAGGCATAATTAGAAATTATTATATGATTTAGTAGCCTTGTAGTTTACAGTGTAATGCCCAGCCAGCAGGCTATGTCATAATGTGTGAAAGCTGCTGATACATCTGACTTCTGGATGTCTAGGCTTGCTTTTTTCATTTTTTTATAATTGTTTCTTGCTGTCTATTGTTAATTTGAATTATCCTGCCTGGTACAACAGCACAGTGGAACAGTCCAGTAGATGTCTCTCAAAATAGCATTTTGTGCAATGATGTGCATGTTATCTAACAGGCAGGAATTTAGTTATTTGTGGTGTACAAAGAATCAGTATCAAACATTTGTAGGCATTTAAAAAATATACGTAGAGAAAAAGCTGTTGATAAAAATACACTTTCAGCCGCTGCACAAGTTGCAGTTTTTGAGAAAGACCAAACCAAACTCATTGACATACCATACTCCAGGTACCGATAGAAGTCACTCGAGTGTGACTTCATCCTGCTGATGAAGTGCCAATAGCTATGTACTATTAGCCAGAAAGGAGAAATAACAAAAGCGATTGCACACAATGCTGAGGTCTTTAATAATGCTCTTTGCCCTCTGTATGCCCAGAGCATAAAGCAGCTAGGTACTGGTAATATTGAGTGCAGCTTTCACCACCCTCTGCACCTTTATGATGTTGAGCTGAGCAGATTTCATGCCAGAGTCTTATGCAACCAATCAGAATGAACTCCATTGTACAGCTGGTGAACATAGATGGAGATATCTGGGCTTTTCTTAGACATCCAAGGAAGTAAAGGTATTGGTGATCCCTATTGACAAGAGCAGATATGTGTTGTTCCTAGTTCAGTTTATTAACAATGATCACCTCCAAGATATCTAAAGCTGCTGACCCTCTCAACGGCATCTCCTTCAACCTAGATGAAAATACAATCTGTCTTCTTTTCCCATTAGCCTACGGCAAGTTCCTTAGTTTTGCTGATATTAATAGTGAGATTGTTGCCCAGGCATCATTGTGTCAGGTAGTCGCTCTTCTTTCACCAGTCACATCATTGCTGATCACCAGGCCTATGATGGTGGTATCATTAAAAATTTAATGAATGAGCTGCAGCTGGTTTTGGCAACTTATAGACATACTGTAAGTGAACAAGGATTACAGAATGGGGCCTCAGCATACTATCCTGTGGAGTCCATGAAGATAACCAGTGTTGAGGGTCAGAACTGGAATATTTTATTTTATTGATCTGCACAAGCTGAAGTCTGGCAGTTAGGAAGTCCTACTTGTAGAGGATGGCACTAAATTCCAAACTGAGGAAGGTCAGTTTTGTTAAATGCTAAACTATAATCTATAAACAGATCTCTGACATAACAGTTTTTATTCTCTAAATGTGCCATGATGGCATGAAATGCAAGGAATATGGCTCCTCTGTGAATTGGTTGTGGATGACATTAAGACCTGAGGTAATCATTATTAGAAACAAATGAAACAGCCAGGTGTTGTTTCTCATATAGTTTCAAGAATTACCTGTAAAACTGATTTTGCGTTAGATTTCCAAACTGACAAAAATATTTTTTCTATAGTTTTAAAAGTTTTTTAGGAGTTTGAAAAGCAAGAAATATTGCTCGTAAGAGATGTTTCCTGCTACTGTCATCCAGATCTCGAACTCAAAGTTTCCTTGTGATTTCAGTTTTGCTCACCACTAATCATGACTAGATTTTGTTCATTGTGTCCTAGCAACAGTCTCTCAAAACAGTTCATGGTGATTGGAATGAGTGCATACTGTATGGTCTGTAGTCATTCAGACAGTCCACTTTTGTTTTTCATAGGCCATAATAAGATCATTTTCATCCTTTTGATTTAGGCAGTAACCACAGATTCTCTCAGTTAAATATTAAACATGTCACTTTAGATATCTGTTCATTGGTCACTACAGTTTCTAAAACACACCCTGAAATTCCTTCCAAACTAGGTGCCTTATGGACATTAACTTGTTTCAAATTCCTCCTTATGTCATGCAGAGAAATGGAGAAGCATGAGTCATTTGGTGCTGTAGGCAATCAACGGCAGGCTGCTTGTTAAGGCGATCTTAGTTGGTGTACAAGACATGAAATTTCATCTGGGAGAGGAAATTTGGATAAGATAGAATTAGGTTTTGCTTATCACGATCAAAGCTGGAGTAAAAGACACAATGTCCATTGTGGACAGAAATTCAAATTTAATCAAAATGTATTTGTCACATACAAATTATACATACAGTACAATATGTAGTGAAATGCTTAGTTGCTCAGTTGTCAATGAGATTTAGTTAGGTTTTACTTTGTAATCAGTAAGCATCTCTAAAAACTTGTAAAGTTTGTGGGAATCTTTAGGGCTGCTATACTGTTTTCTTTAGCTTATTCCCAAATTAACCCCAAGCCACTATAAAAGCTTTACTGGGCTCCAACTGCATATCTTGTATGTTTCCATATCACCACCATAAAATCTTATATATAAACGTATGTGTGTGTCTGTCTGGCCCGGAAGTGAGAGGTGGAGTCGGGGTAAGAGCTCCGCCTCCAAGGAAACAGAAGACTTGTTTAGCCACTAATGACACAAGCGAGGGCAGCACGTCAGCAAAATGAAACCTCAGAAGGAAGACAAAGTCGTTTAGCCGCTAACATCGACAAAACGCTTTCCCTTTTACTTTTCCTCCCACTGCTAATGCACAAGCGATGCGAGCACGTCGGCAAAACAAATCCTCCTAGGAGAGAGATGCCCAGAGTAGTTCCTTTCCAGTTTTTTTTTCTGACGATTTCAATAGTTTCTAGGACCCCAGGCTTTTTACAGCACGGGCTTACACAGCTAGTATAGTATACTGTTGTATGCATTCAGTAAATTCTTGGTGTGACCAGTGATCCATGGATTCACATTACAAAATATGCTAATTGTTTTCATTGGCACACAGTCTTCCACACATTTTTGATTAATCCTGTCCCAATGTTTGCATTTATATATACAAATTTAATGAGGAGTTTCTAAACAAGGCAGTGCTTCAGTTTTTTCTTTGCCTCTTTTGTCTCTTTAGTCCACCATTGAACCAGCTTTCCTTACTAATCCTCATGTTTCAGTTTCTGTTTGTAAACTCAGAGCAGGAGTACTCTCATGTGCCTGGACTGTCCAAGGAGGTGGGCACAGTAACAGGAGGCAAGCATCGTTTATTAAGGCATAGTAGTGATCCAGAGCTTTGGAAGGTGACAGGATGATAATATTTAGGGTAAACATTCCTTAGCTTTACTTTATTAAAGTCCCAGGCAACAGAAAACAATCCCTCAGAATATAAATGTTCATATTCCATAATAATAATGATGTAAAGATTGCTTAGGATAATTTTGGTATTGACTTGTGGAGAAGTGTAAACATATTTTTCGAATACTCCTGTAAACATATCAGGTTAAAACAAACACCTTTGAAGAGTATTGTAATGCTCACTATCTAATGATTTATCTTCAGCTTGCTATTTGACTGATTTAAGGCATCTTCAAATTTGAAAATTGTGCTCAAACTCTGTGCAGCAGTGCTCACAGTTGTTGTTAATATACAGTAGATGTAGAATTTTGAATCAGTATTTTTAGTAGATTCTAGGATATTAGCACCACTGATAGAACCATATGAAGTTCTCTTTTTACTTACTATTCATGATATACACTATATTGGGGTGCCTAGCTCCAATCCGAGAAGGCTACAATGGCTGCAAGTTTTCTTTCCTGCTACTTTCTTAATCAGTGATCAATTTCTGTTATCAATTGACTTCCTTTCCCTTTGTTTTATCTGCCTTATTTTTTTAACAATCAGTCCTCTGAATTGCTTCTTTTTTCCATAAATGGCAGCCAACGAAAAGAGAAGCGCAGTTAGCCAACAGATGACAAGCTAAATTAGGGCCCCAAACTCCAATCAATTTCATTCCAATCAGTTTCTTAATTAGAAGATGATTTGTGTTGTTAATTAAACCCATTATTTATTTCCATAACTTGTTGGTGCTCTCATTCTGCCACAGCAGACATTTCCATTTGATTTTTTTTTAAAGAGTACCATCAGACTCTTTTGTTCAGATGAGCAGATCAACATTACTTTACTGAGACAGTTACATTTCTTTATTTTCAAATATTGTATGAGGAACACAGGTTAGCTAGTAATGTGCTGACTCACTTTGTATCTCATTACTGTTTGATTGCTAACTGAAGAAATAATAATAATTAAGGAGTCTGAGTCTTTAATAGTAAGTCAATTAAAATTAAGGCAAAAGTTAATTACATGGAGTAATGGGTCAGTGATTAAGAAAGTGGCAGAAATGAACCTGCAGCCATATAAGTATAGTCTCTAATAGTCCCTAAATCAGCCTCTAAATTAATACCAGTCTATGCGTACATAAATATATATTCTCGTCCACTTTAGGGTAAACAGAAAAAATGTTGATGATTGTGTTCACTCTTTTTATTTGTTCCCATGAGAATCTGGACCCAAACTGAAACACTATTCATGCTTGTTTATGATATATGCGGTATATCAAGGTACCTGAGAAGGTAAGCACTACCACCTGGGAATTTAAGGGGCCACTGTCACCCACATCTCTGAAGGAATGTATCCAGACAATGGCTGACCACAGCCCGCCACTCTCTAAAGCCTCATCCCTTTGGGGTGGCATCTCAATTGTAACTCAAATTCTCTACTGATCATAGCTCTGATTTAAATCCCTCCTTTTCACTGCAAGTGGTACTTTGTGTTTTTGTGCCGCCATATGCCCATTTATTTCCTTGATGCACAAATGTTTCAGTTATTTTGCAATTAAACAAGGTGGCCTGGCTGGCACCCCTACTATATTTTGGACTCTGCAAATCACTTTGTTTCACAATGGGGATCATCATCTGGTGCCCTTTATTTCTCCTTCCATTGTTTGCTTCTTACAATATATACATTCACATATACATAAACTTAAATTTGTATCAATACCAGTATAGTGCATGTATACATATACAGTACTTACTAAAATATTTATGTATGCAGATTTACACATGTAACCATTTAACGAACATGCTTTCTTTATTAAAATGTTATAACCAACTCTGGGTAAGGAATAAAAATACATGCACATCTGTTAAACCAGTCAAGTTAGAGACGCTAATCAATCTTAAATGCATGACTTTAAGATATGAGAAAAATTTTTGAAAATCCAATTCAGTATGAGGAGAACATGCAAACTATTTCTGTTAATAGTGACCTGATCAGAAATGTAATGTAGTGTATTGGAGCTTTAAGGCAGCAGTGCTAGCTACTGCGTCAACATGCCATCCATGGTAGTTAAAATCTGCCCAAGCTAAGCATAGAAATGAGATTCAGTATTGAAAGTTGTTATATATATATATAGTGTCTTATCATTTTGGTTTAGTATTTTTAATATAATGTGACATTGCCTAAAAAGCATACACTTTGGCTTCAGGCTCTGAAATGTCTCTCACGCTCCCTATTTTGTTTAATGTCATGCTCATAATAACCACAATTAAAAAGTGTCTCTTAGCCATAGAGAGCCGGAAATTTTATAAATAAAATTGGCAGGCTTTAGAAGGTGAGAACAGTGCAGCTCTCATACATGAACTTGGAAACTGTGCCAGCCACACTGTGTTTTGAAAAATAGCGTGTAAGGACACTGATGGAATGAAAGCACGAGAATACATTCTTTAACACAAGACCTTTTAAAATACAGATAGTAAATTCAGGTCTTTCACATAACCTGTTTAGCTATTTCTAGTGTATATTATTTGAAGGCGATATCAGCACAAGTGGCCTCCCTTTCCAAATAGTAGATGTTTACTGTATGACACTGTCATGCAATGTTTAAAAACAAATGACATACTTGCCAGGGGCTATTGAGCAAATTCTGCCTTTATATTAGTTGTTGAGATCTATGCTGAAGTATTAAAAGAAAGCAATAATAACCCACCTGTAATAAAAACCCATTGGTTTACTATTGAACTATTTAAAGTGCACATAAAACACGAGATCTTAGTCTAAAAGTTTTTATGTATTTTCTTAAAGTAGTAAGTAATGCTCAATAAATAAAGTTTTGGTGAACAATTTATAACTCTTTGGTAATATCCTGTGACAGTGCAGAAAAAAAGTCAGGAAAGCCAACCTGACATTTACTCAGAGCTGGGAGCTCCTGCTGCACACCACACTTATCTGATAAGCTTCTTCTCGTTTAAAAACTATTATTTCTTCAGTTCACTTAATTCTTTCAGGCAGTTGGGCAATCTATCAATTGAGACACAATGTGGCTCTGTAGGCTTACAAAAGGGAAATGCAACATTAATTTGTAATCAATACTTTTTAATTAAGGAAAAAACAACATATTTTATCGGCTTTACCTTGCTCTGTATTACTGCATTATATAAATATATGCACTTTTTCTTTCTGTGGAATTTTGTTATTTTAATCTTAAGCAACATTTGTTAAGTACAAAAAAAATTCAGAAACCGACTCTAATAATATAGCAAAAAGTCTCGACAGGTGAACCTTTTGGATTTTCACCACTCATGTACATATAGTATGGATTTGCATCTCTCTAAGCTCACAATGAAAGAATAAAATATATAAAAATATATTTTTGTTATGTATATCATTTTATATTAACTCCATGTGATTAAATAAACTGCCTCAAATGGCAGCTCAGTTACTTTGTTCTAAAGTTATATTGTGCTTGAGTCACAGAACTTGGTAATTCAGATGCACTCATTAGAACCACAGGACAAATCTGTCTGTGTATCCAAAAATATCTAGAGATGTGGGACGAACGATGTCATCTTATTCTGTTTTTTGTGTGCCATTCCATAACATTCAGATTGTAGAGTTCAGGTCATCTAATACTGTGTTTAGGTAATCTAAGGAGAGACAGCAAAATGGTTTAATGGTTAGTACTTCTCCTTCATATCTCTGGAGTAGATTGGTTGAAATGATATCCCCGGTGCTGTACGTGTGAAGTCTGCACATTCTCTCTTCTACCCGCTCAACATAGTTATTGGGCTCTGCACTTCCTGTACGGTGTACTGAAAGCCGTTCCTTCAAGGGTGACTGCTTTTCTCCAGCAGAGTACCAAGAAATGAGGGAAGGTGTTCTGTTTGAAATGTTGCAGGAGTTTTTGAACGGGATAGCTGACTGGAAAAGATAGAAGGAAGAAGGAAAAAAGAAAAAAAAAAAGCAGAGCAAGAACTGTTTTCTGTGACTATTTTAGGCAAAACCCAAGGATTTACATTTCTTTGGCTTAGTTTGGATTTTAAAAAGACCAAAAGTGGAGCTGTATTACACCTACAGTACATTGGTAATGTTAATGTTACTTTTAAACCTGCAGGTTTTCTGGGGAGTCATTTAACTAATCTAATGGTAGGAGAAAGCTGTTTGGGGGACCAGCATCAGAACATTTTGTTCACAATTGTTTTTATTCCCTTTGATGATGGTGAACTAGACTTGTTATCATTCTCTGTGGTTGTGTGTAGCTGTGTTTTGTCCTGTCAATATGTCCAGGTAATATGTGCTATGATATAATGCCTTGTGTTTAAGCATTGTGTCCTTTCTTTATTGTTGTCAATCATATACAGTACACCCCCAAAATTCACGGGGGTTACATTCCTAGAGCACCCGCGAATTGTGAAAAACCATGAATTTTGGATGTGGTTAAAAAAATGCCTATTTTCATAGTTTAAACCCTAAATATGCCCCCAAAACACTTTAACTTAATTTCAAACTCAGCTTATTACATTATCTAAAAATAAAAAGTGTAAAGGTAAACCTGTACACTGTACTGCTATGTCTCCTGCAGTGCTAGAATGTAAAATACCGATGTTACCGCTATATATACTGTAATTCATGCAAGTGCGTTTTCATTGCCAGAAGCCTTAGACGGTGCAGCTCGTTTCGGTGGCATCTTGGGGCTTTAACCGTTAAACTGCCACATACTTGGGGGTTAATGCGTCCCTGGACGCCAAATTCATTTTTGCTGCACTTTAAGTAAACGTCACAATTCACAAAGAAAAAGTGAAATTTTAATGGAACACATATTTTTTCATGAAAAGAGCATCACAATTACTGCAACATTGATCATTTTACACACTGCTAATGAACTGTAAAAACTATTTAAAAAACTACTGGAACAATATGTACAAAGTGCAACTGACGCCATGGATGTAAATCACTGAGCCAACTGCGCTTAAACTGGCTGCAAGCAAGCATGCAGAGGTAAGCGCTGATGCTGGCAGGCTAGTCTTAGTGCGGCTTGGGTCACAGAATTGCACACAAACACAGGAGATTGTAGAGACAGGAACTTTATTCAAACACTTCAAACAAACATGTCTCTTTCAGAAGTAAAAGATGCTCAGCATGCAGTTAGTTAATGATTAAACAATAGACAAACATCATAGGGGAGCACAACCCCTGTCTGGGGGAGGAGAGAGAAACAAAGCAATCAGCCAAAAAGGACAGGTACGGTTCAGGCTTTTAAGTAAGCGTAGCATCGTGCAAGAAGCTGCAATCGAGAAGACGTTGATTTATTTATTTTTATGGTGGAGATTCCAGCCTTGACCCAACGTGCACACTCACAAACAGACAAAAACAAAGCAAACCGGTAATCAAACAGCAAATAAAGAATGTGATGAAAACAAATGAAATAAGAAAACAATGATACCACCCCTGTTCCCCTTACGGCGATTACACATTAAATACAACAAAGCACAAACAAAACACACACAGTAAATCATGAAAAATGGCAATGGATGAAATGTAATGATGAAAATAGAGAGTCCAGAGATCCACATGTTGTATGGGAATGTACAGATAGTCCTACCAGTAGTTCCTGAAATGGTGAAGATCGGTGGACGGGTTCAGGAGCGCTCCTTTCTTTGCAGGATGGCCATGAATCCACTTACAGTCCTCATGTACACAGGCAGACAATCCAGACGCATGAAACGATCCAGGACAAAATGAATAAGTACAGGTAACCCAACAGAAGGCAGACCGACAGGAACTTGAAACACAAATTACAAAAACTTTTTTTTTTTTTTTTTTGCTTTTGGTCACCGGCTCCCTATTTAAAAGCCGCGCTGACTTCCTTTGACCTCAACAGCCCCAGCACCCTCAGCAGAAGACCAATCATAGCCACTACAGGGACTGCTGGGAGTTGCAGTTTCAAATTCTATTGGCTACTTTCACCATCCCAAGTCGCGGTTTCCTCTACAACTGCTTCCTGTTCTCTCTACAGTACAGTATTGCCACGAAAAAAGCCATAAAAATTGTGGAGGATATTTGCGGTTTCTGCTAACAATTATTAGTTAGGTTCTAAGGAAAAATCCGCGAATGACTGAGGCTGTGAACTCTGAACTGCGACTTCGCAAGGGTCTACTGTATATCATTGAAGTTAATAAAATCTTTTTAATGTTTATCTCTGGTTTCTAGAAGAACAGGGATGGTGATGTTGGATAATAGTTGTGGATTTGCCTTGATGTATCATAAAAATAAAAAGAGTAGTACCTCTGAATGTACAAAATCTTATTGGATCAGAACCAAGCCAGGTTGTCAGGATAGTCCAGTTTCACCTCCAAATTTCAGGAATTGGTTCCCTTTCTAAAGCTGTTTCTTGTTTATTTTGCGTCCCATCCTATCAAGATCAACTGTGTTCCTGTACCCTGTGTAACAGGATTTGTAAATTGAATGGATAATTTAAAGCCTGGTATAAATTTATTCCGATGGGGTAAATTACACTTGTTCAGGGGGTAAATTTGCTTAAAAAAGCTGAACTCAGAAAGATCTTGATTAATTCCCAAATACAACATGAAATTAGTTCTTTCAACAACTGTGCAAAGAATATCCAAAATCATAGATGAAAAGCAAGAAGAAGTGGCTTACTGATTGACGTGTTCTCATCGACTTAGTGTGTTTCATTCTGGCATACCAGTATCTGCTCATCATTCGTTGTTTTTAAATAAGTGGAATAGCATAATTAATTGCTATTATTATTATTGTTATTTAAAACTTAAAATAAAAATGTTAAAAGCTGTATCTTACAATTTCCCATTTGTAGATCAGTTTATTATGAAAGAAGCATAAGCTCAAATTACTGAACAAAACAGGGAGGGGGAAATTTTACTTTCAAAAGTCCCCACAAGGTAAATGGGGCAAAAAAGACTGGGAACCCCTGATCTGAAGAAACCATCACAGTAATCAACATAGACAACAGTGAGCATTTGTGACTCATTCTCAGATACTTTCAAATACCACTAAATTGTGTATGATGTACTCTACCATTTTATTAATCTAGTTGGTTATCATGTTAGTATACAGTAATTCCTCGCTATATCGTGCTTCGACTTTCGCGGCTTCACTCTATCGCGGATTTTATATGTAAGCATATTTAAAAAAATATTGCGGATTTTTTGCTGGTTCCCGGATTTCTGCGGACAATGGGTCTTTTAATTTCTTGTACATGCTTCCTCAGTTGGTTTGCCCAGTTGATTTCATACAAGGGACGCTATTGGCAGATGGCTGAGAAGCTACCCAACCAGAGCACGTATTACGTATTAAATAAAACTCCTCAAATATATTGTGAGCACGGGGGCATTTCGAACCCCTAGAGAATACGGCCGCTCCTCAAAAAACGCTGAAAGATTACCTTCACATTGCTCTCTTCTTTGCTGGGCTTACATATGGCTGCTTTATCAAGCAATATGCTTCCTGCATGGTGCTTCGCATACTTAAAAGATCAAACAGCACGTATTGATTTTTGATTGTTTACTTTTCTCTCTCTCTCTCTCTTGCAATGACATTCTCTGCTCCTGATGGAGGGGGTGTGAGCAGGGGGGCTGTTTGCACCCCTAGACGATACGGACGCTCGTCTAAAAATGCTGAAAGATTACCTTCACGTTGCTCCCTTCTGTGCAGCTGCTTCGTGAAGCGACATGCTGCACGGTGCTTCGCATACTTAAATGCTCAAAGGGCACGTATTGATTTTTGATTGTTTGTTTTTATCTGTCTCTCTCTCTCTCTCTCTCTCTGACATTCTCTGCTCCTGACGGAGGGGGTGTGAGCTGCTGCCTTCCTTGCAACAGCTTTGTGCGGCGGTGCTTCGCATACTTAAAAGCCAAACAGCTCTATTGATTTGTTTGCTTTTCTCTCTCTCTCTCTGACATTCTCTGCTCCTGACGCGCACTCCTTTGAAGAGGAAGATATGTTTGCATTCTTTTAATTGTGAGACGGAACTGTCATCTCTGTCTTGTCATGGCGCACAGTTTAAACTTTTGAAAAAGAGACAAATGTTTGTTTGCAGTGTTTGAATAAAGTTCCTGTCTCTCTACAACCTCCTGTGTTTCTGTGCAAATCTATGACCCAAGCGTGACAATATAAAAATAACCATATAAACATATGGTTTCTACTTCGTGGATTTTCACCTTTCGCGGGGGGTTCTGGAACGCAACCCCCGCGATCGAGGAGGGATTACTGTATCACAAAAAAATTATTATCAACTGGGAGACCCCAGGTTTAAAAATATTTCTCCATTTTTATCAGACTTGCCTTGCGCAGCTGCATATGGACATAAAAAATCTCACATTTATGATTTTTCTGACCATATATGAAAACTATTGTTACTCAGGTTACATACGCTGTTTCCATCACAGAAGACATTAATATGCTTTTTTAAGTTCAAGATTCAAACTTTTTGTCCAGGGTACAGTCAATGAGTTCTAAGACTGGCTGCCCTATGGCACCGCTGTGAATGAAAACCATTGGCACATGTGTGCTACATTTAATGGTATAACGACTGTATCTATAGTGCTAAGGGTTTGGTCATTTTCAAGTTGTTTAGTGGAATTGAAGAGCAGTGTGTCCAGCACATCAGCAAAGAGAAAAATGCCCACTTATTGAGCAATAACCAAAAATTCACATGTGATACCCATGGTACAGCTGGCACAAGGTGTGAAAGCAGTTGACCAATCTGACCAAACATTTGTCATTTTGAGACCATACATGAGAACTGCATGGCATCTTCCAACTTGTGCAGCAATGATTTTCAATTAAAATTTGTTGAAACTCCAGGATGTACTGTTGATTATTAAATGTTGCTGTATAACCACTTTGGTTATAACCACAAAACCATCTTCAAGAAATTCTTTTCCTTCTCTGACCAGCTGGTGCAAGGAGAATGTGGTCCTGAGGCTAACTATTTGGTCTAAATTAAGAGATTCCGTTGGATCAAGATTTTACAGAAATTATATATTTTAAATGCCATTTACCCCATGTAGTTTGTAGTGGTGGCAGAAAAAAATAATCTCATGTTTTCATGCAGAACAAAGATAATAAAGATTCCAATACAATGTAAGTCAGTGGTGACTAACTTTGGACAACAGCAAACAATATCAAAAATGCTCATGAAAAAAATCTCATGTTATTTGTGTCACACAATCCATGTATTAAGCTGTCCAGCTGTATGCTGATAATGTCCCAAACGCATGCATTTTTATTAAAATATTGTTAAATAATCTATTTTTAGAAAATGCTCTCATGAACAAAAGAGGAACACATTTACAGGAGTGTTTGAATTGAAGACCCTTGTCCACCTCTCATTTATTAATTACATGTCTAGCCCAGCAAAAACTTATTCATTATACGTGATAGCGATAGTGCAAATTTTACTGACAGATGTGTACAAATAAGGATTAATAGTTAAAGAAAAGTGAGTTAAAAATGATCAGGAATAGAATATGCCTCATACATGCTTCAAAAACCAGAAGGGCAGTCCCCTTGCAGTTTCACAGACTGCCGCCTTAATAATCCTGAGTTGTGGATATGAATATAAATATAATGATGGGAGGTGGGTCAAAAATTCAACTACTCTTTCAATTTTTGTTCACACGAGCATTTTCCAAAAGTGATTTATTCTTGTGAAAAACATGACTTTGGTAAGTTGTAAACCACTGACTGAATGACTTGACATGTGGATTATGTGACATGAGTAATTTTTTCATGGATTTTTTTGGTGTTGTTTGTTCTTGTCCAGCATTGGTCTCCACAGATGCCTGTTCCATCAGAAAGTTTGTTATCTCAGTTCTGCATGAAAGCATGAATTTAAAAATCTTTCTTGGCTATCATTACAAACAGTATGAAGTAAGTAACAAATAAAAAATATGGTTTTCGTGTGGAGTATTCCTTTATTAGGTTCTGATCTCTTTAGTCTAGGAGTCTACTTTTTGCTTTGTTTTTTGCAGCACTTATGTTTTTAGTGTCTTGAGCAGAAGTGTCTGATTAAATAATTTAAAAAGTGACTGTGACGGGTTGCATCATGCGTGGATAAAAATAACTTTTTATGGCTTGTTTTTACTTTTTAAATAAACAGTTATGAAGAGAAGAATACACTTAACTCTGAAGTGGAGGAGGATGTTCAGCAGCAAGACAAGAGGCTCTGGTAACCCAATGGCTTAGTAGCTGAACGGGACCGTGTCTCCGGTCAGGTGAGGGCAGCAGGCTGTGCAAGGTGGAGGCTGTGGGTGGATAAAAGTTTAGTTACAAGAGAACCAAAATAGATGAATGCTTACAGGAATGAGAGGGAGAGAGTGAAAGAGAGAGCATAACACATCCATCTGTGGATAAGTGTGTGCATGAGCAAGGAATTCGCAGAAGAGGAGAGCTCCGGGAGAAGAACATGGCCTCCGGCCGGTGTCACATTGGCTCTAATTGGAAGGATGAGTTACAATGATTGAGGGGACTGGACACAGCTATCAATTCACCATATAAAGCAGATAGTGAGACACTAGAGTTTGTGTTTCTACCACTGCTGAGCTAACAAGAAACACCCGAAGTAGAGAGCTATTGAACATGAGCATGGGAAGTGAAGAACTATAGAGCGGGAAACTGGGGTCAAGAACTGATTGTTCACTGAGATTTTGTGTACAGTAAATAAAGTCAAGAACTTTTCTTTCCTAAGTTTTAGTTTTAGAGAAGAAAAGAAGAGAGACAGTACTTTTTATACATTTTTAAGTGATTTATTACCTCATGTCATTTGGATTGGGAGTTTTCTTTTTAATATATGAAGTCACATAATTGTATTTTGATTTTGTATTTTTGCACTGTAAATAATGAAGCACTTATCACTTTTACTTTGTGGGTTTGTGCCTTGTTGCTCTGTCATTGACATTCATCTATGAACTACTAGATGCCCAGAGTGAATCCTGCTTGACCAAATGCACAGGGGCATCACAGACACATACTTAAAAAAAGACATTTTCACACAAAAAGTCAAGATATTGTACCTTCTTATTCGATTTAGGCTTGATCATAGCAATGCTAAAACTATTCAATTAGTTTCTCGTGATCGGCAATGTCACCATCATTCTTTCTTTACCTTTCCTAAGCATCTTTTATAAATCTCAGTGTGGTTCATAGATTAATATCCTCTGCTTGTAATGCAGAAATTTTGATCCATTATTCTGAATTGAAGATTGTTTTTTAAATTCCATTTCGATGATTTGTATATCTATAATTCTATCCAGTCATTTGCTATCAAACCTTCTTAGTAGAGCTCAGGGTCCCAGTGGTCACAGCTTATCAGGATTTCAGGTAGTGACATTGCATATTGAGACATATCCACAACTCACTCACACAGAGCCAATTTCAAGTCATCAGCTGATCTAAAATACACCATTTAGATGTGAAAGGAAATCCAGAATACCCAGAGAAAGGCTTCCTCGGACATGAGGAGAATGTCCCATCTCCACACAGACAACTGTATGGATGATGTTTCCACTAAGGACCATGGAGTTGCGAGGGAAAAACACTGACCACTGGTAGATGGTGGTGAAGAATTAATTTATAATTACTTTGGAAAAATAATTCTACATTATTTTTTTTATTGTTAACAAAAAATGTATAAGACATGTCGAGACTTTCATATGCATAATAGCATATGACCAGTCATCAGCTACACATAATGGTTCAGGTTCAACTTATTATTGGCATAAGAGTTGGACTGTAGGCCTGTGCTTGTTACACGGCTAATTAAAGCAGCCTGATTGCTTATTTTTGTCAATGCCTTTAAAGATTAGGGCTTCTAATAAAAAGATTACAATATGCAAGCTCTTGAGGCAACTCAGGACCTTTCTTCAGGCAAGATGTAATCCAGAACAAAAGGTGTCATTTTGCTTGACTTTTCGCTACATTCATAATGGCTAACACGGTACAACACTCTAGTACTACAGGCTTCTAATAAGAAATTTAGGTAATTCAATACATCTGAAATGTCTTCTATATGAAACCACAGTGAGGCACATTTTTTTGTCATTTCTTGGCGTCGTTATTTGGTGTCCTCTCATCATGGATGGATTATCAGCAAGCAAACAAATATGCATGTCTGTGCCATGGAGCATGTCTCGGAAAGGACATATGGTTTTTAAACACAGCAGACTTTGTAAATACCATTTAGGTTATTTTATAAGCAGCTGGCCCTGTTGTAAAGTCAAAAGGAGTCTAGATTAAAAAAAAATAATAATTGTTGCATAGATAGTCAACATGTCTTTCAGGCTTAAAAACTATGTTTCCAGTTCTGCTCAGTGAAAAATCAACACAGGATGGCAGCAGTTGAAAGACTGCCCCCTGAAAGCAATGTGTAGACAGTGACATCTAGTGGTCAAGCAGCAAGACCAGTGTGATACAGTTAGCCGGAATCCTATATCTGCACAATTCAGTGCTGCCAAAATCAATACACATCACAACCAGCCATAAGGAAAATATAGACATTATCTAATTTTGCTCTAATTATGACTAATCATTAGAAAAGATAAATGAATTCAAATTTGATGCTTCGCTTGTTCTACAAACTTGGCTTCAAGCAGAATTATGTAGGCTGTATATTTGAAACAGGGTTCAGATACCACATTGCATTTGTGTAAAAAAAATAAGTCTTGTCAAAATCAGTCTCAAAATTTAAAACACTATCTGCTTTAATTAATTTCATAATATTCCATTTAAAATTGCAGTATGATTTGTTTTTTTTTCCTTAATCAATACTGTTATGTATCTTTTAAGTTTGATGGGACAGAGTTTGATAGAACAGAGTATAGAACCTTTATTTGGCACATTTGAATATAATTATAATTCAAATATAATATGGATCTGTCAGTAAGAGTCTTTGATCTCCAGCTTTTACAGCTACTTTTTAAAAGACTGATTAACCTACTGCAGCTATAAGTAGTGCAGACAGAGTGTCATCATGTCATTCTTTTCAGGTTTCTTTGAAAATGATAAAGTCAGCAATGGAGGGGTGAATAAATCCCAAGCAGTGTTACAGATATGCCTTCTCCACACCTGCTTGTGTTTACTTTCTCTGCTGAGGCTGTGTCTCACATACAGTATGTATGTTACACTACCTAAAGCATGAGACTCCAGGACTTTCCATATGAGAAATTTGAATATTTTTTTTTATTATTATTATTTGCCAGTCAAAGGTGGCAAGTAAGAGCAGGAATGGAATGTGAAATGCTAACATTCTGCTTAATCAGCAGATGTGATCTTTATTCAATTATGTTTGATACTAATATACTTTGCCAGATGCTGGTGGGATCTGCTGCTGCTCTCTATGATCCTGAATGTGATAAAGCAGGTCCAGGATATAGTAAATGATATATAGATGTTGAATATTAATATAATATATGTTTTTGCATACTTGGACTAAACAGACACATCTCCTCATAAATGAGCAGTTAGATATGAATTGGTTTTGACCTGAGAGAATTAAAAGAATACCCTATATATATATATATATATAAATATATACAGTATATATATATATATATATATAAATATATATCTATAATAATAAAAGGCAAAGCCCTCACTGACTGACTCACTCACTCACTGACTCACTCATCACTAATTCTCCAACTTCCCGTGTAGGTGGAAGGCTGAAATTTGGCAGGCTCATTCCTTACAGCTTACTTACAAAAGTTAGGCAGGTTTCATTTCGAAATTCAAAGCGTAATGGTCATAACTGGAACATATTTTTTGTCCATACACTGTAATGGAGGAGGCGGAGTCACGTATCGCGTCATCACGCCTCCTACGTAATCACGTGAACTAAAAACAAGGAAGACATTTACAGCACGAGTCACACGCGGGAACGAAGGTAAATGACGTTAATTTTTCACTGTCTTTTAATACTGTGTAAGCATACATATTAACACATGTGCAATTAAACGTGTGCATTTACGGGGTGATTTCTCAGGCTTAAAAGCTCACCTTTTATCAAACGCGGGAAGAAAGGTAACTGATGTTGTTCACTGTCTTTTAATACTGTGTAACCATACATATTAACACATGTCCAATTAAACGTGTGCATTTACGGGGTGATTTCTCAGGCTTAAAAGCTCGCCTTTTACTAAAAAGGTAAATGCAAAACTATTTTCAATCAGTTTATTGAAACGCTCCCGTTAAGGATTGCAATAACATATTCGCGAGATAAAAGAACGAAGTAGGGGGAAATGGAGGAACAGCCGCAAACAGCGAAGAGCAAAAAATTAATTAAACAATTGAGAACGGAGCGAGTTAAGCATACAAGCATGTTCATAAGGGAAACAAAGCACGGTGTAAAACGTAAGTTTCAATTAAGTTTATAGAAACGCTCCCGCTGCGGATTGCAATAACATATTCGCGAGATAAAAGTTTAATGAGAAGACACGAGGTATAAACTAACCACACGCCGTGGCGCAACGTTAGGGGCAACAGTTTCAACCAATCAGTTTATTGAAACGCTCCCGTTAAGGATTGCAATAACATATTCGCCAGATAAAAGAACGAAGTAGGGGAAATGGAGGAACAGCCGCAAACAGCGAAGAGCAAAAAATTAATTAAACAATTGAGAACGGAGCGAGTTAAGCATACAAGCATGTTCATAAGGGAAACAAAGCACGGTGTAAAACGTAAGTTTCAATTAAGTTTATAGAAACGCTCCCGCTGCGGATTGCAATAACATATTCGCGAGATAAAAGTTTAATGAGAAGACACGAGGTATAAACGAACCACACGCCGTGGCGCAACGTTAAGGGCAACAGTTTCAACCATTCTATGATCTGCTTCTCGCAACTGAAAGACGGCACATGGCGGATGTTAGCCGACTTGCTGACCGCAACGTTAGGGGCTTCAACTATGGCGCTGATGCCACATCTCAGTGCCAACACTTTGCAGACTGTACTTAAAAGACACGCCCTCCTCACTGGACAGTTAAAAACACCAATCAAACTAACGATGACATCAAGTATTACCCAATCCAAAGTAGGAAAGGAGGCATCTTCATAAAATGCGTGTGGGATGATTTGCATGAGACGCTGCTTTAAAAAAAAAATGATAAAAAAAATACGGGATAAATCCCGTCCAGTATTGATTCAAAACGGGACGCGCAATTTCATTCTCAAACGCGGCACGATTCCGTATTTTAAAGGACGGGTGGCAACCCTACAGTGCCAGGTAACCACCCATACAATCAGATTGTGATTCAGACTAGGAATGCAATGAATGTAATTACCCCGATCTACATACAAGGCGAAAGTCTTGCAACATTCAAAGATGATGGTTTGGGATAAGTACACCATACAACATAAAAGAGCTTATGAAGCCTTGAACTGAAAAAAGCAAGATCTCAGAGATCGTAAAAAAAAAAATAGGAGGTAATGTCGTTTTACTCGCTGTAGATTTTACTCAAACATTACCAGTTATTCCACGAGGGAGACCAGCAGATGTACTCAACGCGTGTTTAAAATCCATGCTTCTCCCACGCTCGGTTATATGTCGCGTGTTCTCGGGTAGGTGCACCAAAAAATGTATACATTTAAGCATGTAATGGGCAAACAAAAAATGAGGTATACCCGAAGGCACTGCAGTAGTACTTCATGTAACTTTACTTCTTAAATGTTAATGTTTTACTGTTTAATAATTTATACGCTTCTTATATGTTGTTCAAATTCTTTTATCAAAATAACACTGACAGCGCAATGCACGATAACATGGAGTGAATACACCATACGCATCCGCCCACGGCTGCCCTGCTGTGCGCAGATAGGAGTTGATTCTACAATAAAATAAAATAAAGATAAAAAGAGTAAAACAATCATCACCCATAAAGCGTGTGTGTGTGTATATATGTGTATATATATATGTTGATATGTGGATGTGTATATGTATATATATATATATATATATACATATATATATGTAGATATGTATATATATGTGTATATGTATATGTATATATATGTTTATATGTGTGTGTGTGTATTTTATATATATAAAACACAGCAACACTCATAACAATGACAACACAATTACATTGACAATCATGTTACGTTATTTTTAAAATGTTTCCTTTACTTTTTCATAACCTCTTTAACACGCTACTTCTCCGCTGCGAAGCGCGGGTATTTTGCTAGTATATATATATATATATATATATATATATATATATATATATATATATATATGAGGGTGTACACCTGATGTGCCCAGAATTAGGGCGAAACTCTTTGCATTATTTAACAGTAAACTATTTCAACCATTCTATGATCTGCTTCTCGCAACTGAAGGAGGGCACCGTGGCGGATGTTAGCCGACTTGCTGACCAACCACAAGCGTTACCTGGTAGGTAACCACCCATACAAACAGATTGTGATTCAGACTACGAATGCCATGAATATATATATTCAGTGGGTTGGAAAATGGATGGATGGATGGATATACAGTATATATTTATATATCCATCCATCCATCCATTTTCCAACCCGCTGAATCCAAACACAGGGTCACGAGGGTCTGCTGGAGCCAATCCCAGCCAACACAGGGCACAAGGCAGGAACCAATCCCGAGCAGGGTGCCAACCCACCGCAGGACACACACAAACACACCCACACATCAAGCACACACTGGGGCCAATTTAGAATCACCAATCCACCTAGCCTACATGTCTTTGGGAGGAAACCGGAGCGCCTGGAGGAAACCCACGCAGACACGGGGAGAACATGCAAACTCCATGCAGGGAGGACCCGGGAAGTGAACCCGGGTCCCCTAACTACGAGGCAGCAGTGCTACCACTGTGCCACCGTGCCGCCCATATTTATATATATATATATATATATATATATTGTGGTGGGTGGCCAGCTAAATATTCCAGTCCTCACCCCCAGGCCGCGAGGAGGAGCTCTCCCGACAGCATGGACGTGCCCTGAATTCCAGCAGGGCCTCATGGACTTTGTAGTTTTTATGCACAGCCCTGCTGGATACACCAGGAGTCGCTGTAAGGGGGCTATCGGACTCTTACGTGCCCTATAACACGGAAGTGCGTCATGATCATATGACAAGAAGAAACGACGTGCTTCCAGGTTGAAGATAGGAGCTTTTTATCCGACCCGGAAGTGTTCATGATCACATGGACAGAAGAGAGAAACGCTTCCGGGTCATGGACTATATAAAGGACTCTGGGAAACCAGTACACTGAGCTGAGCTGGGAGGAAGGGTGGCGAAGTGTCTGGGAGTGTGGAGGATTGATTATTGTATTGATTAGTGTCTTGATTAATTTATGAGTATTGTGGAGTGGAGGGTGCTTTGTACACGTTGTTGTTCAAATAAAAGTAATATTTGGACTTTTACCTGGTGTTTGGCATATTGTCCGAGGGTTCAAGAGGATGACAGCGACCTCAATCTGTCACAGTGGCGTAGTCAGCAGGATACTCTAGCGCCTTTTGTAGAGGACCTGTATTTAAATTTTTTGTGGTCAGAGAACCCTGAGAAGGCAGCGTCCGGACACGCAGAAAAAACATCGCCAAAACCCCAAATTTACCAAGTCCGTATGGGGAAGAAGAGAGGTAAGCAGAGCGGCAGCGCCAGCGGAGCAGCTCTTCTCATAATGGCCGACGCTCGGGAGGAGCGTAGGAGCGACCACACAGATCGGGAGAAACCTATGGAGGAGGACTGCAATGAGGTATGTGCCGGGGAAATAATTGCTGATAAGTTTAAAATAACTCATTTGGTACCTTGCACATACCTCAGAAAAAATCATTCCGGAGGCTCTGCGGGATGCAGACAACGCTCCCACTGACAGTGGCTCGCTTTCGTTCGAGCCGGTGAGAGAGACAAAAGACTTCCGCATGTTGGCAGCCGACGAGGGACACGTGACCCAACCCGAAGCTTTCTGGGAAGGAGGAGGTCCACGTCCCGCTGTTTGCTCCTTCATCGAAGAAAAGACGGACTTGGACTTTCCAAAAGGGAAGGGGGAGGCGAGCGAAGCACTGCTCACCCCACAAGAAGGTAAGGAGGGCCGGGAAGTGGCTGATCGGTCTGTCAACAAATTAATAAAGACAGACCACAGTTCGCCGAAGAAGGCAACCCGGCCCTCAGATGAAAAGAACTCCAATTCCCAGAAGCCTCCGTGAGACCCGTCAGAGCACGTGCCGACAGCGGACGTGCTCATTGGCTCCTGGCCGGCTGGTAAGGAAAAGAAGGAAATAAACTTGCCTCTGGTCGAAATAAATAACTTTGTAGACGTGCGGGAACTCAAGAAATTAATCGAGCCCGTGCGAGGTATTTTGCAGATGCTACAGGCTATAAAGAAGATTGTCGGAGACCTGGGAGCGACGGCAGAAGCGCCGATAAAGAAGGTGGACAAATACCTGCGGCAATTAGGCCGAGAAGCCCCAGTCTTGGTTGATTCGGCGGTACAGGTAAGCCAAAGCCATACCGTATATTATAAGGGGACGCAGTGCGATTCGGGCCCGCAATTAATAAGTAGCGGGTGCCAAGTCACTGCGAACCCAACAAGGGATTGTGGAACGATAACCGAGTGGTCGGGGGAAGGAACGAACGAGCCGTGGCAAGCGTATGACGTGGCCTTCCGGAGCGAGTCGGACCTCAAGACCCCGACCTGTGTTATGAGCGATGTAATGCTGGTAATAGAAGGGGCGGGGGAAGCGCCGATCGAACCAGGGCAGCTGGAAAGTGCTGTCTCACGGAGCGATACGGTGCTGAAGACGCCACCTCCTTCTAAGAAAAAATCAAAGGGCGTCCAGACAGTAAAAGGGCTCTTTTTTGTTAATGAAGACATCCAAACTGCGGACAAGCCCCAGATTAAAAAGGAGATCCTAAAAGAGAAACGGGGGTCTTCTAATAAAGTAGTAAAGGGCGTAGAAAACACAGAGGCGGCTATGGAACCTCCCTCTTTGGAGAAAAGGGTGGAGACAGAACTGACAGAATTCCCGAGGTATTTCCGGTCTAGTGGAGAAAGACAGCTCTGATACAACTGTCATCGACCGGGCCACGTTTGGCGAAGTTGTCCTCAGAGGGCAGGGGAGCGGAGGAATAACCGATACACCGTTCCCCCTAGGTTCTCTGGGGGATCTAGACAACACAGCCAAGGCCCGACGGCTGTGTCCTCCTGGAGGAGGATGTCCCTCAGGGGACTGGACGCTCTGCCCCAGTTGGCTTCGCTAAAGGGAGGGTACTGTGGTGGGTGGCCGGCTAAATATTCCGGTCCTTACCCCCAGGCCGCCAGGAGGAGCTCTCCCAACAGCATGGACGTGCCCCGAATTCCAGCAAGGCCTCATGGACTTTGTAGTTTTTATGCACAGCCCTGCTGGATACCCTGGGGACCACCAGGAGTCGCTGTAAGGGGGCTATCGGACTCTTACGTGCCCTATAACCCGGAAGTGCGTCATGATCATATGACAAGAAGAAACGACGTGCTTCCGGGTTGAAGAAAGGAGCTTTTTATCTGACCCGGAAGTGTTCATGATCACATGGACAGAAGAGAGGAACGCTTCCGGGTCATGGACTATATAAAGGACTCTGGGAAACCAGCACACTGAGCTGAGCTGGGAGGAAGGGTGGCAAAGTGTCTGGGAGTGTGGAGGATTGATTATTGTATTGATTAGTGTCTTGATTAATTTACGAGTATTGTGGAGTGGAGGGTGCTTTGTGCACGTTATTGTTCAAATAAAAGTAATATTTGGACTTTTATCTGGTGTTTGGCGTATTGTCCGAGGGTTCAAGAGGACGACAGCGACCTCAATCTGTCACTATATATATATATATATATATATATATATATATAATATATACAGGGTGAGTCAAAATTATGTTAACATTAATGGTACTTCTATGTATATACTTATATACAATTTTTGTGGACAATTTATGTGCTACATATGGTACATGTGTTGAACATGATGGCACACAGGTTGAGACATTCCTGTAAATCATCTTGCACATATGAAGTATGTTTTGTGAATAAATTGTTTCTGCCATTCAAATGTTAACATAATCTTGACTCACCCTAGATAGATAGATAGATAGATAGATAGATAGATAGATAGATAGATAGATAGATAGATAGATAGATAGATAGATAGATAGTAAAAGAAATGACAACATGGAGATATCAAAGGGACCCTATTTAATGTACACAAAAGTAAAAAAAAATGGCTTGAAGAAAAAATAGTTTATTTTGGCATCTTTCAGTGCCTCACTCTCAGGCTAAAAGCTGCATAGCTGTGTTTGGCTCTTTCAGTTGTCCAGATATGAATATCAGCTTTCAACAATTTTGTTCTTTAAATAACTTGCAGGACACAAGAGGTGGGGTTCCCAGGGTGAAGACGGAAGTGACGTTAATGGTTATGATGGGACTTGTCCTTAGGTCTTTAGGTAAGAGAAAATAGGCTGTTAGTGGCCGCACTTCCTGATTACTAATGTAGTTGCTCTTATCTTAATAGCACCATGTGACTATATCCATACACTTTTTTGTCTGTCTGTCAGTTACATTCTCTAGGGTGTATTAATCAGCATTAATGTTTATGATGTTCCATCTATTGTAATGTATTTGTAATGCACATAGTAATAAAATGCATTAGATTTTCATTCCAACAGAAGACACATCAAAAACATTTGAATTTTGTTGAGAAACAAAATATGTCCAAGCATTATTGTGAAAGAGGGAAAAAAAAGAGCATGGAGATTTATCAGAAATATGGAGCAAAGCAAAATAGAAACCAGAAGGGGCTATTTGAATTAGACAGATATTACAATAGTTATTTTCACAGAGGGATAGTGCATAAAGTGACAGTTGCATTTATAGATAGATAGACAGACAGACAGACAGACAGACAGACAGACAGACAGACAGACAGACAGACAGACAGACAGACAGACAGACAGACAGACAGATAGATAGATAGATAGATAGATAGATAGATAGATAGATAGATAGATAGATAGATAGATAGATACTTTATATATAGTTATTTCCATGATGTCTTCAAACAACATCACACATAAACATAGAAAACAAGACACAAGTCAAAATAAAGTTTGTCAAAGTCAGTTAAAATAAAAAGTAAACTATGGACATGTAATCCTCATACACAAAAATACACATATGTGTTAATGTGACACATAGCTGTACTAAATACTCTACAACTGACACTATAACTTAAGTGGGATTAGTACTCTCTCTATCAGCTTTCTTATTTACAACATTTTTTCCATTCATAACAGACATCTGAGAACCACTGGTGATTGTTTCTACTTGGCAACCTTGAAGTTATCTAATTCTAACACACTCACGGCACTTAAAGGGATTACCATCCCCTTGTCCTTACATGGTGTTTTCTTTGCCTTGTCCCAGTCTTATGTTATTCTCTTGTCCATTCTGCTCTGTTGAGCCTTGAGAAGTCAGTCAACCAAGCTGTGCATTGCCTCATAGCTCCAGAGGCATCTGCTCATATTACTGGCTCATAGAAAAATGTATACTAATCTCATTAGACAATTTCACTTATACCTCATATGTAAGTGTTGATCAACATGTTTTTAGTTTGACTTACAGAGGTGTGCAAAAGCATTCAATCCCCTGGAAAGTGATCATAATTTTCTACATAGAAAAGATTTGTGCACATATTTACCCTTTAAGTATTTTAATGTGATGTCTTATGCAGTATCAATATATTTTCAAAGTCAAAATAAACCATTTTCTGTACAAAAGTTATTGTTTGCATAAGTATTTAAACCTCTGTGCATTGGAAACTCCAGGTTTACATAAATGAGAAGAGATTCAATATTTTTGCACATCACTGTATTAGGAGAAACACAGGTAAAACCAAACAAGCTTTATTTTTCAACATTGTCCCTGTAAACACTAATATACGTGTTCTGCGTATTCTGTATATGACTTGACATCTTCATCATTGGCATAGTGTGGCCAATAGAGATAGACCTTTAGATTAAGGAACAGATGATAGTCACATGAGGTGAGACCTTGGAAATATGTTGGGTGTGACATCAACGGCGTAGCAAGGTTCACAGGGGCCCGGGTGCAATCATCATTGAATGGGCCCCCAAACCTGCGCGCTTCGTGCGCTCGCAAAAAAAAAAAAAAAAAAAAGGGGCCTGATGGGCCCTCCTGAGGCCCGGGGCCCGGGTGCATTGCACCCCTTGCCCCATTGTAGCTACGCCACAATGTGACATATGTATGAATCCACAGTTTTACAGAGATATATAAAATATACCATCCTGTGGCATCTCCAATATTCTGAAGAATGCTGTTGTTAGCAAACCATCCATCCATCCATCCATTTTCCAACCCGCTGAATCCGAACACAGGGGTCTGCTGGAGCCAATCCCAGCGCACAAGGCAGGAACCAATCCCGGGCAGGGTGCCAACCCACCGCAGGACACACACAAACACACCCACACACCAAGCACACACTAGGGCCAATTTAGAATCACCAATCCACCTAACCAGCATGTCTTTGGACTGTAGGAGGAAACCGGAGCGCCCGGAGGAAACCCACGCAGACACGGGGAGAACATGTAAACTCCACGCAGGGAGGGCCCGGGAAGCGAACCCGGGTCCCCAGGTCTCCCAACTGCGAGGCAGCAGCACTACCCACTGCGCCACCGTGCCGCCCCGTTAGCAAACCCAAAAAAAGAAAACTATGCATGTTACACTGAACAAGTCATATTTTAAAGCCTCTAATCTAAAACAGTACTGTTTATGCATAAAGGTGTAGTAAAAAAATCATAACCCTGTTCAATGCAATGGCGCTTATCTGATTGGGGACTGATTATGTTTCAACGGGCAGAATTTGGTGAGAGAGTTGTGAGAGTCAATTGTTCGTTCAGAAAAGAGGCACCACATTTTTAACATTTTGCCAGCTTTTTCTGCTTCTTAAATAGTGCAGCTGGGATCAACACTTCCTACAGGACTTTTACTGACTTCAGTCTTATGATTGGATGCTCTGCTCCTTAATTTTTGTGCCTGCAAAGTATTAATCCTTAATTTTAAACTTGCTATTTTGCAGGTTAGTTTCAGGGCATTGGTTGCCCCAGTAACTGATCTGGATTTCATTATATCTTTCCTTCTGGAACAGACAAAGCATGGACCTGTTCCAGAAAGCGGGAATAGTCTGCTCTCCACATCTTTGGCCTCACAAATCACATAATTCTGGCTTAATCTATTCCAGAAATGCAGGTTTGTCTAAATCCAGGTTTTATGGAGTGGAGTTAGCCTGATTTCCTTGAATCTCGACTTACTTTAACTGGATTTCACACTAATCCTGCTTTTTGGAAAAGACGTCTAGTCAAAAGTACTATATTCTTATGGTGAATAAACAATATTGCAACTGGTACCATAAATGCACTTAATATGGATAAACCCTTATTTAAATTGTAAAAGATGAGCTCAAAGACAGCCGTAAGTGTAAAGGCAGAAACTCCTCCAATTTGATTCACACAATACTAAACTGTTGGAACTGACAAATGGTGACAACTCAACTGAAAGCAATTATCCTAAAACAATCATCTTAGAAGAGAATCCTTGCTGGTCCTGAAATAACTTGTAGTCTAAGACCTGTCCTAGAATGCAGAGCCCTTGAATTAAACTTTCCTCAGTAAGTGCTATGTTTGTAAATCAGCCTCTGTTTCTTGCCTTTTGGAGTATTTCTCAAAATAATTCTCTTGCAGCTGTTTAGAAGAAGAAACTCAGCTCTCTGTAGTAAGCCAGTTGTGTGACATCAGAAAAAACGAGACCTACTGTCATTAGGAGATGTTAAAGATGAAAACAGTGCACGTAGAGTCAACGTTCTTTTTTAGGATTAGGTTGATCTGTCTGAGAGGATATACAGTGTAAGGTGGCCGAACGTGTTCAAGCAAAGTTCAAAAAGGTTTGGGACTCAAGCCAGGTAGTCAACTTTTAATTCCAACAAATTTCGCAAACTTAAACAGGTGCCATCTCGTAATACTTAACATAAGGCAAACAAGAACAAATCAAAACTACTATAGCGCTTGGTAAGCAAACACAACAACAGAAAAGTATTCTCAGAGCTTTCACTCTCCAGAACTGGTCTCATCAAGATAAGTCGACTTAGCGGAGGCACCCAGTCTTTTTATAATGGGAGGACTGGAAGGGGTGGAGCTAGTTTCCTTCACTGGGAGGTTTCTGGGAGCTGTGGGGAAAAAGGGAACAAGTTTAGTGACAGCGCCCCCCCTTGCCCTGGTGGGTTACCATTTACCTCGAATGAGCCTTCAAGGAGATCCTCAGACGCACATGCCTGACAACAGTCATCACAATATTCATTAAATGCGTTTATAGCCTTATAATGCAGCTTCTGTCATTCTTTGTCCAACTTCCACCCTCCCATTTTCTCATCTTCCTTACGGGGTATAATAAAGAACTCACCAGAGAACTGCTCACAAATATAATACAATGTTTCATCCTGACATTAATTTTTCCCAGTAACAGGTTGTGGTAGTTGGGAGCTATCCCTGCAACTTTTGGGTCACTCAATCCAGACCCATTTAAAGTCACCAAATAAGCTAATGTACATGGATTTGGAATGTGAGAGGAGGCTAAATACCTGCAATAAACCTGCGTGAAGACAGTGATAACATAGAAACTCAGCAGAGGCTTTTATCTTCAAATATGCACAATGTTCACATGGTTTTTTTGTTCCATTCCTTGTACAAAGGGTTGCCAAAACAACCTACAGTGGATAAACATCTAGTTTGAGCTCCCAACCTTCTCTCTCTCTCTGTTTCTTTCCTAAGACACGAAGTGGAAGAGGAATCAGACAATGGCCGACAGTGAGATGGAGCGCATTGTCAAAGAACTTCAGGCCCTTGATAACCAGATTCAGAAAATCCTGTCTGCTGAAAGAATCCTCCCGTAACTTCTGAGATCGTCACAGCAAATTGCATTTCAGTAACCTCAACTCCATGCCGTGCTGCTCACTTTCAAGACCAAGTGAGTTTTACCCTCACACAATGACGTCAACGATGAGGGAATCAGCTTGTTTCACCTATGCAGACAGGGGTTTAAGGCTAGATCACCTTCATCGGCCCAGGCAAGCATCTCCACCCAGAACTGGTTTGACCCTCTCCACTCCCCCACCTTGCCTTCAACCCCGGGTGATTTATTTGTGATTGGAGATTCAATCGTACGAGACCTAAACATTTTACTTGCCCTAAACAGAAATCTTTTGTTTCTTGTTTTCCCAGTAATCGTGTTCGAGATGTTGTGAGAAAAGCGGCGACAAGTCTTTGAGAGGCACAAGAACAGGGCAGTGGGATCCATCATAATACATGCCAGGGGAAACGACCTGAGATACCGATAGTCAGAGATTCTTAAGGCAGACTTCACAGCACTTGTTTATGCCACGAAGGAGAGGACCCTGGCTGCAAGAATCTTCATCTTGGGTCCCTTACCTCTGGTTAGAAGATCGAATGAGTACCACAGTCATCTGCTGGTATTAAAAATCTGGTTAAAAGACTTCTGCGAGGGACAAACAACGGGTTCGTGGACATCTGGGACCTCTTCTGGGAGAGGTCACATTTCTTCAAGTGGTATGGTTTGCATCCTAATAGATTCGGCAACCGGGTCCTCTCCGAAAACATCTTTAAGATAAATCGTCTCTCTTGTACTTTTAATCCTAATTCTTTCCATAATGCCTTGCTAGGACATGATAGTTATGTAGCGAAATCCTCCTCAAAACTGCACTGCATCAATACTCTAATAACTAACCTCAGTTCATGTAAAAAATCTAAACAATGTGGCATAAATGTGAATAATTTAATTACCATTTCACCTCTAGATGAGCACTTTATTAAAACCATAAAAACAGACTTTAGATTAAATAACTTAATTACCATCTCGAACACCCATAATGCTCCTACTCCTGCTCCTCTTCCGAGACCTTAAATATGGCTTTATTAAATGTTAGAGCATTAACCAACAAGACGTTTTTCATCAATGATCTTATTAGTGATAGGAAAATCGATTTTATTGCATCCATTGAAATGTGGCTTAGCTCTGATGGTGCAGCTGTTTTAATCGAATCTGCACCTCCAAATTATAGCTTTATTCATGGGGATCACCAAGGTAAGAAAGGCGGCAGTTTAGCAAATATTTACTCGAGCCGGTTAAAGTGTAAATATGTTGGCTTTAGTACATTCAAGTCCTTTGAGTATCTTGCCGCTGTTATTTAAGGAGTTTCTCAGTCTCTAGTATTGTCCATGTAGACCTCCTAAATACAATGTGTCTTTCATTGAGGAATTCTCAAAGTGTCAATTATAATTATGATCTTTGACACATCCTAATAGTTTCCTATCAATAATCAGTGTGACCCTAAAGCAAAAGAATTCATGAACCTTCTGAACTCTTTTGATTTGAGCCAGCACATTAGTCAGCCAACACACAAAGCAGGGCATACTTTGGATTTAGTGATTAGTAAAGGACTAAAAATTGATGTGAGGCAGACCGTTGATATTGGTTTATCAGGCCATTTTCTCTTATTATTTAATATAGAAATAATGATAGAAAATATTAATGAGAAGCATATTGTTAAAATACGCATCTTTATTTCATCTGAAGCTTCAAAATTTACAAACATTTTAAGCAACCAGTCCGTTTGTAGTGCTTACTACAATAGTGAGAATAATGTAAATAGTAAAGTAAAAAATTTTAATACTAAAGAGAGAGCTGCTGCTGACATAGTCACTCCTGAAAAGACAGTTAAAAAATCCTGCAGCACTGTTACAGCATGGAAGACCTAAACAGTGTCTGATCTGAAGGAAACATGCCAGAGAGCTGAGCATAAATGGAGAAAAACTAAACCGATTATTCACTATGAAGTATTAAAGCCTGCGGTGGGCTGGCGCCCTGTCCAGGGTTTGTTTCCTGCCTTGCGCCCTGTGTTGGCTGGGATTGGCTCCTGCAGACCCCCGTGACCCTGTAGTTAGGATATAGCAGGTTGGATAATGGATGGATGGATGAAGTATTAAAACCTAAAATGACAGACTACAACAACATAGTCCATCTTGAGAGGTGGTGCTATTTCTCTAAAATTATAAATAACAATGCTACTAATCAAAGAGTTTTATTCTCAACAATTGATCGTCTGCTAAACCCAGGTCACTAAATGGAATGCCTTCAAAAAACTTCCAGTGAAATTTGTGAGGCTTTTACTATATTTTTTAATCACAAAATTAATGATATTAGAAATAATATAGTACATCTCCCCAATACTGATCCTCTTAAACCCCAGTACTCCATTTTAAACAAATTACATTCTTTCACCAGGATAGATTTACCTGATTTATATAAAATAATTTCTCGACTGAAACCCTCCACCTGCGTCCTTGACCCAATACCAACAAGTTTTTTTCAAAGAAGTATCCGGCGTGCTAATTGATAGTGTTCTTGACATAGTAATTTATTATTAGATATGGGGGTCTTCCCAGACTGTCTTAAGACTGCTGTAGTTAAACCCCTGCGCAAGAAAAATAATCCTGACTCCTCTGCTTTTGAAAATTCAAAACCTATTTCTAACCTGCCTTTAAGTAAAATCTTAGAAAAGGCAGCCATTATGCAGTTAAATGATCACCTGTAAAAACATTCTGTTCTTGACAAGTTTTAGTCTGCTTTTAGAACAAATTACAGTACATAAACTGCACTTGTTAAAGTAGTAAATGACTTGTGGGTAAATGCAGACAGAGGCCATTTATCTGTTCTCATCCTCTTAGATCAGAGTGCCGCATTTGATACTATTGATCACAATATTCTTAGAAATCACCTTAGTCAATGGGTGGGCCTCTCTGGCAGTGTCTTAAATTGGTTTGAGTCTTACTTGACAGGTAGAAAATTCTTTGTTAGTTGTGGTAATTATACTTCAAACACACATCATATTCTACTGTATATGGTGTTGCACAAGTATCTATCCTGGGTCCGCTACTTTTTTTGATCTACATGCTTCCATTAGGTCAGATTATCTCAAGGCATAACATCAGCTACCACAGCTATGCTGATGACACACAGCTGTACTTATCAATAGCACCTGATGACCCCGACTCTCGTGGTTCACTGACACAGTGTCTTACTTGTGTTTCTGAATGGATAAGTAATAATTTTCTCAAACTAAATAAGGAGAAAACAGAAATCTTAGTGATTGGCAAAAATGGATATAATAAGGGTATTAGAAATAAACTTGATCCATTAAGTAATTATGGACTAACCTAAATTTTAAATCACATATTAATCAGATCACTAGGACAACATTTTTTCACTTAAGAAATATAGCAAAAAGTAGACCACTTATAACTCTGCAGATGTCGAAAAATTAGTTCACACTTTTGCTTTCAGAAATCAATTGATTACAACTAGTGCAGAATGCAGCTGCTAGAATCTTAACTAGGAAAAGAAAATCCAAGCACATCTCTCCAGTTTTGATGTCACTACATTGGTTACCACTGTGCCACTTAGAATTGATTTTAAAATACTGCTTACGGTTTACAAAGCCATAAATAATCTTGCTCCATCTTATATTTTGTAATGCCCTCCCACCTTACACTCCAAATCGTAACCTTAGATCTTCAAATGAGCGTCTGCTTATAATTACAAGAGCTAAACTTAAAAGGAGTGGTGAGGCGGCCTTCTGCTGTTATGCCCCTAAAATCTGGAATAGCTTACCGATATAAATTTGCCAGGCTAATACGGTGGAGCACTTTAAAACACTGCTAAAAATTCATTATTTTAACATGGCTTTTTCATAGCTTCATTTTAGTTTAACCCTGATATTCTGTATATGCATTTAATTATCTTTTTTTTTTGTGGCTCTGAAATCTGTACTAACTCCTACTTTCTCTGATGTTCTTTTTCTGGTTTTCTGTGGTGGTGATCTGCACCACCACTACCTGATCAAAGCACCATGCTGTCCCTACATTGCTGGATTGAAGGCTAAATGTCCACATGATCATCATTGTCAAGTTCTTCCACATGAAGCCTGAAAACCATGAGGACTCATTGAGATCATTTAGGTAAGGTAGAATGCCTAGTGGGAGCTGGGTGGTCTCGGGGCCTGGAACCCCTGCAGATTTAGGTTTTTTTTCTCCATCCTTCTGGAGTTTTTTATTTTTTTCTGTCCTCCCTGGCGATCGGACCTTACTTTTACTCTATGTTAATTAGTACTGCCTAATTTTATTTTTATATTTTTTCTTTTTTTCTTTCTTCATCCTGTAAAGCACATCATTTGTATGAAAATGTGCTATATAAATAAATGTTGTTGTTGTAGTCAAAAACAGTCATATCTAACTTCCCACAATTTTGTTAAAGGTACAATAGATCAGCACTATAAGAAGAATCTAAGAGGCACCGTTAATGAAACAGATTGACAAAACATATGCTTTCAGAACTGTAAATTACAAGGAAACATTTAATTACGTAAAATTTTTAGCTACCCTGATTTTATTCTTTCCAACTTTCTGCAGAACTATGAATCAACAATTGAGATGGAAGCCACTCAACTTGTAACTAATGTATGATAGTCACTGATCACAAATAGAAGCCTCTTCTAACCAGATGCTAAACACCACAACTGAGGAAAGCATTCTCCTTCTGGTTGGTCTGTCTCTAGAGTAACATTAACTTGGTGCAAAATTAGGTGTGTTCTGCTAACTAGCAATTAATGATTGCCTTGTAATGTTTCCAGTTAAGATTGTAACAGTAAATCTTAATTTCCATAGTAAATGTTCCATGTTAACAAAACACTCTGATGACTGTGTCAGCTAATGGAAGCATTATTTGAATTTAATTTTTAAAATCCCCTATAGACAACAGTGCAATACAGCGCACTTACTGTAGATTATAATTTACACATAAAAATGCACAACAGATATATGACAGATATAACAGATACATGATTCATTTAACATTATTTAAACATCTAGAATTTTTTTTTTAATTATTAGTTCTAACACACCTACATTCTGTGGCAACCCTTTCTCCAAAGTAATGGGCCAAGTTTTATGCAGCTTGAAAAATGCATCTTGGTGTGTATATTTGTTATAAAATAACATCCATCCATCCTTCCATTATCCAACCCTCTATATCCTAACTACAGCCAACACAGGGCGCAAGGCAGGAAACAAACCCCGGGCAGGGCACCAGCCCACCGCAGGGCACACACCCACACACCCACCCACACACGAAGCACACACTAGGTCAATTTAGAATTGCCAATGCACCTAACCTGCAAGTCTTTGGACTGTTGGAGGAAACTGGAGCATCCAGAGGAAACCCACGCAGACACGGGGAGAACATGCAAACTCCACCCGGGTCTGCTAAATTTGCTGCATAAGGGCAACTCATCGCAGTGCAATCCATAAGCTATACCATGAGAATGATCATGATCCCTAATGTTTAAATAATCTATCAGAGTCAGAAATCACTGCTGTTTCTGAGAGTGCTGAAGGTGTGCCAAACCACTCTGATACTGCATTAGCATTCCCCTTTAAAAAGAGGCTTAATCTTTCCTTTTGTACAACTGTAAATTAGACCCAAGGCCAGACTTTAATGAGCCCATTTTTTTTAGCCATGGACAACTTTAAGTTGGTATGTCTTGGGTTTTTGCCTCCAAAATCAAAGTTGTAAATCAACTGTTGCATGTTTTTGCATGGAAATGCTGTGCCTCATTTGCGTATTTTTCAAGGAAAGTCTTGTGGAATGACATTGACGTAAGTAAACACGTATCCCTCTCTTCATTCTGAAATTCTCAAATCACAGTTTTCCATGAAAACCGTCCCACTCTAAACATTCCTGGCTTACCTTTCATGTTAGCATGTTTCTATGCACAGATACAAAAGTAATAATTTGGCTCAAAGCAACAGCTACAGTCTTTCATTTTCTATTTCTCAGTCCTTCCGTATCAAGCAGTGCATCAGCCAACCTGCTGTTGGTATTCATGATGGTCTGATGGGTTACATCTGTCTGACCAATTTGTTTTTATTAAATTCAATATGTTCAAGTTAGATTATCTGTACACACTCACATTGAATTTGGATCACTTGCAAAATTTACTTGAACAGTCAGTAAATCAGATATGAGCTAATAATTGGAATTGTGTCACTTTTCGTTGCAGTGGGACTGTAGAATAAGATGGCCTTGATAATTTTGTGTGCAACATTTATTTATTTTCTATGTATGCCATTATGTTCTGTTATGTACCTATAGTTTTGTGGTTGGTATTCCCCATTCATATAGATGACCAGTCCTCCTCCTGTCTTTTCTCCAAACTGCACTGGGTCTCTGTCTACTCAAATAAGATTAAATTCATTCAACATTAAAACAGTGTCAGGTATATCAGGTTTAATCCAGCTCTCCGCAAAACACAAAATACTTGCATGCACCATGACCTGCCATGACAGCAGACAATTCATCCACTTTATTTTTTAGCAATCGCACATTGCTCAATATAATTGGTGGCAGACCAGTTCTGAATCCTTTTTGCCTTGCTTTTATTATCACACCAGTGAAACTGAACTGCTTAGGTGCTTGTGATCACAGCACATGTAGCTGAATAGGGGAGTATTCATTACACCATGCTTTTATTTTCTCAGTGTTTCTTACATTTCCAGATGTTGCTAACATAAGGTAGTTTTTGGATCCTCTTTGTGACTCCTTCCAAGTTTGCAGCCTGCTCCAAAGATAGTGGAGATTATTTGTAAATTTAAAATCTATTTAAAATCCAATTACCCAGTTTCTAGTGGGTGCTATCAATGACAAGCCAGAATGAAGAGTAAAATTTGTAACTAGTAAAACAAGTTCAGAAATAAAGAGGAAAACAGAGAGAACACAGAGTGTTTGTAAAAAAAGGCTGCTGCTTGCACAGAGAAAATGTACAATCAGACAAAACCTGTAGTCTAGTGAGACTATGTGATTGTTATCCAAATTAGTTGAGAAGAAAATGCAATGCCTGTGGTCTTAGATGAAAGCTTTTTTTGGCCAGTACAAAACTTTGTCCACGATGAAGGCATTCTCCCATTGGCCCTAGCATGTCCCAGCTGCCTGATGGGAATTGTAGTCCCTGTGTTAGTGCTAGTTTGTGGGTTGCCTTCCTCCCATCATAATTCCTCTTCCAGATACACCAAATAGCCTATATTTTAAGTTGAACCAGTGGCAACATATTTAAAAAATTTAGTTAAAATCAGTTCAGCCATTTTTGCATAATTGGTGAACAAGCAATTACAAAGGCAAATAAAATGTTAGGTTATAACATAAGATTTGTTCAATATAAATAAAGGGATGGTTTGCTTAAATTATATAATGCACTAGTAAGACCATATCTGGAGTATTGTGTGTAATTCTGATCAGCATGGTACAAGAAAGACATGATCCATAGCAGCATTTGAAGCTGTGCAGAGGAGAACAATCAGGTGCATCCCAAGACTTAAGGCCATGTCCTACTCTGACAGACTCAGAAAATTAAACCTGTTTAGTCTCGAGCAGAGGAGAATGTGTGAGGACATAGTCCAGGTATTTAAAATCTTCAAAGGCATTGATAAAGTAGATCCACTAGAATTCTTTCAGCATAAGGGTGAATCACTTACTCGTGGACATCAGTGGAAATTAAAGGGAATGGCTTTCAGTAAAAATCCAATCCAAATAAATGGATCTAGTGACCTGAGATGAAGACTGGACTCCTTTTTTACTGTGTCTCTCTGGAGAATCCTTGGATACAGCTGGTTTGACTTTGTGTCAAATGAGCGGTTGCTCATGGAGTCCGGAATGAGGCACATTACCTGCATTGTGAGGGACCGTCAGTTACAGCACTACAGCCATGTGGCGCAATTCCCTGTGGGTGATCCAGCTTGTAGGATCATCATTTTTGGGAACCTGAGTGGCTTGACAAGGCCAAGGGGTCACTCACGTAACACCTGGCTGCAGCAGATAGAAGGTAATTTCCGGAGGGTGGGACTGGACCGCGTCTCTGCCTGGTGGTTTGCCAACCGGAATCCCAAGCTGTTTCTTCGTGTGGTGGGTGTGGCAACGCACTGTACCAGTGCATGCTCCCCAACTTAACTTGACTTGACTTGTTATTCAGGATTGAAGCTAGAAGCACTTGTTTATGCAAAGAGTTTTGGGAATCTGGATTAAGTTACTGAGGCATGGAGTTGAAGCAGAAACCTTGAGAACATTTACAGAAAATTTGGATGAGATATTGGGACAGCTTAGCTATTAGCTAAACAAACAGGCTTGATGGGCTGAATGGTCTCTTAATCAAATGTCAAATTTCTTATGTATGTTTGCATGTTGTAAATCCCAGAAACACTGGAATTTGAACCTTCTTTCATGAAGTAAATGTAGGAAATGCAACACAGAATCACACTAACTTGTGACTGTCAGATTTACGTGGTCCACGTTAGTTTTGACTTTAGAAAAGTGGACCTCAGTTCAAAACACTGTGAATACCACTAGTTAATGGCACATCCAAGCAGCACATTGAGTGAGGCAGGAAGCAGCCTAGGAGAGCGAGCTAGTCCATCACACAATACATTCATTTACATACCCAAACTCACTTATAAAAAGACAGGAAGCTGGAGAGGACACAGCTCTAACCTCTGTGCCATGCACTGCACATCACCTTCTTTTAATGCATTACTTTCAATTTAGATTTCATGTTGTGCCCTTTGCCCTATGACTGGACTTGAAAATGTTAGGTCATGTTATAGCACCCTTTGCCTTTTTCAGTATGTTGGTAGTACGAAGACATGAAATGATGATCCAACTCCTAAGTGCTGCTACCATGTGCAACAGAAACTACTTTAATAACAGCAAACAAACACAACCAGCAAATGCTCTGGTTACACCCTCTCTTCTCTTATGGCTTCTGTTCTAGCAAGATACTTTGGTTTTACATGGATGAAATCTTTTCTGAACCTATGCTTTCCCTCTGTCTCCCTTTCCATTTTTTTTTTCTTTCTTTCTCTCTCTCTGTCCCTTTTCTCTCTGGCATCTTGAGCCTGCACAAAGGGGTTTCAGTCTATAGAGGGCCCTGATGTTGGTGATTGCTTTGTACAGATGTCCTCAAGCAATTCCGTGAATTGTTGCTCTATAGTCTCTAAAGCTGTTTGGGAAAACATTTCAGATGACTGTCCTACGCATTGAAGTGGCTGAATTAATGGCATTTAAATGGTCAAAACGACAGTGTGAATAGAAAACAATGCCACCCCTGTGAAAGGGCCAGTCAATTTTTTTTTCGCTTGGCATTTTTATTGTTATCCGCTGAAGCTAATCCTAAATGCTTCTGTCAGATGTTTAAATGTGTATTTCAAAGGTTTCCTTGCAAAAAGAAATTTGCAAGATCTGCCAGCAAATGATAAATTTGCTTTGAATGTTGACACCAGTGTTGAGCAGGAGTTTATTAGAAGGGGATTTTTTGTCTGTTAAATAAGTGAATTTTGCATTATATCAAATGCATCTTCAACAGCTGCAGCTGGAAAACCCCTAGCGTGTCATCGGCTGTTTGAAGCACGTAGACCCGGTTTTCACTTTTCTGACTTGTAGAATAAAAAATGAGCAATAATGTCTGCTGCTTGTTTTATGCATTTTTTTCCCTTGATGCTGGTAATATACCCATGCTATAAAGGGAAAGACCTGCCAAGTTGTGGCTTTATTTTACATCTCATGTCACAAAACAAATACTCTTGACATTTTGAATTAAGAAAAAAAAAAAAACATAGCTGCTATCAAGTCAGTGCACCACAGTAATAAAATCACCTACGATTACCTTTTCAAACAGCGCCGATTTTACCTGATGACCTTCAAAACACAAAAACAGGCATTGTAACATTCCCCTGAAAATAAGACATCTATAAATGCATCCATCCATTTTCAAATTTTCTGTCCATTTCAGGATGGCAGGGAGACATCGTGTATCCTGTGAAAATCTGGTACAGTGTAGGAGCCATTGTTGTATGGAACATCACTCCAGGACAAATTTCACTCTCAGACACATACACAGGTCTAATTTAGAACCTCCATTCAGCCTAACAACACATTTCTTTGGGGAGATAACAGAAAAAAATGGACTACTGTTTTGGAAATTTTTGTAATTTTATCTTTAAGCATTAGTCAGTATACTTTTCTATGTAGCGTACATTTTGCACCATGGAGATGATGAGATCATATTAGATTTTAACTCTATGGTTAAATGTGGAGTGTATATACTGTAAGTAGGACTTATTCAATGACTCTAGATGAGTCCAATCCACTTATTTCTTCCAAAAAGACATCAAGTCGAGTTTTGAAAGTCCCTAAAGTTTTACTGTCTACCATACTATTTGGTAGCTTAGTGTATTCCACATGTATGTCGTTCTTTGTGTAAAGAAAAACTTAGTAATGTTTGTGCGAAATGTACCCTTAACAAGTTTCCAACTGTGTCCCCATGTTCTTGATGAGCTCATTTTAAAATAACAGTCTCGATCCACTGTGCTAATTCCCTTCATAATTTTAAACACTTCAATCATGTCACCTCTTAATCTTCTTTTCCTTAAACTGTATAGGCTCAGCTCTTTTAATCTTTCCTCATAATTCAACCCCTGTAGTCCTGGAATCAGCCTAGTTGCTCTTCTCTGGACCTTTTCTAGTGCTGCTATGTCCTTTTTGTATCCTGGAGACCAAAACTACACACAGTTCTCAAGATGAGGGCTTACCAGTGTGTTATAAAGGTTGAGCAAAACCTCCTTGGACTTGTGCTCCACACATCGTGCTATATAACCTAACATTCTGTTTATCTTCTTAATGGCTTCTGAACATGTGGTGTAGCGGGTCCACAGCTCAAGTCAAAAAGGCCACTTTTAAAATAAATAGTCGCCACACTGGCGGCTTAGAGAGGGGGCGTAGTAATGTGGCCAAAGTGTGATGTGGACGGTCCTCGCTTAAGTGCACAGGTAAGGAGTCGTCCGCATCCGTAATTGTTGCCGGGAGCTGCTAATTGCCACACCTGATCCACGTCCCCTTGATAAATAATAGAAGCGCGAGGCAGCTGGGGGGGAAAGAAAAAAAAGAACGGGAGGTTAATGGAGAAGAAGGAAGCAGGATGGAGAAAGGCGGTGAGAGAGAGAAAGCGAGCAAGCTTAAACTCATGCTGTTTGCAAGCAGCTGGGAGAGGCGAGCCCGAGTGGGGGTGTTTGGCTGGCACCCGCGGGCTGATGTTAGTGGTCGCTCCTGCTGAGCTCTTGTTTGGAGCAGGAGTGACCGGGAGAAGGTTGGCACATCGCAGCAAAGGCAACGGGAGTTGGGGACTTGGGAAGTGGAAGCCCCAGCGTGCGCGTCCTGGTTGCTGGGGAGCCCAAGTCTCGGTCTGGGTGAGCAGAACTGGAGCCAGGGATCGGAAAGGCCAGAGAAGTGAAGAAGGTCAGCTGCATGTAGGGTGACTCCCCTGGCGCATAGCCTGGATGGGAGAAACAGGGTAAGTCACCAGTAAAAGAATGAACCGGGCTTTGTTTTAAAAGACTGCTTCCAGCCATTGTTTTAACCTCAGTTTTAAAAGGATTTTTTTTTTCTATTGGATTTTCACCTCCACCTTTCACCTGTTTTTTATTGGATTATTTATTTGAAGATATTTGATACACTGCACTATTTATTTGAACACTTTGTTTTTGGATTTTGTTGATTTTAATAAAAGCACTATTGCACCGTCCCCTTGCTTTGTTGTGTTTCATTGTCCAGCTCATCGGTGACATTACTGATGGTTTCGAGTTTCAAGGGCTCCCAGAAGTAAGATGGGAGCATGGAGCAGAACCTGCATCGTCACAGAACACTGTCTGGAAGTCGATAGCTTAGAGTCCAATATGACTCATAAATCCTTCTCATAAGGTGTACTCTCGATTTTCCAAAGGTTTTAGCAAAGACCTTTAATCTATCCAGATATTTTGCTACATTTCACACCCATACAAGGTACAAGGTGTAGCTGCTGAAATATATAAGATGTCATCCGGCACGGGTAAGACGCGTGTCAAAAGAATTCTCAGAGTCCAAGAGTTCGTTTTAAAGGTATTTAGTGAAAGGTAAAAGCAAATAGTCCACACAAGAATAAAAGAAAAAATAGTTACACACGTAGAATAAAAGTCAAAAAAAAAAGGAAAAATGTATCTTCTTTAAACTTAGCTTTTCTTGAAAGACTTTAGTTATTTCTATACTTAAAGGTTCTTAATTTCTTCTGTACGCCTTGGCTTACGGTGCAGTACTTAAGTAAACAAGTTTTCTTTACTTGTTATTTCTCACATTCAAAGAGCCCGTAGGGCATCGAGCACTGTTACGTGCGGTCACGTTTCTTCTTCTCTTCTTAAAGGTTAATTTCTTTTTCTCTACTTAAAGGTTCTTAGCTTCTTCTTCTGTACGCTTTAGTACGGCACAACACATAAATTAAGTGCTGTTAAGTTCATATTTGCTTCACACACTCAAAAGGCTCGTAAGCCGGTTGGCACATAGGCAAGTGCCCAGGCACGGTGACGTGCGATCATGGTTAAAAGCCGTATGCCTCTACACCTTATACAAGGCAAGGCTATCACTAGCTGACTGAAGAATAATGTTTACATCTTGCCTGAAGAAAGGGCCTGAGTTGCCTCGAAAGCTTGCATATTGTAATCTTTTTAGTTAGCCAATAAAAGGTGTCATTTTGCTTGGCTTTTCTCTGCATCCAAGCTGTTAGAAATGGTAAGAATATACCACTGCGATTCTATTTATGGGGGTTATAGGAACCTCCCATTATTTATGCATTGTCATCTAAGAAATATTCATGAATCTTATAGAACAAGGAAAATGGCTCTTACACAAGGTATTCTCTTAACTTTGATTGGTGTTGAAACATGCATTTAGCTACTATGATATGCAAATCATTTCAGCCTTTATAAGCTCAAGCATTGGTTTATTTGTCAGCATTTGTCGTAAAGAGCTGAGGTGTTCATATGGCAGCGTCATCACAGATCAGTTCAATAAAGGATGTCCTTTGGATCTACTGCTGGAGTGATCTAAGGTTGTTAAGGCTATGTCACATAAGATGAAATTTCCAGCAATTTTCAGTTATAACCTTCATTCACATAATATTTGCGAGTTGGAGGCGGTCAGCTACATGCTCCCTTGAAGCTAGTCGCATAATGTGACATGCCCAGTGACTCACTCTAACTATTCCATGAACTGCCCTGGCAAAATGGCTTTAGCCGTAGAGATAGACTTGTGTGCATGACAGCTGACAACCAATGAATACTTAACTGGAAGTACAATCTATATCATCAAACAACATGGAATAAGGAATGCAGGTGTTTTGGACTTCACAAACAGAAGAGAAGCTTGTCTCACTGATGTTATGTGTTTTTACATAACATGAAATTGTAATTGGGCGGCACGGTGGCGCAGTGGGTAGCGCTGCTGCCTCGCAGTTGGGAGACCTGGGGACCTGGGTTCGCTTCCCGGGTCCTCCCTGCGTGGAGTTTGCATGTTCTCCCCGTGTCTGCGTGGGTTTCCTCCGGGCGCTCCGGTTTCCTCCCACAGTCCAAAGACATGCAGGTTAGGTGGATTGGCGATTCTAAATTGGCCCTAGTGTGTGCTTGGTGTGTGGGTGTGTTTGTGTGTGTCCTGCGGTGGGTTGGCACCCTGCCCGGGATTGGTTCCCTGCCTTGTGCCCTGTGTTGGCTGGGATTGGCTCCAGCAGACCCCCGTGACCCTGTGTTCGGATTCAGAGGGTTGGAAAATGGATGGATGGATGGAAATTGTAATTAAAAAAGGGCAGAGATGGCTGCTGAGCTCACCATACCTTTCAACCCTTCATACAACACCAGCTCCGTTAAGCAGCTTTCTTTTGGCAGTTACAATGAGGGGTAAGATCAGCTGTGCCAGAGGGTCAGTTATGCTAGATTTACTGATACTTGTATTTGCATATTTATTTAATATGATAACAAAAAAATCCTTAGTGGGGTTTAGTTCTTGAAGATTGAATAGTATCACAAGGTTTCTACAAATACTTCAACATTTACAGTGGTGTGAAAAACTATTTGCCCCCTTCCTGATTTCTTATTCTTTTGCATGTTTGTCACACAAAATGTTTCTGATCATCAAACACATTTAACCATTAGTCAAATATAACACAAGTAAACACAAAATGCAGTTTTTAAATGATGGTTTTTATTATTTAGGGAGAAAAAAAATCCAAACCTACATGGCCCTGTGTGAAAAAGTAATTGCCCCCTTGTTAAAAAATAACCTAACTGTGGTGTATCACACCTGAGTTCAATTTCCGTAGCCACCCCCAGGCCTGATTACTGCCACATCAAGAAATCACTTAAATAGGAGCTGCCTGACACAGAGAAGTAGACCAAAAGCACCTCAAAAGCTAGACATCATGCCAAGATCCAAAGAAATTCAGGAACAAATGAGAACAGAAGTAATTGAGATCTATCAGTCTGGTAAAGGTTATAAAGCCATTTCTAAAGCTTTGGGACTCCAGCGAACCACAGTGAGAGCCATTATCCACAAATGGCAAAAACATGGAACAGTGGTGAACCTTCCCAGGAGTGGCCGGCCGACCAAAATTACCCCAAGAGCGCAGAGACGACTCATCCGAGAGGTCACAAAAGACCCCAGGACAACGTCTAAAGAACTGCAGGCCTCACTTGCCTCAATTAAGGTCAGTGTTCACGACTCCACCATAAGAAAGAGACTGGGCAAAAACGGCCTGCATGGCAGATGTCCAAGACGCAAACCACTGTTAAGCAAAAAGAACATTAGGGCTCGTCTCAATTTTGCTAAGAAACATCTCAATGATTGCCAAGACTTTTGGGAAAATACCTTGTGGACTGATGAGACAAAAGTTGAACTTTTTGGAAGGCAAATGTCCCGTTACATCTGGCGTAAAAGGAACACAGCATTTCAGAAAAAGAACATCATACCAACAGTAAAATATGGTGGTGGTAGTGTGATGGTCTGGGGTTGTTTTGCTGCTTCAGGACCTGGAAGGCTTGCTGTGATAGATGGAACCATGAATTCTACTGTCTACCAAAAAATTCTGAAGGAGAATGTCCGGCCATCTGTTCGTCAACTCAAGCTGAAGCGATCTTGGGTGCTGCAACAGGACAATGACCCAAAACACACCAGCAAATCCACCTCTGAATGGCTGAAGAAAAACAAAATGAAGACTTTGGAGTGGCCTAGTCAAAGTCCTGACCTGAATCCAATTGAGATGCTATGGCATGACCTTAAAAAGGTGGTTCATGCTAGAAAACCCTCAAATAAAGCTGAATTACAACAATTTTGCAAAGATGAGTGGGCCAAAATTCCTCCAGAGCGCTGTAAAAGACTCATTGCAAGTTATCGCAAACGCTTGATTGCAGTTATTGCTGCTAAGTGTGGCCCAACCAGTTATTAGGTTCAGGGGGCAATTACTTTTTCACACAGGGCCATGTAAGTTTGGATTTTTTTTTCTCCCTAAATAATAAAAACCACCATTTACAAACTGCATTTTGTGTTTACTTGTGTTATATTTGACTAATGGTTAAATGTGTTTGATGATCAGAAACATTTTGTGTGACAAACATGCAAAAGAATAAGAAATCAGGAAGGGGGCAAATAGTTTTTCACACCACTGTATTTCTATAGCACATTTTTATACAAACAATGTAGCTCAAAGTGCTTTACAAGATGTCAAAGAGAAATTTACAAGAAAAGACAAAAACATATAAGAGTCACAATCAGACAGTCATTTTTCCTATTAGTTTGCATTTTTCTGTGTATTTTGCTTGCTCCCTTAATTGTATCATAATGACAATTAATAAAAAGTAGAGTAGACACCTGGGCAAATGACACTGAATGTCGCTTTAGCTATTTCAGCATCAGACTCACTTACATGCTAATTAGTAAAGAATGGATTAAATAACCAGAGCACTTTGAAGAGCAGAATGAAAATCATAATCATAATGAAAATCTTAAAAACCAAGCAAAAACAAAATACTATATTACTCCTATGCAACAAATCTAAATGCTTCGTACATTCTAATAAACAATTTATCAAAATTAATAGATTGACCTAAACAACACAGAAGCTAGGAAATATCTAGTAGTCCACTAAAAAACAGAAGATGAATTACAACAAACACCTGCAGTCACATGGGGCCCCCAGGACTGAGTCTGAGGACCACTGGGGTAAACTATGGTCATACAGGGATGTGCTTAGGTATGCTGTGTCATCCAAATCACTTTCCCTATCCTTTGCCTAAAGACAGGCTTCAACCCAGGCAGCCTCACCCCAAAGGCTTTGAAAGGTCAAAACACTTTAAATATCCCAAAATATACCAAAAAGCCTCTCAAGAGAATGGAAAACTGTCAGAACATTGGCTTGAGGAACTATTCCACCTATAATCTTTATATACACTCACACACACACACACACACATACACATCTCTATATACAGGTTGAGACAAAATTATGTTAACATTTGAATGCCGAAAAACAATTAATTCACAAAACATACTTCATATGTGCAAGATGATTTACAGGAATGTCTGAACCTGTTCGCCATCATGTTCAACACACAAAAACCAACGAGCAACAGTACCATTTAAAGCCTGGACACACATTTCACAGGGAATAGATGATACCACAGTCTGTATTCTGTCCTTCAGATCATTGATATCACAAACTTTCCTGCTATACGTGCACTCTTTCACCATACCAAATGTGGCCCACCTGCCAAGTTGTTTTGCCTGCCTAAGGAAAAGTCATCCCAGATGGAGGATCGCAGGAATCGTGGGAGAGAGGGGTCCTTTCATCGGATTGGCTGGCCCAGCACTGTTTCAGCTGTGGAATGGCCAAATGGAGGAGGCAGCTTGAAGGATGAGGTCTCCAGGACTCTATACAAATACAAATCTTATTATGGGATATATCATCTACTGTTAAATTCTACTCTGTACTTCTAAAATTTATATATTTTTTTTTTATTTCTTACTATATTGAGAAATTGTTCTGTGTACTGTACTGTATTGTATTGTATTGACCCCCTTCTTTTGACACCCACTGCACGCCCAATCTACCTGGAAAGGGGTCTCTCTTTGAACTGCCTTTCCCAAGGTTTCTTCCATTTTTCCCTACTAGGTTTTTTTGGGAGTTTTTCCTTGTCTTCTTAGAGAGTCAAGACAGGGGGGCTGTCAAGAGGCAGGGCCTGTTAAAGCCCATTGCGGCACTTCCTGTGTGATTTTGGGCTATACAAAAATAAATACCCTATAACCAGAAATCACAGGGTGTCAAATCAGGAGAGTGTGGAGGCCATGACAATGGTCCACTACTACTTATTGTGGTATATCGGATCCACAGCTCAGATGAAAGGCCAGTTTTAAAAATAGATAATTGCCGCACGCAGTTTAAAGAGGGGGTGTATTAGTGTTGCTGGAGTGGTTCTCGGGTGCTTCGTGATGCAGGCGGTCCTCACTTATGTGCACACGTGAGGAATCGTCCATATTTGTAATGGATGCCGGGAACTGCTAATCGGCACACCTGAGCCACGTTCCTATTATATATAGTAGGAGCATGAGTGCGGAGAGGTGAAAAAAAAAGGAAAAGAAAAAGTGAACGGAGGTTAAGAGAGAAGAAGGCAGCTGGAAGCGAAGGAGCCCTTGCGTGAGGGAGTGAGCAAGAGTGGTCTCGCTGTAAGAAAGAAGGCAGCTGGGCAGTGAGCCCTAGAGGGGTGTTTGGCCGGCACCAGGGGGCAGTTGATAGTGGTCGCTCCTGCTGAGTGTTAGTGAGGAGCAGGAGTGACCAGAAGGAGGATGGCTCACCGCATATGGCTGCAGGAGTCTGGGACTTGGGAAGTGAAAGCCACAGCGTGAGCGCCCCGGTCGCTGGGGAGCCCACCGGAGCCAGGATGTCAAAGGGAAAATTACAAGAAAAAAAAAAAAGTTTAATACAAGTAGGAATATTAATGAATAAATAAAAAAAAATTTATAAAACATATATATAATTAGTAGAAGGGTAGCATCCTTATGTACAATATCATAATGTATGTCTCTAAAGATGAGTCCTGTAATAAGGTCAGAAGGCCGAGTGGACATAATTAACAAAATAAACAGTTAAGCTGGATAATAAAAACAAAATCTACTGGATTTCCAAGGCCTAAAGGCTGCCCAGCCCACATGTAACATTCTACCTAACACACTGTAAATGTGCTTAAATCATTCCTCATTGTTTCCAGGATTCGTGCCAGTGGTTTCAATGCAGTGGGTTTCGTGGACAGCTGGGGCACCCGTCTTCATTCCAGTGTCACAGGTGGCGGAATGATGCACTGGTCAGGTGGTGGTGGCACAAAACACCAGGATGGAAGAACCGGAAAAGAAAGTAAGGAAAAGTCGATATTAGTAAAGATTGCAAATGTATTAAGAATACAACTAAAAAAAAAAACGTGATTTTAGAAGCTTTTAAAATATTCCACAGTAGTAGCCTGGTGAATGTCTAACGGTAAAGTATTCCAGAATTTTGGTATGTAACAGCAAAAGGTTGCCTCACCACTTCTTTCCATCTTGCGTTTTGGAATTATAAACAGACCACCATTGGAAGATCTAACATTACTACTTGGAGTATAGGGGGACAGGCACTCCAAAATATAGGGTAGCACAAGACTATTTAAGGCTTTTATACTCCATCAGTAGTATTTTAAAGTCAAGTTAAAGTGGACATGAGTAACCAATGTAATGACGCTAAGACTGGTGAGATGTGCACACATTTTCTTTTCCTAGTTAAGATTATTGCATTACAGTAATTTAGTCAACATAAAATTTTCAGCATCTTGCAATTTTGTAAGAGGTCTCACTTTTGCAATATTCCTTAAGTGAAAAAATGCAGTCCTAGTAAAGGGGTTAATGTGAGATTTAAAATTTAGATCAGAGTCCATGATTGCACCTAAATTCTTTACTCTGCCTTGACTTTTAATCCTAAGGGATCAAGTTTATCTCCGATACCATCAGTATTTCCATGTTTGCCAATCACTAAGATTTCTGCTTTTTCCTTATTTAGTTTGAGAAAGATGTCATTTATTCATTTGGAAACACTAGTAAGACAATGAATCACAGAGCCAAGAGCATCAGGGTCATCAGCTGCTATGGATAAATAAAGTTGTGTGTTGTCTGCATAGCAATGGTATCTACTGCACAACCACAGTGCCCCTAAACTGTATTTAATGTATTATTATTATTTTTTTTTTTTATGAAAAAATTAAAAAAGTTTATATAGGTGATATAATGGCACAGTGGTTAGCACTGCTGGTTCAGAGGCAGGGTTCAATTCCTTCCCAGCCTCAGAAGATTACACTTTTTCCCTGTAACTGTGGGGTTATTCCAGTATATTCCATTATTCTGTGTGTCTTCTCTGTGGTGAACAGGGGTCTAATTTGAGATTGGGTCACGTGTTGTACTGTTGTCTTATGGTCTACCATGTCCAAACCCTGCTCTAGAAAAAACTGTTTTTAAAAAAGATGTATTGATGAAAGAAATGGGTATTCTTTGTGAAATTATTACAAAACTGCTACAATGAAAATCAATGAAATGAGAGTTTTAATGAGTCTGATTGGAAAATGTATTTTATACTTCATCAAGGCTTCCTGTAAATCTCTTTTTACTTTGTAGCTGATTTTCTAGTGTAACCACTTAAAGGTACCAAAGTAAGTGCTTGACAGAATGACTCTATGGTGTCTCCAGTCATTTAATTTCATACTAAAGGCATTCAGGCTACCTGAAAAGGAAAGGAAGTCAACTGCTTTTTCCTTTGTAATATCACTCAAAAGGATTCTTGTGCATTAGTGCTTGCATAGATAAAAAAATAAATCAATCTGCCCTCTTTTACCATACTCATTTTCCTACGTGACAGCCCAAAAAAAAAAAAAAAAAGATTATGATTTGGCCTTCACAGTCATCAGCTCACAGAGGGAAAAATGCTGAAAGTTCATCAAGGGCACGGTCCTGAATAAAGAAAAATGGTCTGTGAAGCAGACCTTGTGCATCTAAATGGCAGCGGGTAGCTGCATTGCTTTGAGTTTTTGTGTCTTGTACTTATTTATGCACATGTATAGTCTCTTCTCACACAATGATGCTCATGCAACTGCCTTTCTTAAATCTATTGTGTTCTGAAGGTTGTAGAAACAGACAGCAAAGAGCCATCATCATTAAAAAAAGAGTGTTAAAGATTTCTCTCCTATAACTTGTGGAAAGATTACAAAGGTCTTTTAAAGAGCTTCACTCGATAGCTGTTACCTGCTTATGATTCCAGGCATCTTCAAAACAAAACATCCATATTGATATACAATCTCACATGCAAGAAGTGAGTAATGAGGCAAGGCTGGCAAGAACAATAACATAATATTCTCAAACCTACTTAGTGCACTTCAGGTTTGTAGCATGGCAGAGCCTATCCTGGCAGCATTGGACAAAAAGCAGCAAAGAGGCTTGGAGAGTGCATCAGGCCATCACAGAACCTATTTACAGTATATACACATACACACATTAGGTCCAATATGGAATTGACAGTTAACCCAAACCTCACATCTTTGGTGATGTAGGAGGAAAATGGGAGTGCCCGGACACACAAGCAGAGCAGACCTGGGACACTGGATGTGTGAGGCAGTAGCACTAAATACTGTACCGCCAATAGTATTAGTATTATATTAAAAGCAAGAGCTCTCAGACTCAGTCCTCAGGGGACTCCTGTGGTGGCTTGTTTTCATTCTTGTTAAATCTTTACCAAAAGCTGAAGACAATATTCAGTTCAAAAGGTTCTTCATCAGGTGTTTACACACAGTTTATATTGGAAAATGTAAATTATAAGTGCATACATCTTTTACACTGGCATACAATGCACCTCCTGAATGGAGCACTGTGTGATTTGTATCCATTCTTTTATTAAATTAACCAACATTGGGTCGTAGGCAGCCAATCAAACAACAGCATCAGTCACAACCCTGAAAGAGATGTCAGTTCCTTGCTCACATACACTCACAAAAATATACAGTTGATAAGGCGGAGTGGTGGCTCTGTGATTTACTGCCAGAAGGAATCCTAATTTGCTGGACCCTTAACCTGAAAATTGCTTCAGACCCACTGTGCAATGGCTGACCCTACACTCTGAACCCCAAAGGTCATACAAAAAGATAATTTCCCCTGTGGGATTAACAAAAGTATATAAAATAATGTAGAAGGTATCCAGACTCCTTCACTTTCTGCACACTTTATTTTGTTGTAGATTTCATTTTAAATGGATTCATTTGCCATTTTTGCACATCAATCTACAATCAATTACACAGTGAAAACATGGTTTCAAAAACACTTGCAAATTTTCTAAAAATTAAAAATTGAAATCTCTCATTCATGTAAGTATTCAGACTTTTAATCCAGGACTTTGCAGAAGCCCCTTTGGCAGCAATTATAGCTCTGACTCTTTTTGGTTAAGTCTCCACAAGTTTTTCACACTTAGATTTAGGCAGTTTGTCCCATTCTTCCAGGCAGATCTTCTCAAGCTCTATTAGATGAGGTGGGAAGTGTCTGTAAACTGCCAAATTCAGGTCTCTCTACAGATGTTCTACTGGTTGGGCTTTGGATGGGCTACTCAAGGACAGTCAGATTCTTGTCCCAAGGCCACTCCGGCATTGTCTTGGCTGAATGCTTTGGGTTGATGTCAAGCTGAAAGGTGAACTGTCACCCCAGTCTGAGGTTGCATGCACTCTGGAGCAGGATTTCATCATTGACCTCTTTGCATTTGGATGCAGTCATCCTTCTCTCAATTCTGGCCAGTCTTCCTGTCCCTGCTACTGAGAAGCACCCTTACAGCGTGATGCTGCCACCACCGTGCATCACTATAGGGATGGAATCAGGCAGGTGATGAGCAGTGTATGGACACAGTGTGTGAAATTCTGCTCAAAGAGTTCAATTTATGTGTCATCAGACTTTAAGTGGCATTTGGCAAACTTCAAGTGGGCTGTCACATGTATTTTACTCAAGAGTGGTTTCTGTCTTGCCGCTCTAACATTAACGCCTGATTGATGGACTGGTGCTGAGATGATTGTACTTTCGATAGTTTTTCTCATTTAAGCATAAGACTTCTGAAGTTTTATTACAGTGACCATTGGATTCTTGGTCACTTCCCTGACCTAAAGCCCTTCTTATCGTTTTACCCTTTTAATCAGTTTGGCCAAACAGCCAGCTCTAGAAAGAGTCCTGATGGTTCCAAGTTTCTTCCATTTCACAAGGCCACTGTGCTTCTGGGACCACTCAAACTTTAGAAATGGTTTTATACTCTTGCCCTCATCTATGCATTACCACAAGTGTATTGCAGATGTCTACAGAGCGTTCTTTGGATTTCATGGTTTGGTTTTGTGAATTGTGGGACCTCATATACACAGGTGTGTTCCTTTCTAAATGATGTCTAGTCCGTTCAGTTTTCCACTGGTAGACTCCAATCAAGTTCTAGAAATATCTCAAAGATAATTAAAGTAAACTGGACTACAACTTGGAGTGCCACAGCAAAGAATCTGAATACTTATACCAGGGCTATTCAATTACAAATTCAGTTGGGCCAGATTGTCAAACCAAGAAGGTTAGCTGAGCCAGTCATTTTAGCGGCAAAGCAGCTCGTAATGACAAATTTTAAAACCAACACAAACAAATTTATTGAAAAACATAAGGTTTATTCGTTGTTTCTCTTTTAACTTTGGTCAGTTTGCAGAGCAAACGGTGCATACAAAAAGAGCTGAATTAACAGAATCTGAGGTAGCCCCTATTTTTTCCACTTACAAAAGAAAAAAAACTGACCTAGGCTACATATCTGACCTATCTGATCACAAAGTGCATAAAACAAAATAGTGCACAGTAGTAGGCTATTAGAAATAACATTGTTTCCTTTTGAAACAAAATAAACAACTTGCACACATTTGACCCAGGAACATCTCAAAGTGCATAAAATAAAAAGTGCACAGTATTCACAACTATAACAACACTGAGGGAACATATTTTAAATCACCATGTGTGATTAGGCATGCCTCTGTTACGCATCCCACATTATATTGATGTATTGTAGGCTACAGTTACCCTGCTGACTTAGTGGGAGAAGTGACATTTTTTGTTTTGAACGAGAGCAGTGACTTTAGGCTCGTAAGTTGTCAATGCAATTCGAAGGCATTGGTGGAGAGTATGGTCAGTCAGGGAGCAACGAGAGTTGCTTTTTATGGAGTTCATGTGTGAAAAACTTGACTCACATGTATATGTTGATCCAAACATACTGAGCATGACGATCGCTACTTTCTTAATGTTAGGGAACTGATGTGCGTTGACATCAGTCCAAAACATTGCAGGCCTGTTAGTGGAAAGCTCCTGTGCCATGGTTACAGATGACTGCATGTCAACAAGTTCGAGTGTGAATTTCCCCTCGTCAATGGAAGGGACCAGTTTCTTAGCTCTGGTGGATAAGTCCCCTTCTATTGCAACAGTGAACGGGTCTCTGACAAAAACGGCCAACTCTGTGGGCAGATCATGTCCATCCAATCGACCAGAAAAGTTATTTTTCAACATCGCAATGAAATCTGTCATCACATCCGTGATTTGTGCGGGGGATGAGATGCATTTGCGGAGTGTCGGAAAATACAGCATTCGGCCTGTGCTCAAATCATTTGCGAAAAGGTCCAATTTAACTTGGAATGCACGCATCTGTTCCACAAGGTCGATGACAGTTTTGTCTCTGCCTTGTAGTCCCAAATTGAGATCGTTCAGGTGTTTGAATATGTCGCTCAGAAAGCAGGCATCGGCCATGAAGATGTCGTCCAGTATGCGACTCAAGTGCGTTTCTGCCTTTTTTTGCTTGCTGCCGCGGAGGAAAGTTATGATCTCTTCTCTGAGACCGCAGAAACGCTCCAGTGCTTTGCCTTTGGACAGCCACCTCACGTCATTATGCAAAAGAAGGTCGTGGTGCTCAGCAGACATTTCTGACAGCAGCATGCGGAATAAGCGGTGTTGGAGGCTTGATGTGGAGCGAATAAAATTAATTATAGCCATAACGCTGTCCATTGTCGTTTTGAGCGCCCCGCTTAGTTTTGCACACAACACCGCCTGATGCACAATGCAGTGTAAGGAGATCAACTGAGGTGCAACAGCGGACCAACGTGCTGCCAAACCATTCACTTTCCCTGTCATGGACGGAGCCCCATCTGTCACAAGCATGCACACACGCTTCATATCCAGACCACTGTCTTTAAAAAAGGCGGAAATTTTCCCAAAGTCTATATCGCCAGTTGTGTGTCCTTCTAACGGCAGTAGGCCGAGCAGCTCCTCTCGGAAGCATTTGCCATCAAAAAAACGGACATATATGCACAACTGAGCAGTATCAGTTTTGTCTGTGGACTCATCTACTGCTATAGACATAGTATCAGCTTTCATCAGGTCTCCTAACAGCGTTTCATACACATCTGCAGCAAGAATTTCAACCCTACGAATGTTTGAAGTATCTGACAGGGGTACGTTTTTTATAGCAGATACCACGCTCATTTTAATTTTATCGTCATTTATCACCTCATCCACGACAGCCAGCATACAGTCCTTCACGGTTTCAGAGTCTGTGAATGGCCTTTTCTTTTTTGCCAGTATCCAGGAAACACGAAGGGATGCTGCAGTAGCTCTCTCTTGGGCTGTGAATGACCGCACCATGGTAGTACTGCTCCGGTTGTAAGATGCAATCAAACTCTGCACTTTTGCAGCCCTCTCTTGAGATCCCTCTGGAAAATTGGTGCGAAAAGTGTGGTGTTTCTCAACATGATGCCTCCTCACATTGTAATCTTTAAATACTCCAACGCACTCATTACAAATTAAACACATCGGTTTGGCGTTTGAATGTGGCGGTAAAATAAACAAGTATTTGTCAGTCCAGGCAGGGTTAAACTTACGGTTTTCATTGGCAATTTTACGTTTCAGTGTTGAGAAAGACATATTGATAGTAATCTAAGCTACTACCGGCACGCTCTGCATTGTTTGCGTGTTGCAGGCTACGTAATTTACGTAGGAATGCGCGTTTTTGGCGGGACCATAGACATAATAAATACTTTATATTTATATTAATATACTATATATTTGTATTAATATAATATATATATATTTATATTAAATTATATTAAATAACAATTTATGAATAATATATATTAATTTATTATCTATGGGCGGAACCACGGGCTGGGCCACTCGGAGGTTGATTCTGGGCCGCATGTGGCCCGCGGGCCACCAATTGAATAGCCCTGACTTATACAGTATAACTGAGAGATTTCAGTTTTTGGTTTTTCAATAAATATACAAACCTTTCTGAAAACATGTTTTCACTTTGTCATTATGAGTTATATTGAGAGAAAATCAATGGACAAAAATGGCAAACTTATCCATTTAAAACAAAATCTGCAACACAATAAAATGTGAAGAAAGTGAAGGGGCCTGAATACTTTCTGAATCCTCTGTACTCATTCCTTCCAAGACAATTTAAAGATGACATTTAATGTGAAATACACCTCATTGAGATGTGTAGTGGAAACCAGAATACATCATAAAAACCTGCAGGTAAACAAAGATGATCACAAAGATGACCCTGGAGTTGTGAGGAAGCGGTGCTAGTCATCATCCACTTTGCAAGTCAAAGAGAGGTTATAAAGATGAAAATAATATTGCTGTGTATTATCAGAAGCACATTATTTTTCTGCGTACATCATCTTTATATATAATCTTCATTTGGATCTTGATCTTTGTTTGTCTGCGAATTCCACGCATGCGTAGACCACCTTCCAGTTTAGTACGTTGTTGTTACTCACGGATGTCAACAATGTGCTGGAATAACGAAAGGGGTGGTGGACAGTGTTAAGCTGGTTAGCTCCTAAGGCCTGGTTAGAGAATGAGATTGCCGAAGATAAAAGGTACGTGCCTACGTAACATATGAATGAAAGAAAGACAGCGGGTAAAATGAATGACAACGTAACAGCACGTTCCGGAAATTATTATTGTTACGTTGTAGCCGACGAGTGCTGCTCGTCTCACAGTTGTACCCTTGCTTGCTCACATGTCAGTGAAGTGATCGCTATTTATGCTTTAAAGAGCCTTGATACCTATATGACCCCCTTTTATAACCATTGCTCCGTGTATATTGCCTTACTCTTTGGATTGCCAAAAAGCAACCTGCGAGATTGGAGAAAGGTTGAGAAGAGATCGTGAGAGGAAACAACAGCGTCGTGAAAACGAGACGGACTGTGAACGGAGAGAAGCAGAAATGCTCCTACACCACCACATAATTACTATTCGGACAGTGATTCCGAGTAGGCTGTTCCTATCAAATCAATGTCCAAGGGTTTTTTATTTTGTAATTTTGTTTCCCTTATAAAAAATCATAATGCTGTGTGACGAAGGGCCCAGTTCATGACTGGCAGCCACATTTAAACAGACAACTTTAACATGCGCAATGTAGTTGGGCGCACATGGCTAGTAGTATACAGTATAATCACAGTGTATGTGTTTATGGTCATGTAGACATATACATACTGCCTAATACTGAAATTCATATCTCTAACATATTGCCTTCTAAATTTTTTTATCATGTTTTATTCCTCTAAATATGGATTTAGCCACTCAGGTTAATAGAAATCAGTGCATTGCACCCTTTACCAAGCCACTCACTGAAAGCCCTAGTGACCTATCACCCGGAACACAAACTCCTGCTCCTGATTTCATTTTTCTTTTGCCCATTGACAAAGTGTTAAAGGCATGGAAATAACATCTGAATAATGAACTATTTTACACAAGGTTAACTTAAAAGCAGAATTGAATTAATAGACCAAAATCTAAGCCAAAATAATAAGATTTAAAGTATGGGTGTGAAAAGATGATTTATCCCAGGATAGTCCCATAGAATTAGGCTCTTTGGGTGCTCATGTAAACTTTTTAACACATAATATACTTGTACATCACACAGATTACATGCATTCATGTCTGAGACAAAAACAATTTGAAATTGTAATGTGACATCATCAGCTCCTCACTGCTTTTAACCTAAACATGATGTTATTCCCATCTTTGTCACATTGACCTGACTTCTCATATTCAACCCAGTCATCTGTTAAACATTTATTTGTGGATAATATTAGCGGTGGAAGCAGGCACCATGTATATACAGTATAACATGCCAAACCTGCATTTCAACCTACTAAAAAATACATGACAATGTCAAACCTTTCACCCATCTTCAAATGGCCACTAATCCAGAGCACGATCAAGGGAAACTGGAGCCTCTGAACACAAACACACACACATGGGCACACACATATATTTGAGCCCAATTTAGCATCAAAAGTCCACTTAACCTGCATATTTCCAGACAGTGGGAGGAAACTGGAGCACCCAGAATAACATGCAAATATAACAATGGGAGCACTCAAAATGTAAACCTTGGTCTCTTTGTTGCATGGAAGCTGCTGCACTATGCCACCCCAATGTTAAACCTGCTTAATCCAATTAAGCATCATCTGAAGCCGAATCCTGTCCCAGAAGGATGGGATACAAAACCAACCCTCACGGGACCCAGTCATGCACACACACACTGTTACTCAAAAAGGCCCCTGAGAAAAATCTACATAAATGTGGAGAATGTGTAACCTTCACAGATAGATCTGTGAGGCAGCAGCACTAACCACTGCACCACCATGCCACCTCTTGAAAGTACCCTGAGTATTAAATCTATACAAGAGCTTCTAGGCTAGAGAACATCTTTATTATACTAATGTTCTTAGTTACTGAGCTTCTATTAGCATGAATAATAAATGCACTATAGTTAGACAGCATATCTCAAAACAATGAATTCCACTGTACTCTGTTGATTTAGTAGTTGCGTATTTATCTATTCTTTAATAATGTTTGCTTTTTCTTCAGGAGTTGGATTTTTTTTTCCTTTTCGCCATCAAGGGGACAACTTACTTTTTATACCCGTAATTAAGGATGCAAGTGATATTCTAATTTACATGTATCAAAGAATATTTTACAGTTGCCTATTTTTTCACTTTGTTTTATAGTCAGTGTGACCAATCCCTGGGTGATACATGCAACCATGCAATCATATAGATTTCACTTGCTAATTATACTCAGCAGAGTGCCATTAGAGAGTGTTTCAGGACTAATAAGATTCTTTGTACTCAGCACTTGGTGAAGTTGCACGTTTTCTACAATCATCAAGAGATGTCAGAAACGTTTTCCTTCAGCTAGGTGTCATGTCACTGCTCTTTTAGAAAACCATACTGGCGCACATTTTTCTGTACCGCTGTTTTTCCTTTACAATTGACTGTTCAAACAGTGACAGCATCATAATTGCAGACAATGTTATTTAAAGCAAGGAAGCAGCCAATGGATGCGGCTTGTGTGTTTGTGTGTGTGCAATTCAGAGGAAAAAGGGGAAAGGCTAAAGATTTAAATGGCTTTGAGATCATCAAATGATTCTACACGGGCGTATCAGGAAGAATAGCCCTGCTGGGGTTTTTTCATATGCCAGTATTATAGATGTTCCTCCCAAAAGTAAAGGCAATGGTGTTCTTTTTGTCAGAAACAGGCCATTGATGAAATGAGTTGATGAAAGCTGGCATGACATGCGCTGAATAACAGACCAGTCTACTGAGAGACGAGTACAACAAAGGTGGCAGTCCAAGGGCATGGCCTGCTATGGTTAAACCTTTGCCTAAAAAGCTAAAAGCCACACCTCAGCTACACCATATAATGAACCATGAAACAAAAGTAGGACAGGAAAACATGAATAACACAGAGGTGTTAAAATTAACATGAATAAATAAAATTGGTTTTGAAAGCCTCTTTTCATTACAGCCTATGAGTACATCATGATCTTCCAATCAATGCAAGCCTTTCTTTAGATTTTTTTTATTTTGTTAAATTGCTCACATTCCAATCTATATCTACCAAATCTCAAAAAAATGATACCTTCATGACAACATCATTGTGAGATATCTCATTATTAAACATATGCATGTCATTCATATAATAAGGGATTCTAAATCTGTAAAGGACCACTTGGCACCACATATCACACAAAACTGGCTACAATGTGCTTGTCCAAAGGATTCCGAGTTCAAAATGATTTCTGTCAATATCGAGTTGAAAAACTGAAGGACTCACTGCTGAGCTAAGGGTTTGCATCTCATTGCAAGTGGATCGCTCTCCTTTTAAAACTTTGCGTATAGTCACAGGAAACACAAGGATTGGTTCAACAAAAGTTATTAAACAACTTCCACTATGCTGGACACCAGGCACAATGCATGTTGTAGCCCAGTGGCTCAATGAATAACCTTCATTGTATTCTGTAAACCAGCAAAGGAGAAAATAAAGAGAGGTGTGGCTACAACTGAACCTTGTGCAGAATGACTGGAAATTGTTTAAAGCCCATGAAATTCAGATAGGTGCAGATAGAATCAACACATGGAAATTGTGTAATGCATTATTTTCAATACTGAAATCAAGACATGAACATACAGTTGTTAAAGTACAAAACCTTAAAAGTGCAAAATTGCCTGGACTTTTTCAAGGCGTCCTTAATCAGTCAGTCATCAGTCAGTCCTTTTCTAACCCTCTTGGTCCTGAACAGGGGGCGCAAGGCAGAAACAATACCTGGACATGGCACCAGTTCATCACAGGGTGAACACACACACTAGGGACAATTTAGGATCGCCAACCCACCTAATCTGCATGTTGTTGGACAGAAATCAGCATGCATTAAATCTTAACACTTAATATAGCACTTAAAAACCTTCCTACCCATCCAGGAGTTCAACAAGATGATTCACCAATATTTTGTGAGGTTGTACTTGCATGGACACAATTAAAAAACAACAAGCCTTCGAGGGTAGCTGCCCTTTGAGCACTACACAATTTAATAAAAAAAAAAAGCAGCCCTCCCGCAATGGGAGAAAGCAAGCGCTGTAACAATATTTATGGTCAAGAGCAATAAGTCCATCATTGATAACAGCAGGTGAATATCGTTAGTCTTTATAGTGTGGAAAGTCTTGGTCAGAGTGATGCTGTCGCAGCTAGTTCAGGTTGTCCAAAAAATCATCTCTCTTAGTCACAAAGTAGCTTCAGAAAAGGCATACAGTAATCTTGTGCATGATCTTTATGGCCCATCAGTCAAAGGCAAATGCAAGTAAATGTTCTATATCTAAACACCCTAAACCAACTGACACAATCAACATTCTACAATGAAGATGATTAATTAATTTTGTAATTTTTTGAACAATGGGAATCCATAGATTATGGTTTCTTTATTTGTTTTTTCGATGATTGTACTACTATGAAGAAAAACAGCAGCTATGTTTATAAAGGATCAGAAGAAGAGGAAAAAATTGAACAACAAAACCAAGGACAAGACTGCAAAATGAAACAAGAATAATGTCAAAAAATGTGTCAAGAGTTCAAAACCAGAGAAAAAGAAACCCAAATGACATAAAGAGAATTGTTGTTTGGTTGCTTATCTGCAATCTTGGATAGAAAGAAGACATTGGGAATTGGATGAACCTCTGGCGATATCAGAATTACTAGATGGTATAAAGTCACTTCTGAGTGGGAAAGCAGCAGGCCCTGGCGGCTACCCTGTCGAATTTTATAAGAAATTCTCCACTCAGCTAGCTCCCCTCTTATTAGCAACATTTACAGAAGCTATAGACAATAAAATTCTACCTCAAATTTTTCGCCAAGCATTAATCACCGTCTTTCCTAAACAAAATAAGAACATATTACAATGTGCATCATACAGACCAGTTTCACTTTCGAATAATGATGTTAAGATACTCTCCAAAGTCCTAGATAGAAGGATGGAGAAAGTGCTGCCTTCAGTAATATCACAATATCAAACTGGATTTATTAAAGGCTGACACTTAGCTTCCAGTCTTCGACGCCTGTTTAATATACTCACCTGCAAAGTCAAACACCCCAGAGATATTATTATCATTGGATGCAGAAAAAGCATTTGATATGATTGAATGGAACTACCTTTTCATTACATTAGAGAAATTTGGGTTTGGCCCGAACATTTGTGCATGGATCAAATTACTGTATACCAATTCAGAAGCTTCAGTTTATATTAACAACATTTGTTCAGACTACTTTAAACTAGAATGTGGTACCAGACAAGGATGCCCCTTGTCACCACTGCTTTTTGTAATCGCCATTGAACCACTGGCAGTTCACTGTCGAAATGCTTATGAGGGGATTATCAGAGAAGGACTTGAACAGAAAATTTCTCTATATACAGATGATATGGAACTGTATATATCAGACCCACAAAATTCTGTGCCTGCAGTTTTAACAGCACTTACAGAATTTCAAAAGATCTCTGGTCTCAGAATTAATTTGAATAAAAGTGTGCTCTTTCCAGTGAATTCTCAAGCATACAATATTAGATTAGACATCTTCCCTTTTATCATTGCAGATCAGTTTACAGTACCTAGGTGTAAATATCACAAGTAAACATAAAGTCTCTTTATCAACAAAATTTCGCCGTCTGTATGGAAAAAATTAAGCAAGACATGCATAGATGGTCAACCCTTCATCTCACTCTAGCTGGAAGAATTAACGTTGTTAAGATGAATATCCTTCCTAAGCTTCTCTTTTTATTTCAAAACATTCCAGTATACATCAATAAATAATTTTTTAAGCAACCATAACCTCATTCATTTGGAACTTAAAACATCCACGTATCCAAAGAGCGACCTTACACAGGCCAAAGGCAAAAGGTGGCATGGCTCTACCTAACTTTCAGTTTTATTACTGGGCAGCAAACATACAAGCTATAAAAACCTGGACACAAATAGATGAACATACACAGGCTTGGTCCGCAACAGAAATAAAATCCTGCAGTACTTCTTTATATTCCCTGCTTTGTGCCCCTATAAATGCAAGTTATCGCCGATATACTAATAACCCAATTGTGCTTCACTCACTCAGAATATGGAACCAATGAAGAAAGTATTTCAAGATAGAGAATCTTTTATCTGTGGCACCTCTGCATGAGAACCACCTTTTTCAACCGTTGCAAATATATGCAGTTTTTAATATCTGGAAAATATATGGGATTAAATTACTTAGAGATCTTTATATAGACAACATCTTTTCATCCTATGAACAATTACATTCCAAATTTAACTTTCCTGCAACACATTTCTTTCACTATCTTCAAATTAGAAACTTTGTTAAACATAACCTGCCCGATTTTCCTCATCTCCTACCTTCCTCTATGCTGGAAAAAATATTGCTCAGTTTCGAGGACTCAGACAACATTTCTGCAATATATAAAATTATTTTACAGTCCCTCCCTTTCAAAGATCCAAGAGGACAATGGGAAAAGGATCTCTCACACAATATATCAGAAAAGGAGTGGAAGGTAGCAATGCAAAGAACACATTCGAGCTCCATATGCGCAAAACATACAATTATTCAACTCAAAATTATATATCGAGCACATCTGTCTCGCTTAAAACTGTCCACAATGTTGCCAGGGCAAGATCCAACCTGCGAACGCTGCAATCAAGTTCCAGCCTCACTGGGTCACATGTTTTGGGCCTGCACCAAATTAACATCATTCTGGACAAAAATTTGTAAGTGCCTTTCAGACAGCCTTGATGTTTTATATCATTTGAAATTGGAAAAAATCAAATTCTGACTTAGAGGATCTGTGCAGAACTTTCAAAACCCGGCAGGATCTAATCAATAATATTTTAGAATAAGCTCTTAAAGCACTGAGGAAGCAGATTCTCTTCCTATTTCTTTTTCTTCTCCATTTATCTTTATCCGCCTATTAAACTCATCAATTTATTTATTTTTACTAGCTTTAAGTTTTACTCCGTTGGCCATGCTCTCTTTCTCAGGGGTGGGGGTTGATTTGTTTTCAATTCTGTTTTTTGTAAAAATTGATCTATTTGTATGGAATGATTACAATAAAATCAATAAACTTAAAAAAAAAGAAAGAGAGAAAAAAGACATTGGGGTGACCTTGAATCCTGTTGCGCTAGTGACGTCACATCCCACAGATATCCAGAAAGAAGTTCAATATGTAATCTGGTAAAAACTCAAACTGAGCTCAAATGACCATTAAGTTAAGCAAGAGTAAATAAATACAAAGCTAAATCATGACGAAGTGTCACATAACAGTGATATTACAAAATTATTATTTTTTAAAATATTTATTGTTTTTCAATTAGCACAAATCCATTTTGGTTTTGGTTTTGTAATGGGGGCCACCATTTGTGGCTCCGTGTTACCTAGAAGTTGCAACATCAGACCTCATCATCAACGCAATTCTTTCAATACTGGTGCATTGGCTCTTTAAGTATCCATGTCTGTGGATACTCTGCACATTTTTGCGAGTGCATTTAAATTAAATTAATTTTTGAGAGTGCATTTCAATTAAATTAATTAATTTATTTCCCAAACCAGCTTTGTCACACTACAGAGCCACAGAATGTAGGATCATTATATAGCGGCAGCATGAGGTACAAGGTAGAGCTGGAGCCAGCCCTGGATAAGATGGCGCTCATATGGTATTTATATGGTAAACCCAGTTGTCCATTCACAGATAGATAGATAGATAGATAGATAGATAGATAGATAGATAGATAGATAGATAGATAGATAGATAGATAGATAGATAGATAGATAGATAGATAGATAGATAGATAGATAGATAGATAGATAGATAGATAGATACTGTACTTTATTAATGCCCAAGGGGCAATTCACATACTCCAGCAGCAGCATACTGATAAAAAATATTAATTAAAGAGTGATAAAAATGCAGTGCAAGTTAAAAAATGCAAGATGGAGAGTGCGAGGCAGGTATAACAGTCAATAACATTGTATAATGTTAACGTTTAACCCCTGTGGAACTGAAGAGTCGCATAGTGTGGAGGAGGAATGATCTCCTCAGCCTGTCAGTGGAGCAGGACATTGACAACAGTCTGTCGCTGAAGCTGCTCCTCTGTCTGGAGATGATACTGTTTAGTGGATGCAGTGGATTCTCCATGATTGACAGGAGCCTGCTCACCACCCGTCACTCTGCCACAGATGTCAAACTGTCCAGCTCCGTGCCTATAATAGAGCCTGCCTTCCTCACCAGTTTGTCCACGCATGAGGAGTCCCTCTTCTTTATGCTGCCTCTCCAGCACACCACTGCGTAGAAGAGGGCGCTCGCCACAACTGTTTGATAGAACATCTGCAGCATCTTATTGCAGATGTTGAAAGACACCAGCCCTCTAAGGAAGTATAGTCGGCTCTGTCCTCTCTTGCACAGAACATCAGTATTTTCTAATATCTAACATTCTGACTATAAAATTTGATTACACAATCAAAAGACTTTTACAAACCAGAAAATAATTATTTTAAAAGTCTCAGTATTTGGTCCTGATGTTTTAAGGAATAATTCCTTTGTGCAATTAAAGAAAATGCTAGTATTCTGGATAATGAAAAATAAAAGATGCCAACAGTCAGACAATGATAAAAAGTAAGAAAGGTAGGTGTATTTCATTGTAACAAATGTAAAGGAGAAGGTTTAGGAACAGGCATTTCAGTCAGGTTGATTGGTAGCGTCTTTCCTGGATGAGAGGCCATAATGGAAGGACAAAGGGAAGATGCCTCCTGGGTAGCAGTATCCCTCTGGTATGGCTCCCATCTAGACACCCACAGGGCCACATAGGAATTGGACTCGGTTGGGGTCCTGGGGTGCTGATAGAGGGAACTGCTGGGTACAGGCTCCCCTACTCCCAAGAGATTATATCTGACCCAGAGGTGTTTTATGGAGGACATCTTGTTACACCAGAGGTACACCAGGGTATGGCTTAAAAGAAGCTCTTACACATTAGAGCCAAAACTCAACTGGAGAGGAGTGGAGGAGAAAAAGGAATGAGGGAAGAAAGGATAGGGTTGTGCTGTACTACTGTACATTGTGCTGGATTGACTTAAAAGAAGTCTGTCAAAGTGTTACCTGCAAAAGAGCAAAGACGACTCCAAGACACTGAGCATACTAAACTTTTCTAGTCATCTTCTGTCAAATTTCTTTATTCTTTTGCCCATTTAAAGCTTCTCTTTTTATTTGTCAGTTTCACCAATGGAATTTTCTTTGAAACTCTGCCTGTAAGGTCAGCATCCCATAATCATCTTCTCTCTGTGGTAAATTATACTGGTATTTAGCGTGTATTTAGTGATGAAGCCAATTGGGTACCTGTAAAGGTGTTTCGTTCTCAAACTACAAACTCAGATGTCCTTATCCTTTTATGCAGCTGCCCATCTGGGCCTTCCCCTTCTTATTCTATCCTGTTTAGATACAGTTTGCCCTCTTTTCTCTAGATAGTAATAGACACCATTGTACGAAATCTTCAGGTTCTTGGCAATTTGTTGCATCAAATAGCCTTTGTTCTGAAAAAAAAAAGTGTTTTTCAAGAAAGTCTTTTCATTTTGGCTATTTTTGAACCTAGAACTGAACTTTAGAAATGCCAGTACCTTGCAGCCCAAGTGAACATAATAACAGTTTTCAGTGGTGCTAATGCCGGTACAAAGGTTTATTTAATAACCAATTAGCATGTAAACATGACAAACTGAGGATAAGATAAATGAGTTTACCATTAGATCACTGAATGAATTGCTGCTGAAAATGGGTCTTTGCAATCATATGTGAATAATAAATTAAAAATCAGTCATTAGTCATAATAGCCATTATAAACACTAGTAATGCATTGGCTATATTTTAAAATCAATTTAATGGTATGTTGATAATAAAAGGTATCAATTTCTATCAAAAATATGAATATTTCTGGGTGATCCCAAATTTTTAAATGGTACCTTATGTTATGTAAGCTTGCATTGATTTATTTTTGTTACCTACTCATTATTATTCTTACATAATTTAATTTGTGTTTCTTTCCTGTTACTATTTCTGTGACATCTTGTAAAGCACTATGAGTTGCATCTTGTGAATGCAAATGTGCCATCCATCCATCCATCCATCCATCCATTATCCAACCCGCTATATCCTAACTACAGGGTCACGGGGGTCTGCTGGAGCCAATCCCAGCCAACACAGGGTGCAAGGCAGGAAACAAACCCCGGGCAGGGTGCCAGCCCACCACAGTGCAAACATGCCATAGAAATAAATATTGTTGCTGCTATTTTAGCTATTTTGTAGGGATCACACACTCCCTAAACAACAGGTTCTTTTACCTTGAAGCTTAAACGCTAGTAGTTTCTAACATTTAATGCTGATTTATCTTCTTAAAACAAAAACAAGTGTTATGGGACAAGAGAGCACCACTTCAACATCATCAAACAAGACTCTGTGATACAATAAGAACAAAGGCATTTTTTTTGTCTGTGACTCAGTTGTCAGCTCTTCAGTAGTGTTCTGAGGTTTTGCTTTGATAAAGGGCCAAGGTCTGAATGGCTCAATGGATTCCTACTGAAATATCAAGCCATTTGTAACAGACAGTTCATGTGCAAGTGAGCATCAGTAGGTTCTTTTTTCATGCTATTCACATATTTTTTTTTTACCAAATTAGCTGAATACCATATATACATTAATTCATTCTGACCCTAGAATGCTGCTGACTTCAATCAGGGGATCTTTGGAAGGAAGAAACTTCTATTAGCATTTCCCATTTGTAGACACAACAAGCTGAACCTACCCTATTCAAATGACTTTAAATGTAAAGCTGTGGCACAACCAGACAGACCTGGCCATAATCTGATCAATCTTGCACCCTCCTACATGCCTATTATGAGGCAGCAATGGCTCTCATCATTATTTATGCCAGAAGTTCCTATGCGTGTTTAGGGAGTTTTTGTGTTATCTCTCTATTATAAAAAAAAATCCTGTGGGAGGGAATGACTAGGAGACGATACATGATCTTCACGTTAAGATCATGGAAGACAAATAAAAGACCCATAAGATGAAAGAGAATGGCCACGGAACGTCTTGCGGGGATATAGAACATGAGATTCTCAGCACATATAAAGCATTTAAGGACAATACGTTAAGCAAAGAAGAAAGAGCAGCGCGGAGAAAAGAGACCCAAAAGTGCTGGAGAGAAAAAAAGGCAGATAAGAGATTATAAAGGCAGTGGAATTCGAAAGGCTCAAACAAACGATGGCGCAATACACATGCAGAGAAAGGTAAAGAATGTGAAAGCAGTAAAATTCAAAAGTATTGTAGCGTCCCAGCCAGGCTGAAGCCTTTTTTGTTTTAAGTGACTGTTAGGTCCGATTAAGGAAGGGCAGAGTACAGCACAGAAGACTGATAGCAGCGTGACAGCAGATGATCTGACAGCACCTCCTTAGCATGCGTTCAGCCACCCCCCCCCACCCCCCCAACGCGAGCAGCATGATACGTTCTGAGAAAGAGAACCTAACCCCCCCCCTCCCCCTTTACAACGCGAGCAGCAGAGATTCGAAGTGGCAAAAGGACAGCTGCTGTACAGGCTTTGAAATGATCAGGCAGCAAGACAAGCAGAACAGGCAGCTCGCCAGCAGCAGAAAGACAGCAGATGATCGGACGGCATCTCCTTAGCATGCGTTCAGCCACACCACCTTCATAATGCGAGTAGCGTTATATGTCCTGCGAGAAAGAGATGTTACCACGCCCGGGGCCAGAAATAAAGTATTGTTTTTACAAAAGTTTTCAAATAAAAGTGAAAATAATACATATGTAACAATTCCCATGAAACTAACAGTCTCTTTAAATTGTATATCCAGTAAACCAAACCCAGGCGTTGGCGAGCAGGGGGCAGAGCCCCCTAGTAATATCTATATTTTTCTTAAGATTCTGTAAAATCTTATTTTGGAGAAATAAATATTCTATCTATCTATCTATCTATCTATCTATCTATCTATCTATCTATCTATCTATCTATCTATCTATCTATCACAGATTAGATATGAAAGGAGCCTTGTTTCACAAATCACATGGTGTTTCATATTCCTGGATATGTGTGGATAAAATGGAAGCTAATTTGTGCACATCCTATATACAGTATGTACTGTATATAACAATTCAAAACACTTAAAACACAAATAGCAGCTGTCTCCTGGCTTTTCTAAGCATTTAATTAAAATCAACATATAAAACCCATCCATCTGTTTTATGATTTTGCTTTTAACTACACCAGGAGAGTAATGGCAAATATATGTGTTCTTTTATAATGAGGCATGTAAAACAAACATCATCTGCCACCTTGTATTAATAAGTAGCTCATGTTTATGTGTGTAGGTGAGTGTGTGGTTTTTTATTATTATTTTAACAGATAGAAAGTTAATAACTTAAGGACTTTTTGAGTAGGAAGAGACCAGTACCATTAAAATGCATTACCATGGATGTGGCCTGTGTACCTATAAGGTGAGATATAGAATGTGTGAACAACAAGATTGTCTTTACACTAAAACAGAATGGTAGTTTAATTGTTTTTATTCTCAGGTGGAAGAAGTTTTAAGACAAAACAGAAATCATAATGGTAAGATGAGTTTGGGATAAGTAATTGGTTAATTAATCTAGCAAACTTTGTTATGGGTCAGAACCAGAAATCATAATAAAGACTGCTCATCTGTAAACCTGTAATTGATAAAGAAAATAATTTATTATTTCTTTCAACAAAGAGATCTCTTTGATATTTCTTTTGTGAATTTCAGATGAAGAGTTATTGTAACCAATCATAACCAACGGTGTGTAACACATCATTAATTTAGCTTTCATACACACAAAGCAAGATGCAACAAAATGACATCATAAACAAAAAAATACAAGAAGATAAACAATAAATTAATTTTAAAAAATAGCAGAGTAAGAAATCCAAAACAACCTAAGATTTTATTAAATTAGAAGGTGGTTTGTTGGGGAAACAAGATTACATCTAGCTGTATTCTATAAATAACAGAACTACCACAATCATCTTCATATATGTTGCAATATTTTAATTTTTGATACAATCACATAAGTAAAACTTACAAATGTATTTGTTTTATGAGTATTTCATTTCAGTTTACTGCTTAGGCTATTGTGTATTCTTTGCAATTTTTGTGTACTGTACATATATCTAAGAGTGTTAATATGTGTGGACTCATGTAATTATGCAGTTTCCCATTCAAACCAAACTGTAACCTTTATTTTATGTAGTGAGTTTAATATCTATCTATCTATCTATCTATCTATCTATCTATCTATCTATCTATCTATCTATCTATCTATCTATCTATCATTACAGAATATGTTTTGGTATTTTTTAGGTTGGAATTATTTCTTCAGAATCATGGTATATTTTTGATAAATATTAATGAATTCCTACCCTGCTTTTGTACTTTAAAATGGAGGTGAAGGGTATTGAGGTCCAATTGTTAACTTAAACTAATCGAATATGTCAATTTTACAAGCCTAGTGTGTTATCGAGTATTGATCTGCATCTTGAGATTACATGCATAATGTAAAACACAATATTCATGTTGTTTAATGAAAGTAAAAAAGGCATTGTTGTGCGATTCAGCTGTTTTAAAAGTAAGCCAGCTATGTGTTTCATCTCATCACTCGTCTTCCACTGTGGCAACCTTTCAGCCCCAACAGCATACTTTCCTTCTCTCCAAGCTGTGTTATTAACACGATTGATTGTTGATACCCAGATGTTTATTGCTGGCTCTGTTCTTAGACAAGTAGAAAAGAGTCACTAAAAAAATACTACACAATCATTAACAGTCTTTATGCTTCTATACATAGAAAGCTGAATACTCAGAAAAAAGGGGATGGGTATAATTTACTTCACAGCACATGAGAAACTAAACATTTTTGATAACTGATCATTTTTACTAGCACATTTCTAGAATTCAGTATTAAAACGAGTAATCTCCTTAGGTAAATACACTGAGAACATGCAAACTCTGTGTTGCCCCTGGCGCTGTGAGGCAGGAATGACAGCTGTGCATTACCACTCTGTCTGTGTTAAAGCATCTGCACTAAACTTACTAAACTTTGATTGGATTAAAACTGAATGTATGCCTGTAACATCTATTCTCTTCTTATCACTTGATTTTGCTCTGCATGCTTGCTCAGCCTCTCTCTCAGTTGCTGTCACTAGACAAACATGCGTGCACAACAATATCAGTAGCATTAGGCAATAATGAAAAAAATGCACTGATTCTTTTTTTTGACTAACAGGACAAAGCTTCTATTTGATTCAGTATATATGCCAGCATTATTTGTGTGTCTAGGGTACATTTTAAAATTCCACCCATGAAAGCTGCTGCAACCAGACAAGAAACATGAAGTGTATCCTTACCTTAAGAAGACAGTACCAAGAATCTGCAAAAAAAATATGTTACTTAGCATTTGTCCTTCCCTGGAACACGACCTGCTGTTTTGGAAATGCTCTCAAACAGTTGTTTATACGTCACATTTGGTCCTTTTCAAAGTCATGGAGATTCTTATGCTTGCCTATTTTTCCTGCTTCCAACACATCAGCTTCAAGAAGTGACTGTTTACTTTCTGCCTAATAAATTTCACCCCTTCACAGGTGCCATTGCAATGAGATAATCAATGTTATTCACCTATCTTCACCTGTCACTGGTTTTAATGTTATGGCTGATGAGTGTGTATATATGCTGTATTTTGTTAGACAAGCACACTTTATATCTCTTAAGGACTCCACAAAGGTAAGATCAGCAACACCAGAGCGGTAGGTGGTGCAGTTGTTAACCCTTTTCAAATTTAGACCAGAAAGGGACCAACCATAACACTGTGATGCCACTTCTTATTGGACACCTTCCATCTCCTCCGGTATTTAAGACTGGGAACTAACATTCAGTAATAAACCTCCGTCTGAAGGAGACAGTAGCTCCAGCTACTTCGCATAACAAACACATGATCACAGAACATGACACTCCCATATACTCTTGTTGGTTTGCTTTTTTGCCATTTTCTTTTGGATATTTAATGGGATTTACCATGGAGATACCTCAACCCTTCATCTTGACCTTGTTGATCTTATTATTATATGTATAGTACTGTATAGTGCCGTATGTGATGAGGCAACTCTCTTTTTGCTCTCTAATACCAGCGGAGGGTTATAATTTGCAATTTAAATATACTTCTTTTTTAATAAATTATCTATAAAGGATAGCTCCTTAGTGTTTTTAAATAGGTTTTAAAATTATTTTTATATTATTACCAATCACTAGCATAGGGTTGTGTACTTGTCAATAGGAGGTACTGCATCACCTTTCTATACTCCTTTCTCTCACCTATGGTCCCCTGATGTTTTCAAAGTTGGCTCTAACTCCCTTTAACACTGAAAAAGAATTAAATACATTAATTAAATTGATGAAAGAATATAAAGTATGAGAATAACTCTATTTGTAATTCTGTAGTCCAGACAGCATATATAAATTTCAATAACTAACAAGAGAACATCCACTGCAGAAGACAATGATTCCATGTGATGGCAGTTGGTTCACATTTAAAACAGTGTCAGTTGTACTGTCTAGTGACAGTGTGTTGATTGTAGAGGGGTGCCCTGACTTATACAATGATGTCCATGGACCACCCATGCCATTGCCCACTCTACTCCTTCTCTCCAGCCCAGCTGTGTTTCCCTTCACTGTGATACACAGTCAGTGTGTTGTTCATCTTTTTCCCCCCATCATCATTGCAGTTGTGTATTTTGGTCAGCCAGGGCAATGTTTTCTCATGCAGCTTAAACTTTGATTGCATCTTGTCTACAGACTTTAAGAAAAAAAAAATTAAAATGGAATATGAATATAGTTTTAATCTTAGGTAAACTTAAACTCACATATACTTTCAAAATCATAGGGTGTAATGCATTCTTGCCCCTACTGTACAAAAATCAGCACATGGTATTGGGTTGTAAGTCTCCCACACATCTTTGAAACACACAGTTTTGTCTAAAAACAGCACTCATCTGAGGAAAACAGTCTTTTCTCATAGTATGTAGGCTTTATGTTAATTATCCCTAAAACCAAGCATATTCCATCAATCATACCTCACATAAGGGTGATCTTCTAGATTATGAAATAACAAAGAAAACAGAGAAATGTTACAAAATTGAGATGAAAAACTGGCATGGTATATCATCTTCAGGAACCTGGGTTCAAACCAATTCAAGCAGTGTGTGTGTAGAGTTTGCATGTTGTCTTCACATAGATGTGGAGTTTCTGAAGGTGAACCCCAAAGACATGAACAATAAGTTAATTGGTGCTTCTGAAAGGGCCCCGCGTGCATTAAAGCGCCCTGTGGCTGACTAGCGGCCTTTCTGGCACTGGTTCTAGTCTTGATGTTCTCAGAATTGAGAACTGAGTACTTAATCCAAAATGGGGGGTTTATTTAAATTGAAAGGTCTGTTTTTTGCTGCAGTTTGTTCTCTTTATTGTAAGATTTTAAATATGTCCTCCTGGATATGTTCTCTCTGTTCTGATAGGTTTTACTATTTTAAATTCAATTTGCAGACCGTTACTTAAAACAATTTTAAATGTAATAACAGTCTTCCTGGCAATAAAGTTTTATATAATATAAAGTTTCAAAATCTCTTAATCGCCCACGTTTGGAGGTACGACAGCTCAGCCTGGTGTAAAATACGATCAATTCAGCGCCTTCTCTGTCCTGTGGCACATTGATAACTGAGATATGTTAGTACACTAAGCCCCTGACAACTCTGCATATACATTTACTTTAGAATCAGTGAGTATGCATTATGTTTTATATATGCTTATTATCCTATTTAATTTAAAGCATTGATTAAGATAATATTGCTAGGAATACATTCACCTTGTATGAAGTTTAAAGAAACCACAGTTCAATTAGAATGGATTAGTTGGGTAAATCTGCTACATTGCACATACATCTGGGGTATATTTAATTCAGAAAGGCTGTCATAGTGCTAAAAATGTATTTATTTCTTCTCCGATTTTAATATTTAAAAATGTTGTGTCTTTATTGTAGAAATTAATATCTCTTTTTCTTTTGAGAATCATGATTAGTGGAGGGAAAGACATACTCACATCACAGATATAGACTTTGCATTAGAAAAGCACAGATCTGCTTTTCCCCTATGCGGTGTGAGCTTCTTTATATTCAAAATGTTTCTTCTCTTTCACCTCTTAATGAAAGTGGCTAAGATATATGAAGTTGCCATTCAGTGTCTTCTCAGAGGCAAAAAAAAAAAAAAAAAACAAAGACTGCCAAGAAATGATTGACGTATTTAATGGAGGCCGTGGGTGCAAAGGAATTTGGCGGAGAGCCAGGCTCATGAAGGAAGCACAAAGACGACTTCTTCTGCATTTGTGGCTGCAGGTGCTGTAAGCATGACACTGCCTGAGCAAGACGCCCCAGCAGAGGGTACAGTTTAGAGCGGGCCACACCATAATAATCTGGTACCACGTATACATACAAACCCCACCCCGTCCTTCCTTTGGAAATACAAATGAGCTGGCTTTGTAGTGGAAAGAGAAACTGCATGTGAGAGAAACATTTCTGAAGAGAGAATTTAAACAAAGAGGTATGGAACTCATGATTACTTTGAAATATGCAGGAATGCCTGAATACTAATAATAACAGCATTATTTATATAGTAACTTTCATATATAAAATTGTAGCCCAAGGTGTTTTCCACAGAGTATAAAAAGAATAAAAATGGTAATAAAAATATAACCTTAACTATATTGATAATGTATTTTCATCTTTTTGACTCTTTAAATCCAAATTTAACCTTCCAGAAACTTTCTTAAAAGCCTCACTCCCACCTTACTTTGTCTTTTACCTACACTTATAGGTAGGGTGATACTTATGAGTGTACATGAAGAGTCACCCAATGTCTACAAAGTATTTAAAAAAATGTAAGAAATTTACTTAATGATCTTAGGTAACAATGGGAACCATTTCTGACATCTCTTGGGTTAACTTTAGGAAAACATTAATGAGTTCTTGCTAATTCTGAAAAAGTTCTGAAAAGATCCTTATAAAGAGTATTTTCATTTTTTCCAATTTGAGACATATAGAACATGTCTTTCCCATCGAGTTTGAGAAGAGGAGTTTTAGTGAATCAGTTGAATAAAATAAGTCTTCATGCAAGAAGTGTGGTATAGAATATTACAACCGATTTTTCATAGCACATTTTTAACCCATCTGGTATTATTCCAGATATGTCCCTTAGCAATGATGTAAGGCTATCATGCTGGACAGAATAAAAAAATTGCCCAAGGTGCAAAAAAGTGTATGACATTCCCAAAACCTTGCCCTGGGTAATTTTTAGTAATATTAGACAAGATGTGTGTAATTGCTGAATAATTTAGTTAATCTACGGTGTGCTTGGCACAGATTGAAGTGAAAGTGCATGTGTAAATATGTAAATTCCAATCCTTTCCTGATATTTTACATCATACAAAGACATTTTAGATAATTGTGCATTTCCAGCTTTGTGGCAAATGTGTGGTGAAGGCCCTTTCCTGTTCCATCATGGCTGTACCTCTGTACACAAAAGCAGGTCCATAAAGACATGGAGGAACTCGAGGGCCTACACAGAGCCCTGACCTCAACCCTACTGAACACCTTTGGGATGAATTGACATGCCGATTATGAGCAAAGTCTTCTCATCCAACATCAGTACCTGACCTCACAAATGCTCTTTTGGCTGAATGGACATAAATTCCCACAGACACTCTGCAAAATCTTGTGAATAGCCTAGCCAAAAGAGTGGAGTTTGTTAGAGCCACAAAGGGAAGCCAGCTCCATATTAATGCCCATGGTTTTGAATGGGATGTCCAACAAGCTCCTATTGGTGTGATGGTCAGGTGTCTTCAAACGTTTGTCCATTTACAGTAGTGTAATGTACCTTGATGTTAAGAACTATCACAGAACATTAATGTAAAGTCCAACTACTGACACTGTGGGGCTCCAACTGGAAAAACAAAAGAAATACAGTTAGGTCCATAAATATTTGGACAGAGACAACTTTTTTCTAATTTTGGTTCTGTACATTACCACAATAAATTTTAAATGAAACAACTCAGATGCAGTTGAAGTGCAGACTTTCAGCTTTGATTCAGTGGGGTGAACAAAACAATTGCATAAAAATGTGACGCAACTAAAGCATTTTTTTAACACAATCCCTTCATTTCAGGGGCTCAAAAGTAATTGGACAAATTAAATAACTGGAAATAAAATGTTCATTTCTAATACTTGGTTGAAAACCCTTTGCTGGCAATGACAGCCTGAAGTCTTGAACTTATGGACATCACCAGATGCTGGATTTCCTCCTTTTTAATGCTCTGCTAGGCCTTTACTGCAGCGGCTTTCAGTTGCTGTTTGTTTGTGGGCCTTTCTGTCGAAGTTTAGTCTTCAACAAGTGAAATGCATGCTCAATTGGGTTAAGATCAGGTGACTGACTTGGCCATTCAAGAATTTTCCACTTCTGGGTTGCTTTGGCTGTATGTTTTGGGTCATTGTCCATCTGTATCATGAAACGCCGCCCAATCAATTTGACTGCATTTAGCTGGATGTGAGCGGACAGTATGTCTCTGAACACCTCAGAAGTCATTCGGCTGCTTCTGTCCTGTGTCACATCATCAATAAACACTAGTGTCCCAGTGCCACTGGCAGCCATGCACGCCCAAGCCATCACACTGCCTGCACCGTGTTTTACAGATGATGTGGTATGCTTTGGATAATGAGCTTTTCCACGCCTTCTCCATACTTTTTTCTTGCCGTCATTCTGGTAGAGGTTGATCTTGGTTTCATCTGTCCAAAGAATGTTTTTCCAGAACTGTGCTGGCTTTTTTAGATGTTCTTTAGCAAAGTCCAATCTAGCCTTTCTATTCTTGAGGCTTATGAGTGGCTTGCACCTTGCAGTGCACCCTCCTATTTACTTTCATGCAGTCTTCTCTTTATGGTAGACTTGGATATCGATATGCCTACCCCCTGGAGAGTGTTGTTCACTTGGTTGGCTGTTGTGAAGGGGCTTCTCTTCACCATGGAAATGATTCTGCGATCATCCACCACTGTTGTCTTCCATGGACGTCCAGGTCTTTTTGCTTGCTTTCTTTCTCAGGATGTACCAAACTGTAGATTTTGCCACTCGTAATATTGTAGCAAATTCTCAGATGGGTTTTTTCTGTTTTCGCAGCTTAAGCATGGCTTCTTTCACCTGCATGGAGAGCTCCTTTCACCGCATGTTGTCTGTTCACAGCAAAATCTTCCACATGCAAGCACCACACCTCAAATCAACTCCAGGCTTTTTATCTGCTTAATTTATAATGACATAACGACGAACTTGCCCACACCTGCCCATGAAATAGCCTTTGAGTCAATTGTCCAATTACTTTTGAGCCCCTGAAATGAAGGGATTGTGTTAAAAAAATGCTTTAGTTGCCTCACATTTTTACGCAATCATTTTGTTTTCCCCACTGAATTAAAGCTGAAAGTCTGTACTTCAACTGCATCTGAGTTGTTTCATTTAAAATTAATTGTATTAATGTACAGAACCAAATTAGAAAAAAGTTGTCTCTGTCCAAATATTTATGGACCTAACTGTATAACTAATTGTACCTTAAATGTTGTAAGTCACCTTGGATAAAGGGGTCAGCCAAGTAAGAAAATGTAAAATATAAATGTAAACTGAAAGTATTCACCCCTGTAAATTTTTTTCCACATTACTGGGCAGGTAGGTAAATATGACAATCAGATACAGCGTACTTTCTATGTGAGAGCTTACTGATGCTTGGTGTGCATTATTCATGCTGCATCTTGCATCTTGCCTTGATGTGTGTATTCATGTAGAGCAAGCTCTGCAAGAATGAGTATACAATAATCCCTCGCTATATCGCGCTTCGACTTTCGCGGCTTCACTCTATCGCGGATTTTATATGTAAGCATATTTAAATATATATCGTGGATTTTTCGCTGGTTCATGGGTTTCAGTGGACAATGGGTCTTTTAATTTCTGGTACATGCTTCCTCAGTTGGTTTGCCCAGTTGATTTCATACAAGGGACGCTATTGGCAGAGGGCTGAGAAGCTACCCAGTCAGAGCACATATTACGTATTAAATAATACTCCTTAAATATATTGTGAGCAGGGGGGATGTTCGCACCCCTAGAAGATACGGACACTCCTCAAAAAACGCTGAAAGACTATCTTCACATTGCTCTCTTCCTTGCTGGGCTTACTTGTGGCTGCTTTGTTGCGCGAAGCTTCGCAGACTTCGCAGACAGCACCTATTGATTTTTGATTGTTTGCTTTTCTCTCTCTCTCTCTTGCTCTGACATTCTCTGCTCCTGACGGAGAGGGTGTGAGCAGGGGAGCTGTTCGCAACCCTACAGGATACAGGCGCTCGTCTAAAAAAATGCTTAAAGACTACCTTCACATTGCTCCCTTCCTTGCTGGGCTTACTTGCGGCTGATTTGTCAAGCGATATGCTTCCCGCACGGTGCTTCGCATACTTAAAAGCTCAAACAGCACCTATCAGTTTTTGATTGTTTGCTTTTCTCTCTCTCTGTCTCTCTCTCTCTCTGACATTCATACTTAAAAGCTCGAACAGCACCTATTGGTTTTTGATTGTTTGCTTTTCTCTCGCTCTCTGACATTATCTGCTCCTGACATGCACTCCTTTGAAGAGGAAGATATGGTTGCATTCTTTTAATTGTGAGACGGAACTGTCATCTCTGTCTTGTCATGGAGCACAGTTTAAACTTTTGAAAAAGAGACAAATGTTTGTTTGCAGTGTTTGAATAAAGTTCCTCTACAACCTCCTGTGTTTCTGTGCAAATCTGTGACCCAAGTGTGACAATATAAAAATAACCATATAAACGTATGGTTTTTACTTCGCGGATGTTCGCCTTTCGCGGGGGGTTCTGGAACGCAACCCCCATGATCAAGGAGGGATCACTGTATTATATATGTGTGTGCACTGAAGTGAACGTCTACCTAAAAATTCATTTGCATTAAGTCATCTTTGGTGCGGCAATGAGTACCACTCACAACAGTCTGTCAGTACAGAGTAGTAATCACACCACAACAATAAATTCTAGAAGAAGCAATATTTTATTTCCAAAACAACGCCTCCCTCACCCTCTTTCCACACTCCCCTGCCCTGAGTTATTCTTTCAAACAAGCTGACGCCTCTGCAATATATGACTCTTGAATCAGTATGCTTGATGCGTGTTAGGGGTTTCACTAGTTTTGTTAATATATATATAGAGTATATATTGTGATAAATAATGCCGAAAGACATGATAAAGGTTTGGGGCAGCCTCCTGTATAATCTATCCTGGCAGATAAAATTTGAAATGATTGAACAAAGATGTTCACAAGACTGAACACAAAACAGAACTGATCAAAGACAAGAAAGATGGCAGCTTTAAAGGCCTGTTCAGGAAGTGACGTCATCTTTAGGGCCAGAACCGGAAGTGATGTCAACGGGGACCGGAAGTGACATCATCTCTGTGCCCTGAACCAAAAGTGATGTTGTCGGGACTGAAAGTGACAACATCTGGGGACTCGGACCCAGAAGTGATGTAATCTAGCGTGCTGGAACCTGGCGGGATTTCCTGGGAATGGTCTGCAAGTAACTGAGAAAGACAGTCAGCACACTCTGCCACACCGGTTGCCTCTGGTCGGTGGTGGTATTACAATTACTGAGACCCTTTAACTCCTGTCTGTTAACTCCTACTCGCACATGTGTGACAATATATATATATATATATATATATATATATATATATATATATATATATATATATATATATATATATATAGCCAAACCAAGACATTAGCAATCTCTGAGGATGCAGCTAAAGCTGACTTTTCCCATTAAATGGCAAAGATTAGATGAGTAATAGAAATCAGAACTATAAGTCTAGCAGCGACAAGGACACATGCACTGAAAGAATAAGGAGTCCTGATAATGATTTAAAATTATAATGCGTGTTTAATTTAATACATTATGTTATTCTCTTATTTAACATGATACAAAACAGAATGATTATATCCTAATGATAATTAAATTTGCATTTTGCTTAGTTTAACGAAAGTTAGTGATGGGCATCCATAAGTAGCACTGGGTGTAAGACAGGAAGCAGTTCTGGACTGTGCTCTGCACTGCACATTCACTAACACACACATCCACAATTATATTCACTTATTTAGAGCTAATGTATGGTCGGTAATTAATCAAATAAACCAAAGTACCCACAGAAACCAACAAAAGCACAGGTGAATATGCAGTCTCCACAGATAATGACCAAGCTGTGATTTGAATGCAGGATTTTTGCAATGAGGTAGCAGCACTAATCATTGTGACATCATACTCCTGAAAAGAAAAAAACAAAACACTACATTTTATAAATAGCCATTTTATGTAATTTTCATTTAATATTTTTAGGAAGAAATAACACTCAAAACACTAGTTCACAATATATTTCATTGAACTTTTAATATAAATAAAACATGGTATGGTAGGAATGATAGCAGAAGCACACCAATTGCTTTAATGTTATTCCTTAAACAACAAATATCACTTTCTAATTAAGAAATTGAGTTGAAATTAAACTCTACAGCAACTATGGCCTTCAAGGCCTTGATTTTGAGGCAATGAATGAGTGTGCATGCATATTGGAAAATGTAGTAGGTGAATAAAGCCCTGGGTGCTTTATATTGTGAATTACTGACTTTCCACTTTTCACTTTGAGACTCTATAGAACAACTCAGCTTTTGGTTTATTTTCATTGCTTCTGTTTAACAATGTGCCCCACTGCATAACTTCAGACATTCATATTCATTCAATCCAGTCTTATTTCAGGCTTTAAGCATCCTAATGATTCTCTAAAACAATTTACAAAAAACAAGTAGCATATCAGGAGGAGGCTGGTCATGGTTTGACTTTATGCATTTTACTTTGCTAGACTTTTTATTTTCATGTTCAAAAGATTGAAAGGTCTTTTTGAGTTGGAGGTGCATCTTGGAAATGCTCCGCACTCAAATGCTCAGCATACAGGAACTCACTGATGTTTTCTGCAGTGGCCGTCACCAGAAACAAAGTTGTGGGAAGGCCTGAGCCCACCCAGTCAAAAGCCTTGACTAACCAGTCCATCCATCCATCCATTTCCCAACCCGCTGAATCCGAACACAGGGTCACGGGGGTCTGCTGGAGCCAATCCCAGCCAACACAGGGCACAAGGCAGGAAACAATCCCTGGGCAGGGTGCCAACCCACCGCAGGACACACACAAACACACCCACACACCAAGCACACACTAGGGCCAATGTAGAATCGCCAATCCACCTAACCAGCATGTCTTTGGACTGTGGGAGGAAACCGGAGTGCCCGGAGGAAACCCACGCAGACATGGGGAGAACATGCAAACTCCATGCAGGGAGGACCCGGGAATCGAACCCAGTCCCCAGATCACCCAACTGCGAGGCAGCAGCGCTACCCATTGCGCCACCGTGCCGCCCAACTACCCAGTCATTCAGGATTATTTTTCTTTTGCAGAATCTTGATATTCATTCAGGGCGGCACAGTGGCGCAGTGGTAGCGCTGCTGCCACGCAGTTAGGAGACCCAGGTTCGCTTCCCGGGTCCTCCCTGTGTGGAGTTTGCATGTTCTCCCCGTGTCTGCATGGGTTTCCTCCCATAGTCCAAAGACATGCAGGTTAGGTGCATTGGTGATACGAAATTGTGTGCTTTGTGTGTGCGTGCCCTGCGATGGGCTGGCACCCTGCCCAGGGTTTGTTCCTGCCTTGTGCCCTGTGCTGGCTGGGATTGACTCCAGCAGACCCCTGTGTTAGGATATAGCAGGTTGGACAATGACTAACTGCCTGATTTTCATTCAGCAAATAACTTCCAAAAATTGCCATTGAAGTGACTCAATCAATTGTCTTTACTGTTTTATGCCATATGTGACATCACTTTAACAGCTTTAGCAGTCAACAATCATCAAAGGGAAAACAACACAATTTGTAAAACCCATGACCTCACCTGAATGTCTACATCTAGTTTCCACCCATTAGTTTCATCTCATTGCTGCTACCATTTCTTAAATCCAAGTCCCAGTCTTCTTACTTTACAAGTTTTGAACAGATTTCTGTAAGATCAAAATGTTTAAAAAATGCCAGGTTACATTCCTGTTATTATACTGGCTTAGATAAGTACCACTTATGTGTTAATGGATTGATAAACAAAGAAAAGAACTTGATTTTCATTTGGGATAAGTTAATTTTGTGTAGAGTTAGTTTCAGTAAATTTCAGGCCCGGGTCTAGACTGCTGAGGTTTGGGGGGGCAATAAGAAATTTTGAATGGGCACTTTTAAACACAACTGACTATACAACAGCGCAGTAGCAGCTTGTGACCAGCGAGTGGGGCACATGGACATATTTATTGCTATTAGTACTGTTATTAATTGTGATTTCTCTAAGGTGGTTTTGATAGATAGATAGATAGATAGATAGATAGATAGATAGATAGATAGATAGATAGATAGATAGATAGATAGATAGATAGATAGATAGATAGATAGATAGATAGATAGATAGATAGATAGATAGATAGATAGATAGTGTGAAGCCCAAGGCCACTCCTGCCACTTCAACCCTGACACAGACAGGCAGAGACAAGTGTTTCCCACACAGCATACATTTATTCACGTGGGGAAGATCTTTTCTGTTGCTCCCCACAGTACCACAGTATAGAAAGTATAAAGCGCACAGTCCAGCACAAAATCCTATTCTTCTTCTTCTCATGTCTCTGTCTACATTCCTCTCCTGGCAAATCTTAGTTCACCTCCTCCCGAATATGGCTTCCCGAGTAGTTGCGGCTGGCTGCTTTTATAGGACACCCAGAAGAACTCAAGGTGTCCAACAAACTTTTTCTGGCAGCACCTCTGGGTGTGGAGGAAGTGCTGCTAAAAAGGGCTCGGGAAATATCCAGGGGCCCCCTGGCAGTGGCCACGGGCCCAAGCAGGGTTGAGCTTCCATGCTCCAAACCCATTGCCCCACTGCAAGCCAGGGGGGCTGCCCTCTAGCATTCTGGGGGAAATAGTGTAGAAAAACTAGAATAAATAGAAGAAGCTCTCTCCCCTGGTCCTTCCATAACTGAGGCGTCCCGGCTGGGTAAGTGTCCCGGCAGTCCGCCACAATAGATACTGCTAATCCAACATACATTTTGACTAATCTAGTGGTATATTAAAGCAAATTTGAAACTCAAACTCATGAGCTGATAAGGACATAAGAACAGATCATGTAACATGAACAGTAAGATAGTGGAGAGATCCTTCCCAAAGAGAGAAACAAAATCATTAAAATTTTCCAAATTATAAACTGGCTTTGCAAACTAAGATAGAAACTTTGTTTTTTTTGATAGGCAAAAGTGGAAAAATAGAAACCTACTAATAAACCAACAGCAACCTCTAACCAGTCAACTTCAAAGCATCAGTCTTCTGATTTTCTGGGCAAAACTCTGATAAAGTCTTCCATGTCTGTGCCTTTTGGTATTCATTTTTCATGATCCAAAAATCACCAAATTCTTTTTCCTGTCATTTGACAGCGCAGATAGTGAACTCTTACATGCAGGTGATGATACGTCCATCACCAGTGCAGTTACATACATTTTGGAAATTCTTCCTTATACACGTATATATTTTGGCACACATTTGAAGGGCTTACATAATTGTCAGGAGAGAATTTCTTGTGCAGTACGGCTTTTACCAGTGGAATTTTATGTTACAGACTATTGGTTGAAGCATCCACATCGGTGAGGGGAATGGCCAAGAATATCAAATCTAAAAAAGAATTTGACTGAAGAAGAGTAAGACAACTTACAGCTCTCATCAGGTCAAGATTTTTCTTTGAAAATCTGTTTTGCATTTCTTCAATAACTTTGTCCAGAATGTTCAGAAGAGATTTCCTCATAGACTGGCTGGGAGTGTTTAAAGAATCGAAGTCAGTTTGATCAAGAGTGGAGAGAACAATGCTGCCTCTAAGCAGTTTGGTTATGTTTCTCTTTCTCTTTGCATTGGGGGCGGGGGGAGGGTATCTGTTGATATTTCAAAAACATCACATGAACCATCTCCTCTGATATCTTTCAGTACTTCCAGAGGTGGTATGTGTCAAAGTGACATCCACATGAATGCCAGGACCCAAGGTTTCACAGTAGAACATTGCCCAGAGAATTATACTGCCTCCTCCAGCTTGCCTTCTTCACATACTGCTTCCTGTTGCCATCTCTTCCCCAGGAACATGGTGCCCATACGCCCAGCCATCTACATCATCTAAAAGAAAATGTTACTGATCAGACCAAGACAGCTTCTTCCATTGGTCCATGGTTCAGTTCTGACAGGGGTCATCATGGACACTCTGACCGTTCTGTAACTACGTAGCCTATACTCAGCAATTTGCAATGCGCTGTGTGTTCTAACATCTTTCTCTCATGGCCAGTATTACTTTCTTCAGCAATATGTGAACTATTCATCTAAAAAGGGAACAGGGAACCATAAACCCATGGTCAACAAATATCAAAGAGATGACCTAAGATTTTAATTAATGTTATTAAACTACAGTACATTCAAAAAAAGAGTCAAAAATGAATCCAAAACTGTTTCAAAAATAATTATCCAAAGAACAAAATTATAATACAACAACCAGAAGAAAATTTTATTTCTTATGTTGATTAACAAAATTATTTTTAGATTTTTTTGATAATGAAAATAACATTGCTGTTAAGATATGCATTTTAGTATTTTGAAGAATGATTTCCTCTTGTGGTCTAGGAATTCCTGGATTACTATATTGAATTCATCAAACTTGGTGCAAGGTGTGACTGATTGTCTAAGTTATGAATTAATGCTGTTAAACATGGTGCCAGTGTAGGACAGTTGAGGGCATTTGGAAGTTTTTTGGAGGGGTTTTGATGTTGAGTTTCTTCCTGCTTGTCTTTTGGTACCTTTTATGTTTTCAGTTACGCTGTTCTTGCCAGTAGTTCCTAACTATTCCTTGAAGTTACACTTAAACTTTGAAATTCAAATAGGATCATTTTGTCTTCTGTATAGAGTGTAGACAGAAGCCAATGCCATGCCCAGATCACTGTGAAACTGCCAACTGAGGATGGCACATACACATTGAGATTAGTGTCTATTATGGTTAAGCCTCCCATAGCTTATGTTTACATTTTTCTGTCTTTTTTGTTTATTGTTTTCTAGCTTTTCTGATAATATCATTCAATTAATTTGTCTAATTATGCATTTTCTTTTTATTTATTATATAGTTTCAATGTATGTTATCCTGCTCTCTAATGTTTTGTATATTCTGTGGGTCACCCATCCTTCACTGTTAAGAGACTACCCCAAGCCCAATAAAGGAAGGCTGGGAATTGAAGTCTAGTGCGGTTCATTTCGAATGCTCTATGGTGTTTGGTGGTTCTTGTGAGTAGAGTTCTTCTTTGTATTTCCACTCTTGCCTTTTGACTTTTTATTACAGTTTTTAGATTATTCCTGTGTATTTCAATTTGGAACTCATTTGCCTTGGGTTGCCTTTTAGACATGTCCTTTTTTGATCATTGTTTGCTCTTTTAAGCCATTTGTTATTTTTTTATTTTCATACAAATAATCCTGCTTTGTAAAGATTTCTTGTGGCTTGCTCTATTCAAGTCAGAGATTGATAGTGATCCTCTCCTTTGTGGGTTTTTGTGTTTTGGGACTTCACAGAATATATTTTTGAACTTAGAGAGTGAAGAAAGTTTTTGCAGAGTGCAGGCCTAAGCCAGCCATTCAAGTGGAAATGAGGCTCCTTTTTGGTGCACATCCTCTGGGCAGGCTGTTAGAATTCTGGTCTACTTCCCTGGGTATTTTTGAAGGCCTCAAACCACCTTGGCAACCTATAAAATTAAATCACAACTGCGGCTGACTTGTGGCTTTTCTGATACAAGCAAATGGTCATGAGTCATTCATTGAGGCCAATTGAAAAGGTATGTAAAATGGCTGATGACATTGTTCTCAACAGCAAAGTCAATTCCTTGCATGTGCTGATTCTTGGCCACTAGTTCCTAACACGTCAGCCACGTCCACCTTGTCATAAGAACAAATCTCGCTCCAGGCTGTGATGTCAGTTTATTGGCTCTCAAGTTCTTTATTCAGGATGAACATTGGAGGAGTTATCCAAGTGGGTAAAGACATTTCACAAAGTTTGATTTTGAGTTTTGGACCACTGAAAAATGATTCCCTCCAGATGTGTTTTTCAGGTCAGAAAGGAAGAAAGATGGTCAATGTTTAAATCACTGTTTCTAGCACCTACCCCAAAAGTAGTGGCATTATGATGTAGCCAGAGTTTTATGCCCAGCTCAATTAAAGTTTTCTTTAATATTTTTGTTGTCTTTTAAAAATCATTTTGTATAGTTTGTCTTTTCTGTGTATTTATGTCATATAATGTTTCTAATAATATAGAGTTTGTTGATTATTTTGCCATTCTGACTTATAGTAATAATGGATGCTTTAGTTATCAGTCCTGCTTCCTTAAAGTGAAGCCCCAGGAGGCAGGGCCACCTGAAGATGCAGTTGAGGAGTGTATAAAAGGAGAAGTTTCAGTTGCCACTGAAGCTTTGTCTTTGTGATTGTGATTGCCACTCTTGTTTTTTGTGATTTTTACTATTCTCTTTGGATTTCCTGGATTTTTACTCCTGCTATCATTCAATTATTGGATTTATTTTTTTGGTTTTGTTCATCTTGGCCTAATAGGCAAAACCTATTTGTCTCCTTTATTTCTTGCATGGTTATGTTCTTATTTAAAGAAACAATTTTATTATTAAGGAACTTTGTCCTGTTATTATGGGGTCAAGGTTTGAAGGTGTGTGATAGTCTGCATCATAAGATGCAGAAGAGTTCTGATGAGGGTTATTGCTATTTATAAATTCACTTACTTTGGTTATATGAGATGGTGATGAGACGGCTCCAGGACAAAATGGCTGTGCAACTGTACAAGATCGTGCTTTGGGTGGAGACGTATTTAGACAGTCATGCGGGTCCAGGAAGGCCTATTTAACCACACACAACCCGAGTACAAAAGTGCTAACATTCTGGCATTACTACATGGCTGTAGGGGAATGGATGTCCACTTAGTTCATGTAGTCACTGGCAAGGAGAGAGAATACATGTTAGTTCGAGGAGAACAGTTTCTTTTGAATTTTTTTCTAGGCTTTTCTGAGGGTATAAAAATCATTCAGGTCTCATTTCTGGAGTTTATACCCTCAAGGCATTTAATTATATGGTTATTTTCTTGATTAGAGCCTTCATTAACAAATTGACTTTTATCAACACCATTTTGTTTAGACTAGGGGGTAGCCATTTTGTGGTTTCAGTCATTATGATGCAGGTCCTGGTTGCATGGCTTCTAGGGTAGGGATAACTGGTGAAGGGTTAAAAGGTAATCTCGACAGCCATTTTGTATCCAAGATAGGATAAAACTTACAAACTTGTGAGTTTTTTTACTTTGGATATTGTTTCTAGAATTTAGCTCTGCGTTTTGAGTTTGACTTTTGGTTGGCTATTTGGCTCTGACACCGCCATTTTATTTTTGGGTGTGGCCTTTGCTTTGCCCTGGACTTTGTTCTTTAGCCTGTTCCTCACTCTAATTTTTTTATTTTTTATTTTGCAAAAGATACAACAGGCCGAAGCCTGCCTGTTGAGTTTGGGGTTAGGCTGCTCAAGGTAAGTCCTATTCCTGGACCCAGTCCAGAATTGGGATTGTTTGTATGGGCCTTTAGAGGCCTACGTGTATTTTTGCTCTTCTTTCTGGCAAATATCATAACAAGTGGAGATCCTGAACAAAGCTGCTCAGTTGCAAATTGTATTACTAATTCATTCTGCCAGATGAGTGTTGGTTTCATGTCTATTTGGGATTTATAGCATCTGGATTTGCAAACCTGCTTCTTCCACTAGTAGCTGATCATTCCTGGACTTGAAAGCAGTAATGGATTGTGACATTTTTAAAATTTTAGTGTGGTGATTTTTTTTAGCATTGTATTGAATTTATTAAAAGCAAATAACATTCCGTACAAGCAAGTCAGGTTTTACAAACTAAGTTCACATGAGAAAGAGAGCTAGGCTAACAGAGTAAAACTTTAATAGCAGGAATAAATAAATAAATACAATAAGATGAAAAGGGTAGCAAATCCACTTCCTCAATTTAAATGTTTATTTAAAAAGTTTTAAAAAAGCTTTGCATAAATACTCTAAGTGAGAATTTGATTTTTTCCAGTTTCAAATAATATATAACATCAGTTACCCACTGACTTAAAAGAGGAGAGTTAGGATTCTTCCAGTTGAACAAGATAAGTCTATGTGCCAATAGTGTAATAAAGGCAATTACAGTTTGTTTGTTTGTCCTTCTCCACTTTATGCCCATCTGGAAGTACACCAAACACAGCTGAATGTGGGGATTTAAGGTGTAGATGATATCCACACAATCTTGCTAGGTTAATGACCTTGATCCAGTGAAATTAAGGGCCACTAATACTGGAGAGCATAATATCCTTCTTCTGCCATAACAGCCATTAAGTTAAGATTGGTCCTTCTCCAAGCTGGATGACCCTGCTAGGAATACAAGACTTCAGGCTAAAATAGCTTTAGACTTCATTAGCCCATGCACATTTCACCACCATGCCAAGGTCATAGCCTATGTTTAGACTGTGAAGTATAATAAGGAGGTTTAAGAATGTTATGTTAGGATTTGATTTCAGTGGATAACATTCAGCAGAAAACTCTGTAATGCTGAAGTCAGTGATCCTGCCAATCCATAGTCATGACTTAAGTGTAGCTCACATTATGATTCACTATGTGCTTTACTACATGCAAAAGTGGAACTGGGCTCCACACACACTGTTAACCTCCATGTAATTTACCCATCATGGCAAGATTTGAACCTGCATTCATTATTGTCCATGAAACAAGTTTACCAAAGAAATTCACTATAAGATGAATGAGGAGAACAGTGAAGCAGAATTAATGCTACCCTAACCTCTATACAAAGCAAATGATACTCTAGATAATGATGGGGATAAATCACAGAGAGGTGAGACCACGTGAGTTCCAAATTTTCATTATTTCCCATGGAGCACTTTAAGAACAGGACTTGCTTTCAATTATCAGAGTTCAGCACAACATAAGGAGAAGTAATGCAGCTCAGTGGCTACTTTCTGCTTCAAAACCACAGCAAGTGTGGGCTGAAATACAGCTTGTCCTATTATCATGCATTACACGGCACAATTACACTGAGAAAAAAGAGGGGCATTTTCCGCAGAAACAACCCATAAAAGAGGAGACTTGTTTCAAGAAATTATTCATTGAGCTCTTACGTAGGTGGACGACAGCAGATTAGAAGGAAACATTATCTCTCCGGGCAAGTTCACTAGGGCGACTAAAGCCAAACTGGCACAGACACCGCCTTTCAATAATTTACTCTTTCAGCTCACAATGTCTTTGAGAACAAAGTGGACAGTGTAAAAGCTGGTCTTTAACTAACTTCTGCTCTTTTCTTTCCACTGTAGGGCTACAAAAGTTCACCGCGAGACACGTGTTGGCTATTAGTCCACTACAAAGCCTATTTGAGCGGAGAATTTAGAGTTCCATAAAAACATTATTGTGTAATTCCTAGGACATTTATTTACTTGACAAAAGGGAAAATAAAAATGTTAACCCTCAAACATTCAGATGCATTTTTCAAATTCTGGTTGTCCTTTCTGAACAGGCTTCCATTGTGCAGGAGGTTGGTTTTTAAAAGGTTGGACCCAATAATCAGAAGATTGAAATTGCACTAAGTTTCCTTCATACCCCCAGTTTTAAGTTTTTTTGTTCACCGGCTCACTAATTACACATGCATCTTGACATCAGTGAGAATCCTATAGTTTCTTCTAGACAGCTAATGTATAATGCTGTATCAAGATGGATAGCTTACTGTGCTACCTGCCCCCCCCATCCTCCATGCTCAAAGCTGTTCTTTTCCCATGACATTTAAGATGGATGTAAATAATTGCTGTGATGCTTTCACCTTTCTTCCTTTTTGTGAGTTTTTTAACATGAACCTGCAAGTGGCTGTAACACTTTAATGATTTGCTTTAACACTTGGTAAAAATACATCATCTTCTCTCTTTCCTTATAATGGTCTGATATCTACAGTACATATATATATATATATATATATATATATATATATATATATATATATATATATATATATATATATATATATATATATATATATATATATATATATATATACACAGTGGATTCAGAAAGTATTGAGACCCTTTCAGTTTTTTAGAATTTTATTATGTTGCAACCTTATGCTAAAATCGTCAAGTCAAACAACACTCAATGGCCCAGAAGGACAAAGTGAAATCAGGATGTTAGGATTTTTTCCAGTTTATTAAAATTTTTTAAAATGAAATATCACATTGACACAAGAATTTAGACCTTTTACTTTCACACTTGAAATATGGCTCAGGTTCATCCCATTCTGTTGATTGTCATTGAGATGTTTCTACACCTTGTTTGAAGTCCACCTATGGTCAATTCAATTGATTGCATCTGATTAAGAAAGACACACAGCTATCTATGTAATAATAATAATTCTTTACATTTATATAGTGCTTTTCTCACTACTCAAAGCATTCTACATGCAGAGAGGACCCGGGACGTGAACCCATGATCTATACATTAGGAGGCAGCAGTGCTACCATGAGGTCTCGGTTGACAATGTGTATCAGGGCAAAAACTAAGCCATAAGGTCAAAGGAACTGCTTTTAGTGCTTTCAGGTGGGATTATGTTGAGGCACAGATCTGGGGAGAGCTACCCAAAAATTCATGCAGGATTGAAAGTTCTGAAGAGGACGGTGGCCTCCTTGATTGTTAATGGAGTAAGTTTGGAACACCCACAACTCTTCCAAGAGCTGGCTGCCCAGCAAAACTGAGCAAGAAGGGCCTTGGAAAGAAAAGAGACAGAGAAACCGAGTAGCTGAGAGAAACTTTCAGAAGGACAACCCTCACTGCCCCACTCCATTAATGAGGGTTTTATGGTAGACCGGTCAGACAACACATGAAAGCCTGGTTGGAGTTTGCAAAAGGTCCCTAAAGCAAGCATTTGGTTTCAATTCTCTTCATTGTATCTGGAAAGAAAAAGGAACCACTTATCACCTGCGCAATGTCATTCCAACAGTTAGGCATGGTGGTGGCAGCTTCATGCTGTGTGTTTGTTTTTCAGTGGCAAGGACTAGGAGAGTAGTCAGGGTTGAGGGAAGGTGGAATGGAGAAAAGGTACAGAGATATCCTTAATGAAAACCTGCTCCAGAGTGCCCTCCCAACAGGACGTTAACTCTAAACACAAAGCAAAGACAACACAGAAATGGCTTAGTGACAACTCTGGGAATGTTCTTGAGTCACCCAATCAAACATCTTTAGAGCTCCCTAATGAGGGTCACCATCCACTTTGACAGAGCTTGAAAGGGTTCATGTACAAGAATTACAGAAAATCCCCAAATCGAGGTGTACAAAGCCTTGTTCCACACCCAGGAATACTTCAGGCTGAAATCACTGCCAAAGGGGCTTCAAGTATTTAGTGAAAAAAGACTGAATACTTGAAATTTGCAAAAATGTGGGGAAAAATTAATTTAAATGATTTTAGCATTTAGGCTGCTACATAAAAAAATATATAAAAAGCGATGGTGTCTGAATACTTTTTGAAGGCACTGTGTATGTGTGTTTATACAGTATGTGTGTGTATATATATTTATATAGAGAGAGGTGCTCTTTTACCCACCCAAGCCCAAAACAGTCCAAGAAACCAAAAAACATGTTTCATAAAAAACATAAACACCCAGGTATTAAATTAAAGGATAAACATAAAAGTACAAAGAAAAAAGAAAGAAAACACATAACCTACGCTCCAATGAGCTTTCCTAAACAGGTTAATGCTTCTGGGACACGTACTGCATTTTATTATGATGTACTCTAACACTCCTTAATGTTACAAGTTACATAATTTTTAAAAAATATTACATGCTAGGGGGTTGGCCCCCTGCTCGCTTTGCTTGCCAACCCCCTAGGCCTGCACTAAGCGCCAGCCACTTCGCATCTCTGCCGCTCACATTGTGAAACGGGGGGCTGAACGCACCCAAAGGAGATGCGGTCACTGCTCCGAAACCCCCTCTTAAATGGTGATACAATGGGAAACAAATACGTTTTTTTAACCTCCTCTTTGCTTGATCAGCTGCTGGATTGCTGCTGCTGCCATGCTGCGTGATCTGTATCTCGCGAGGCACTTTGAACATTTAAAAGCCTGTACAGCAGCTGTCCTACTCTTTGTCTCTTATTTTCGGCCCCGGGCATGGTTAAATCTCTTGGTACACAGTCTCGTCTTGCGGGATGTGACTTCTTGATATTTTTTAGTTTATAATTTAAAAACGGAATAAGAATCTGAAAATCTAACGACATTACATTAAAGTTCGATAAACTCTGAAAAGAATAATACCCAAACATATATATGTAGGTTTTAAAATAAGCCCGATTTAAAGCGTGACAAAAACGTCACATAAAATCATTGCACAAAATCATTGCACTTTTAGGCTTAGGATTTTATATATACAGAGTATATTTAGTACATTTTTTCTGTGCATTTCATTTGTCTTTTTGCTTGTTTTGGACATGTTTTATTTATAGGTAACATTTGAAATTAAATATATTTCATTATTATGCTTTTGTGTTACTGCAGTGCCATTTTAATTTGGTTATGGGTGCCATCATTTTGATAGTCATGGCGCAACCCCCAGTTGCTAGGGATTGAGGTCCTGGAGGTCATATAATATGATGTCATCGATGCAACGCTTTATAAACCAGTGTGACAGCTGAGGTTGTTCATATTATATTTCAGTGCACTGGTATTTCTGACTTACTAGAATTTTTTGCTTTGTAATTATGACTATGAGTTTGCTTAGCCCTTTGATTTTTCCATCAATTTTTTGATTTTCCTGGTATTGCCTTTAGTTATGTTTCTGTTTTGATTCACATTCTGATCCTTTTTGCCGATTCCTTTTTGTAGCAGGGAAGTGTGGTTTTAAAAGCACATGGGTTTGTTTATGCTACAACCTATCTGAACTGTTAGCTTTTGAACTGCATATAAATTTGACAACATCATTTTCAATGTAAATGTTTTGTAAAACTAGCTTTTTCAGACGATTAATGAAATATAAAAATGCATAAATCTTTCATAATGGGCATGTGGGTTTTGTCTGCCAAGAGCAATGTTTGTTTATGAAACAAACGTAAAGTAAATTGAAATGCCAAACATATGATGAAAATAAAGAGTACCTGAGAAAAACATTAAGCTGAAGGTCTTCTTCTGTAGAGACAATGTGCAACTTCTTTTAAAGATTATAAATAAGTGTAACTATAGACTGTGAGCCCTGCCAAAATAAATGCTATAAAACATTCAAGTGTTTCAAGGCGTAGTACAGGTCGTCTGCTGCAAAGTACTTAGGAAAGGTGATAAAGATGAGATCACGAAAAGAATTAATACAAAGAAACTAAAGTCAGTGTCTGATCACATGTCAATGATTTGTCAGTGTTTTCCCAATCCACATTGTTATGCAATACCCTGAGTTATCAAACTTAAAAACTTTGGAGTGTATTTTCGTAAAGATTTGTTTTTGGTGGTTGAAAATACATTTCAGTATGGACAGAAGTTCCAAACAAATAAAAACAGATGCCTATGTAAATTTATGTGTTAGTGTGGACTTAGAGTCACCTTGTGTTAAAAGAAAATTAACAGTCAAGATGCTAATAAACAAACCAATCTCAAAATGTTGGATATGTAATAAAAATTTGACACCCGTTCATTAAAGGCACTAATGGTAAATGGAGAAAAGTTGTGAAAGTAGAGAAATGGTTCAAGGAATTAGGTAGTAGCATTAAAAAGGGTTAGTCACCAAAGGATTTATCATAGCTCTAAAGGGATTTTCCAGTTTTGGGAATCCATATATTTGAAAACAGAGTATAGTAGTTGTATTATTTAGGGATTAGTGAGACTCACTGCATTCATTGCTATGTTCGTCCACTATGTCTATTCTTGTACCTGTTCTAGTCATACAACTATGTATAAGTGATTACTATACTGTCAGTTGCTCCCTAGAACTCCACATAGAGACTCGCTATCTTCGACACTAATATCATACAGGCATCCCAGAGACACATGTAGGCTCATACACCTTTTTGGTTATATTTGATTATATTCCTCTACTGACAAACGATGTCTTACTTCTACTACATTGTTCTTCCTATTGGGGTGCACCCCTCAGCCCTGATAATGCTGCAGATTGCAGCAAATGGCAGTCTTCCTTATACCAGGTACCCTAATATTTCATTTTTAATCACTTGAGATATAAATACAAAGTACAAAAATTTAAAAGGGACGTGGTATTTATTAAAATTTATTAATATCAGTAGGAGATATAATAGAAAATGTAACTAGATGGCAAAGTCTGCATGTATATGGTCCTGATAGCTTACTGAAAATCAACAATGTCAAAAGAGTATGTTGACTGGGACCATTTTTTGATTCAACGATCAGCGTGATGCATGAGTTACACTCCCCAAAGTCAAGATGAAATGCTCTCTCTCTCCTTGTCTTTCTGATACGTCTTGGTCTCTGACGCTGCTTTAATCTGTTGTCACTCTCTGGTCCAATGAACAGGCAATTATCTCTCTGTTACAAAAAAAAACTTGTGAAGAAAGAAGACTTTTTCCCAGGAACAAGACGTGACTTTTTGAAGAGAGATCTTTGAAAGAGAGACAGAGACACTTTCACTTCCCGTGAGACAGACAAGTCATGTCATACTTACAACCTTCAGACACATGCAGAGCAGGTTAGAGATAATGGAAGTACGAAAATTTGAAAGTCTCCAAGATCGCATTAGCCCAAACAATCTTAAACTATTACTCGGGGAAATAACGGAACAGCGAAAAGAGATTGAATATTCAGGTGCTGTACAGGTTTTTAAACGTTCGAAGCGCCACACAAAATGCAGATCATGCATCACGCAGCAGCAGCAAGCCAAGAGCTTCTCGAGCAAAGAGGAGGTGAAAAAAACATGTTACTTGCTTACCAATGTACCACCGTTTAAGAGGGGTTTCGGAGGGATGGGGAGAAGGGTAGGCCAATTCTAGCAGGCAGGGAAGGTTTTGCCGTGGTCTTTTGAGCCTTTAGGAGGCCTCACACCCTCTTTGCTATAGAAAGACACTCAAATCAGAACATCATTAAGCTATTGGGATCACAGAAGGCAAGATGAATTCAGAAATGATTAAAAACTTAGAGGTAAATCTCCTTAGTTAAAAAATACTTGATATTCAGGAGCTGTCAAGTCAAAAATGGAGTTGGGTAATTGATGGAACTTGACTAATTTTTGAAGGTACATGGAAACAAATCTTGCAGAATGCTTGCAGAGACTTATCTGAAAAGACTAATGGATTTAATTTCGTAGAACAAAAGGCTCAAGAAAAGATGAAAACATGAAACAGTTATTATATTTTTTATTTAAATTTAACACAGAAAAATTTGATTGTCATAGTGAAATTAAAGAGTTTTTTATGAGGATTACTAGCAGAAACAAAATCCTAGCCAGTGTTGCCTTGACTATCCAGGTCTTGCACTCCTATATCTGCATTTAATAATCTAAATATCTGGTGCCCCATCCAATGTTTGTTCCTGCTTGTGCTCACAGTAGCCCGGTTAGGAGACCCTAAACTAAATAAACAGTTTCGATATTGGATGGAAGGATAGTATCTAAATAGAACAGTTTTATTTGAACATCTCATAATATTTACCATAATTTCATGAAGCTAGTCCCTTCTAAATGCAAAGTAAAAAATATATATTTAAATTTATCAAACAATTTCAGTTAATTTTGGAATCATCTTCCCTCCAAATCCAAGAGGCACCATGCAAATGGACTTTGCGCACACACTTCCCCCCAGAATCAGTAGAGAAGAACTTGAATAGTTCCTCCCAGTACTTCAGGGAGAGTATTCTCCTTTCATCTCTCTTAGAGGACAAACATCATTCCCATTTCACTCTGTGCTGTTTCCATAAATATTAATGAGTGCTTATAAATATCTGATTTTTGCCTGCTACAGCTGTGTTTCTAACATAATGCAAACATAGTCTAGTCGTAAAAAGATTATATCTGTTAAGATTGAACTCTGGATAAGATCAGGTTTCAGTAGTACCATAAGAACCTTAATTAATCTGTAAGTGTGACAACAAATGAAACATGTTCTTAATCAGAATATACTTTTGTGAGACAGAGTAATATTGCAGTTTCTAACCAGGAAACAATAATCTGTATGGTTAGTTATTATTTATCACAAATGAGTCCAACATGTTACCTGAGTACTGTAAGACAGTGTTGTCCTCATTTTTCAAATATAAAAATATCAGTTTTCATCTTATTTTAATCTAGGCCATTAACCTTAACTGGCTGAAATGTGCAGTTTCACAAATTCACAATCAAATGTTTTCTGTGAGATGCTCCACAATCGTTTGTCTGGTAGGCATTGCAAACTGAAGCACAAAGATAGTGACAGCGCTTACTCAGCTCTATATTTTTATCACTTTAGACTGAGAGGTCATGGCAGTATCTGGATCCTTTATTGAAACTAATAATCCATTGGAAATGCAATATATCTATAAAAAATTTGGATAAAATATTTATTCTATTTATCTAAAATAAGATCAATTACATATCAAAAATGGTGGTTCTTTTCTCACAACACAAAACTTGCATGCTTAAAATGTGCCTGGTATAAGCTCAGTTGTACCCATGGAGCAGATTAGAACCTGGTCCTGGGCTGGCTGAAATGTTACAGACAGGTCCAGTGCCCTTCGACCTTAAATTAAAGTAAGCAGGTTTAGAAAACAGTTGTATAGATTGATATTAAAAAACACAAACTATACAGAGTTTAAAAGAGACTTGTAACAACAGCAACAACATGTATTTATATATTACATGTTCATACAACAGTGTAGCTCAAAGAGAACATTACAAGAAGAGAAAAACAACTAAAGTAAGGCAATAACATGAACAAAACAAGGTAAGGTCAAATGGTCAGAAGGACAGAAAAAACAAACAAATAAAAAACTTCAGATAGGCTGGAGAAAAAAAAAGTTTAATCTAGTGTCACACACATGCAAGTAGTAGTCAACTAAAGGGCCTGAGTAATGGAAATTCCACGTCCAACCAGGGGCGGGTGGGGTGCACTAACTGTCCTCGATCCCTTGCAGACCATTCTCAGGAAATCCCACAGAGTTCAGGCGCCTTTGATGACATCACCTCCGGTTCTGGCACCTTTGATGACGTCACTTCTGATCCCGCCTCTGATGTTGTTACTTCTGGTCCTGCCTCTGGTGACGTCACTTCCACTTTCGGCCCCGATTACATCACTTCCTATGCTGGCCTTTAAAACCATTTTGTCTGTATACTACAGTTCTGTTTTGGACTCAGTTGTGTGAGCAACTCGCTACCTTCAAAAATACCTTTTTGCAGCCAAGAAATATTATACGGGTGGCTGTCCCAAACCTTTATTGTCGTTCTTGTGACACTAGATACAGTACTTCTTAAAGGTTGTCAGGGTTTCTGCTTCAACTCCATATCATAGTAGTTTGTTCCATTTTCCCAAAACTCTTTGAGTAAAGAAGTGCTTCCTGTCTTCCGTCCTAAAGCCACTTCCACTTAATTTTCACTGGTGCCCTTGAATATCTAATTCACTATTAAATTGAAATCAATGCTTTTGAGAATTTTGAAGACCTGGCTTAGGGCTCCACACAGTCTTTTTTGCTTGAGGCCCAACAGGTTTAATTCTCTGAGTCTGTCACAGTAGAACATGTCCCATGATGCACTTGTAGTTGCTCTCCTCTGCACAGCTACAAATGCTGATATGTCTTTCTTGTAGCATGGTGACCAGAACTGCACACAGTACTCTAGATGTGGATTCACTAGTGCGTTATATAGCCTGAACATAATGTTTCTTTTTTATATTCAGCAGTTTTTACAATATAACCTAACATTTTATTTGGCTTTTTAACAGCATCTGTGCTTTGCTTAGATGATGAAAATGTTAAGTCAACATAAACTTTTAAATCCTTTTCAGAGGTTGACTCCTTCAGGATGCTGTCTCCCATCTTGTATTTATATAATTGACTTTCCTTTTACCTACACATATCACTTTGTATTTTTTCACATTAAAGTGTATTTTCCAAATGTTCTTTCAGTTCTGAAGCTTGTTCAAATCTTAAACCCTAATATGACCTGTGTCACTAATGATCTATTTCCTGACATATTTATTCCATTGCAGGTTTATTGAGCATTGAAGCCAATCGCAGCAGCTTTGGGCACGAAGTGGAAAGGCATGTCACCCTATTAGACACTCATAGTCCCTCAGGCCTTACCAACCTAGAGCCACCTAATGAAGGTTCAATACTAAAAACATTGTGATTATAATTTTACATTTCTCATCTGCTTTGGTCTTTCTCTAATTCTATACAACACTTACTGTACCAATCAACCCGATTATTTGTAGCATATATTTCTAAATATTTCCACCCCATCCATTATTCATAGCCATGTCCTTCAGTTCAGGGGTGTTAGAGCCAGAGTCTGTCCTGACACCATAGGGTACAAGCTGGAAATCAACCCTAAATGGGACCCATATTTTTTGACTTTAGCTTGATTAAGAGTCACAACTTGCACATCACTGAGATGTGGGAGGAAAAGTGGAGTACAAGGAAAAAAAAAATAAAGAGATTTATTAGGACCAGCGGAGACCATGACGAGATTACATCAAATTACAATAATTTAATTTTGCTTCAGGCTTGTTTTGTACATATTTCATACACAAAAGAGACCCAAACAAATCCAGCATTTCTGATCTCCTACAGTCCTTTCAGAAGTTTTAATTGCTCATTGTTCATTAACGGGAAAAAAAACGTTTGATAAGAATGTGCTAGGAATTTCCTGATGAGGCTGATATCTGTAATGCTTGACTGTGGAAAGCAAATAAACACAAAATCAGCTTTAAAACAGAGATCTTTTGCACATGATGCATTTAAAAATAAGATAATAAATGCATATTTTCAATTATATCATTTAATCAAGAGTATCATTATGCACATTCCCTTAATTTATTACAAGCTGTTTTTGAATTGAGTAGCACAGTGGTTAATGCTTCTTCCTCACAGCTTCAGGGAACTAGGTTCAATTTACAACCTACTGTATGTGGGGTCTAGTTCTGGACATTCCATTTTTCTCCCACACCCCCAAAATATGCATGTTACACTCACTTGTTAATCGAATTTGGCTTGTTGGGAGTGAAAGTACACTTTGTAGGTCTGGCAGAATGGTTGGATTAGTTCCTACTTAGTGGCCTATGCTTCTGTTACTTGCTCCAGTATAATAAACAACAAACGGTCCTGAAAATGAATGGATAGATGTTCTTACTTTCTTCATTTAATTTCAGAACCACTTGAGTGTCTGTATTCCCTTTGATACTGTCTACCACAGAAGTGAAGGGGCGCTCCTTCAGTCACATAAAGTCTGATATCCAGCTTCTGTTCTGTGCTAATTTTACATTTGCTTCAAAACAGTCCCACTCCATTAAGATTATTCCCTTCCTTGGTACCTTCATTCTAGAAAATAAATGGAAATATCTTTATTATGTTTGCTTGATCATTAAAGAGAATTAAATTATTTTATAAATTACTGTTATGAATATAACAGTCTATTCCTCAGTAGTATAGGATGGATTTGAAAGACCATATGAATTATAAGTGCTTCTCTGAACTGGGGACAAAGCGACTAATCTTTGATGGGATTAAGATAAAAATAAATACTATATTAATAATGTATTGATCTATACCTGCACTGTAGCAGTAGTATGCCTTTGTTAATACTGTTGGTTATAAAGGACTGACCCATCAATATAATTCTAAGTCCCTGGCAGAAGTTTTTTTTTTTTTTTAATAAAACACAAGTATCTATGTGGAATCACTCCATAAGTACTAACCATAATCTAAATTTTGTATTCTTCTTTTATAGTAGCAAAATTTGCATTACAGGACTCTATGATAGTTAGTAGGATACACCCACACATACCACATGTAACTCAAAGTGTAACTCGGATGAGGAAGGCCGGAATGTAAATGTGAATGGACTAATAAAATCTCCGAATGCATTGTGAGATCCAATACTCTAACAACCAACAAATAAGAATTTTACTTTTACAAGGAGGTATTCTGGATGATGCTTTGCATTGGCAAAAGAAGACAATGTAGAAGCAAACCAAGCAGTGTAACTTAAAATATCCACAGATTAGGTCTACCTGGAGTCAATGTGGTCTTCAAATCTGAGCAGCAAGAATGACGACTCTGATCTCAAAATATGGCACTGTTCCAAAAATGGATCCAGAAAATGGAGGGTAATGTCTAAACAATGAAAATAAAACAGAAATGGCCAGCACAGGGCATGGATAGGGCCCATTACGGCCCTAACAGGGAAAGAGAGTGTGAGAGAGAACACTACTAGCGATTACAATACTACACATTGTCATAACAGTGCACTACAAAGGATCCTACCAGGAAGAAGTAGACTTTAAAATTTACAAGAGCTTTAGACAGGAAAAGTGGAGCTGAAAGTGAAATGCAGCCTGGAAAGAAGTGTGCACTAATTTCAAGGACAGTATAGGAAAACATCTCAACAGTTTTTTAGAGATGCCAGACCCTCTATTAAAAGACAGAGTAAGGCCATGAAGAGAATAAAAGACACGTGACACAGAGGAGCCAGTACATGAAGGATAGGGATTAGGTTGTCCCTTTAAAGTGAACAAGGCCCTCAGTCAGACTGCCATGAAGACATGACCCTTTGTAAGCAACTGCTGAAAGACCTTCCTATCTATCTATCTATCTATCTATCTATCTATCTATCTATCTATCTATCTATCTATCTATCTATCTATCTATCTATCTATCTATCTATCTATCTATCTATCTATCTATCTATCTATCTATCTATTTATCTATCTATCTTCACTTATAAGTTGTCCTTCTCAGTGATCAATATTATAAACTGTTTTTCAACACAAATTGGAATACAGTACAACACAAATCAACAAATATAAGAAGGTACAAATCCTTTACATGAAGACAAAACCACATTATGTTATAAGACATAATTTTTGGTTTAATTAATTAATGAAGAAGGCAGGAATGTAAATGTGAATAGACTACTCAAATCTCTGAATGTATTGTGAGATCCAATACCCTAACAGATATGATTATATGATATACAGTGGTGTGAAAAACTATTTGCCCCCTTCCTGATTTCTTATTCTTTTTCATGTTTGTCACACAAAATGTTTCTGATCATCAAACACATTTAACCATTAGTCAAATATAACACAAGTAAACACAAAATGCAGTTTGTAAATGGTGTTTTTTATTATTTAGGGAGAAAAAAAAATCCAAACCTACATGGAACTGTGTTAAAAAGTAATTGCCCCCTGAACATAATAACTGGTTGGGCCACCCTTAGCAGCAATAACTGCAATCAAGCGTTTGCGATAACTTGCAATGAGTCTTTTACAGCGCTCTGGAGGAATTTTGGCCCACTCATCTTTGCAAAATTGTTGTAATTCAGCTTTATTTGAGGGTTTTCTAGCATGAACCGCCTTTTTAAGGTCATGCCATAGCATCTCAATTGGATTCAGGTCAGGACTTTGACTAGGCCACTCCAAAGTCTTCATTTTGTTTTTCTTCAGCCATTCAGAGGTGGATTTGCTGGTGTGTTTTGGGTCATTGTCCTGTTGCAGCACCCAAGATCGCTTCAGCTTGAGTTGACGAACAGATGGCCGGACATTCTCCTTCAGGATTTTTTGGTAGACAGTAGAATTCATGGTTCCATCTATCACAGCAAGCCTTCCAGGGCCTGAAGCAGCAAAACAACCCCAGACCATCACACTACCACCACCATATTTTACTGTTGGTATGATGTTCTTTTTCTGAAATGCTGTGTTCCTTTTACACCAGATGTAACAGGACATTTGCCTTCCAAAAAGTTCAACTTTTGTCTCATCAGTCCACAAGGTATTTTCCCAAAAGTCTTGGCAATCATTGAGATGTTTCTTAGCAAAATTGAGATGAGCCCTAATGTTCTTTTTGCTTAACAGTGGTTTGCGTCTTGGAAATCTGCCATGCAGGCCGTTTTTGCCCAGTCTCTTTCTTATGGTGGAGTCGTGAACACTGACCTTAATTGAGGCAAGTGAGGCCTGCAGTTCTTTAGACGTTGTCCTGGGGTCTTTTGTGACCTCTCGGATGAGTCGTCTCTGCGCTCTTGGGGTAATTTTGGTCGGCCGGCCACTCCTGGGAAGGTTCACCACTGTTCCATGTTTTTGCCATTTGTGGATAATGGCTCTCACTGTGGTTCGCTGGAGTCCCAAAGCTTTAGAAATGGCTTTCTAACCTTTACCAGACTGATAGATCTCAGTTACTTCTGTTCTCATTTGTTCCTGAATTTCTTTGGATCTTGGCATGATGTCTAGCTTTTGAGGTGCTTTTGGTCTACTTCTCTGTGTCAGGCAGCTCCTATTTACGCGATTTCTTGATTGAAACAGGTGTGGCAGTAATCAGGCCTGGGGGTGGCTACGGAAATTGAACTCAGGTGTGATACACCACAGTTAGGTTATTTTTTAACAAGGGGCAATTACTTTTTCACACAGGGCCATGTAGGTTTGGATTTTTTTTCTCCCTAAATAATAAACACCATCATTTAAAAACTGCATTTTGTGTTTACTTGTGTTATATTTGACTAATGGTTAAATGTGTTTGATGATCAGAAACATTTTGTGTGACAAACATGCAAAAGAATAAGAAATCAGGAAGGGGGCAAATAGTTTTTCACACCACTGTATATAGTGCCTGGGGAGTGTCTAAATGGCCAGACTGTGGTAAGAACACAGGGGTTTGAAAGTGATCGCTAACCACGTCTTTCCCTCAGAACAGAGGAGTACCAGGATGGGCTTTAATGTTAATTTTGGTACACTTCCAGAGGACCCATCCCTTCTGCCCTAGGAACTATTTAAACAATGACAGTGCTTTAACTTGGCACCCATTTGAACCTCATCACCTAGAGACCGGACCTCCATTATGGAGAAGTCTTTTTTGCCTAGAGTCTATGAGAACTCAAGATGTCCTACTATTCCTACCTTTTTCATTATAAAATTTAGTTTCATTGTTGACTAGGATACCCACCTGTCTGTTTACTTTGCAGAATATAGGAAATGAAAACAAAGCACAAAGAAATGAGGGTTGGGGTCCTGTAGGATGTCCCATTTAATTGTAGTGTCCAGTGTACACAATTACGGCACAAGTGTGCCAACAAAACAATCCCATTTTGGTCCTTATGTGAATAATGACTTCTAGTAGGCTTTTGGGATGTAAGCTTATGCCACAGAGAGGGGGAGAAGGGACTGGGTGTTGAGTGTACTGTAAGAGACCTCGGGGGTCCTCCAATATTTAAAACTTAAACAATTTCTGGTACTAATGTAGAGAGAAAGAGATGGAGAACAGGTTAAATCTGATAAGTTAAATCAAGGTGAGGCTGTGGGTGTCCTATCCTGTTTTCATTATTCACAGGATTTGTGCATTTTTATAAAAGTTCTCTAATCATGTTGCTCTTGCTCATTCAGCTCAATTACTCTTGAAAAAATTATGTCACCCTGAATGAAATAAATAATTGTTCTTATAATTAAATGTTGATTGTGTTATCTACATTTGTATTTCACAATTCAAGTGAAACATTAACACATAACAAACATGGAGGATGGATGTATTAAATCTATTGTTGAAAACCAATTACTAATAAGCATTTTAATCTCTCTACATTAATAATGAAGTAAATTTATAAGATAATTCAAACAAGATTTTTTCGAGAATGCGATCAGGATAAAAAGAAACACTACTTCTGTTTTATCGTGTTATCAGATCACCTGTGACATGCACCTAACAGGAATGGAACTAACTGCTTAGGTTCTTGTCTTAGTTGGAGATAGAAAGAAATATCAAAATCAGTTATACAACTGTTACCTGTAACATCTTACTTGTCTCTGCGTTTGCATTGTACCCAGCGAAATCAACCTTAGGGATGACTACCAGCAGCCTACTTACTGACTGGGACTGTCTTTTATTTTCACACCTTTACTTCAGCATGGTTTACCACCAATACAGAACTTCAGAGGGTACTTTGTTCCCATAAGAGACTGCAGTTAGACAAGGAAATATCATTTTGGCTTCTTAGCTATGCTAGTAGTTCATAATAGAACAGAGATATTGAGTTTAACCTTTTACTTAAAAACTACTTATTTGCATTATAAACAATAACAGCAAATGTATGGAATAGAAAGAATTATACAACCTGGTTGGGTCCGTGCAGTCTTCGTTCAATGAAAGATGACATTTCCCAGATGGTCCAGTGCCTTAGTTACAGATTACAGTATATACCTTTTAGCAAAAAATGAAATGAAAGATTTATTGCCACAGAGAGAGCATCTTTTCAAATGTCTATCAGCTAAGCAGATAGTAAGCTCCATTTAAAAGTCTGTGACACCTTTCAAAGTGGCCTAAAGTCAGGCACTGACCCAGAAACAACATTTTTGCAACAAAGTAGCTAGTAAGCTAAAACTGAACTGAGGGAATTCTTTGGAAAACATCTAATAAAAGGTAGCAGTTTTCTCTTAATCCTTCTGGCTCAAATTAAGCATATACAGTACACCTGGCTTTGTTTCCACTAGCAGAGCAGGGTAGATCCTCAAAACACTGAAATATTACTAATTCATTATCACCCTAGCCAAGGTCAATTCCCATTGGAATCAAAAGCTACTCGAAGCTGTCAGTAGACTGACTATACAAAACATTCCAAGATCCTGCTTTGCCTTTTAGCTTTCCTAGAAAGCAATGTACTTCTGTTCAGCTTGACAAGTCTTTCGGGCTTAAGGCTTGGTACCAAAATCTGTCATTTGAAAATTCTAAAGCATCCTCCATATACTACCCATGACTGAAATTTTATTTCTAATTTGAGAGTTTATTTTGTTAGAATTGTTATGTTGATTGGACCAACTATTGCTGGTGCTCAGTGTTGCAAAATGGTATAAATCTAGATCCAAGGCTATTCACATGCCATAAATGAAATCCTTTTTTTCATTCTTAACCATCCTGCTCATAGTTTTATCTTTCCCTTGGCATCTTCATGGGTATTTACTGGTTTAAAGCCCTGGCATTTTGCCCTGCAGTCATTTAACTTGCTGATGTGTCTAAATAAAAATGGTGAGAAAAATAGTCTAATTTTAAATAAATACATACATAAATAAATAAAGAACAGAAAAATCTAAAGGAAAGAAAGAAATAATATTTCAAATATGATTTGATGCCATCTCCAACTGAGTGTGCTCATTAGAGATACATATCACTTGGCGAGGCTCCCACACCTTCCAGCTTGTTATAAGTACGCAGCCGCTGCCAGTTCTACCCCAATCATCCCTGCAATCAGAGCTTTTAATTAGGTTAATTAATTTGTATCAACCCTCGTAGGGACATGGTTCACTGATGCTGATGAGGCAGCCAAAACAGATCTTAACTTGGACTCCTAATAAATGCCCTGCCGTCTGCTTCAGCTAATGACACTGCATAATGAATAAGAACTCCCTGGTAAGGTGTATCAGGGTTAGTGTGGGATGAAATATGATCTATGCGCACAACATTACAATTTCAGGGGCCTAGTGTTGAACGTTTGCACTTTAGAATTTGGAAAACACAAAGAAAGCAAAAAAAAAAAAAAGTCTGCCACTCTTCCTAGCTGTTAATTTGCATTTCCTTAAGTGTGCATTTATTTTTTCTTCTTCTGCTTAATAGATGAGATTGTCACACTTACACAATACTTTAATATTAATGACACAATGCACAGAAAATAATTATCTATTTATTGCATCTAGCAGTTTACTTCAATACGCTGTAAATAAATTGCTTTTTACCTTTTCCGTATCTCAAAAATAAATTGCCATGGGATAAGCTCAGAGACTAATGAACCTTAAACTAAAATGGCTAGTGCAGGATTTTAATAAACATGCCCACCCCATCCACTCCATAAGGGTTTCAGCCCATCAAACTGCTCTACTTTTGCATAGATTAGAATGCACAAAGACCACCCTGATCCCTCAGAGAAGTGTGTTTGAGGGTTCAGACTTGTAAGAAAATCCAGTTTTATAACCACCACAATGGTACACTGTAGGGAAATTCATTTAATCTGAATTCCTGAGCTTTGTGTTACACATAAACATCTGAAAACACTTTTGTGGCACTTGTATCCAAAATAAAGTTATGTGAAATAACTGAGCTGGACTTCTTATTACTTAGCTGAGAATATTTATTGTGGTACCCCTTGCAGGGGTCCAGGGCTCACCGTGGATTAAGCAGATTTAAAAATAGATGGATGGCTATACTAAGGGTAACAGAGTCTACAGACAAGTCACAATTAGTGTCATAGTGTTTAATTAGTGGATTGAAAGAGTTTTGTTATTGGTTTGTAATATGTCTTGGAACAGCAAGATATACAGTAATCCCTCGCTATATCGCGCTTCGACTTTCGCGGCTTCACTCTATCGCGGATTTTATATGTAAGCATATCTAAATATATAACGCGGATTTTTCGCTGCTTCGCGGGTTTCTGCAGACAATGGGTCTTTTTACTTCTGGTACTTGTTTCCTCAGTTGGTTTGCCCAGTTGATTTCATACAAGGGACGCTATTGGTGGATGACTGAGAAGCTACCTAATCAGAGCACACAGTTAAGTTCCTGTGTGCTGATTGGCTCAGCGACGGAGTGCTGCATTAACCAGGAAGTCTCATCTCACTCATTCAGCATTAACGTGCTCCTGCTACTGCTTCAGGGGCCGTGTCCAAGCGCCAACAGAAGATGCAAATGATTGCAGAAAAGGTAAAAGTTTTGGATATGTTGAAGGAAGGGAACAGCTACACCGCTGCAGGACACCATTACGGCATCAATGAGTCCACGATTCTTTTTATTTAAAAAGGAGGAAAAGCATATAAGATCTACGGCCACAGTGTCCTTTAACCAGGGTGCAAAACAAGTTGCAAGTGGACGTGATAAGGCAGTAGTCTGGATGGAATATGCTTTAGGGATTTGGATTGAAGAGTGCTGGAAGAAGAACAACGGCGGTGCTACACAGTTGCCTGAAGAGGCTCCTTTAGAAGAGCTGTAACGCTATCCTTTGTTGTGCAGTAAAATTAAACTCATCGTTATCGGACAAGCCGTCGTGTCATTGTTGGTGAGTAACCATAATTAATTATCTACGTACAGTACTTATTACATGTACATAGTTTAGTGTCACTGTACACACATTTTACTGTATACAATTTTTCTTGCATTGTACGTATTTATTGCTGGTGGCCTGTCTGTCGTAATGGCTGTAACATATGTGATATCGGACACGCTCAATATCTTTAAAATAATATTTAGGTTTTACTGTATATAAACTGTGTTTACATACATAATTTCAACGAATCTTATCTAATATCTAAGAGAATACAAAGGGTTTATGCTGTATAATTGTGCGGGAAATGTTTATAATATTGTGGGAGAGTTTATAAGGACTTAAAATATATAAAAAGAACCATATGAACATATGGTTTCTACTTCGCGGATTTTCACCTTTCGCGGGGGGTTCTGGAACGCAACCCCCGCGATGGAGGAGGGATTACTGTACAGTACAATGACTGTTTTGTTAGGAAAAAACAATAGCTAATACATTGTTGCCATTAGCTCAGAGTAAGTAGAATGTGCTGAGATGGACTGGTGCTTCATTTAAGACTGCATGCAGCATTGCCATTGTGCCTGACATGGCAAGCCATTTTAAAATTGGCATATTAGAATTGGTTTAGACATATGGTATAGCAGGCCAAACAGATCAGGTCAGGTCAGGTTGGGGAGCATGTACTGGTACACCATGAAATAGCTCAGGATCCTGGCTGGCAACCACCGAGGTAGACAAGCAGTCCAGCCCCACCCTCCGGCAATAACCATCTATCTTCTACATCCAGGTGTTACATGGGCATCCCCTTGGTCTGATCCAGCCACTCAGGTCCTCAAAAATGAGGATCTTGTAAGCCAGATCACCCTCGAGGAATAGCACCACATTGTTACATAGGGCCGTAGTGCCATAACTGACGCTTCTTCACAATGCAGGTAATGTGCCTCATTCAGGATTCCATGAGTAACCGATAATTTGACACAAAGTCAAGCCAGTGGTACCCAAGGATCCTCCGAAGAGACACAGTACCAAAGAAGTCCAGTCTTCATCTCAGGTCACTGGAGAGCATTCATGTATCACAATCATATAGCAAACAGGAAGCACCAGGACTCTAAAGAGTTGGACCTTTGTCCTTTTGCAACAATATCAGGAGTGCCACACACCCCTTCCCAGGGACTTCATGACCCACCATGCTCTCCCAATCCATCTACCGACTTCAATGTAAGAGTCACCAGAGGCATGAATGTTGCTGCCGAAGAAAGTAAACCTCTTGTCAAGGTCAACACAGTGCTGATGGCTGTGCCTAAGTGGCCATTAAAGGCCTGAATCTTGGTTTTTATCCAGGACACTCGCAAACCCAGACACTCTGACTGATCGTCTCTCGAGAGCTCCGATCAGAGCCTCCATTGATTGTGCAAACATCACAGCATTGTCAGCAAAGTCAAGATCAGTGAATCTTTCTTCACCAACAGATGCCCCACGGCTACTGGACCCTATGACCCTTCCAAGCACCCAGTCCATGCAAGAATTGAACAGAGAAGGAGCAACAACACACTCTTAATGAACCCCAAATTAAAAACACACTCTGCACAGCACTCACATTACCAGTGTACAGGCTAGCCATGATATCCAGCAACTTTGAGGGGATCCTGCATAGTCTCAGGATGTCCCATAGGGCAGCTCGATCAACTGAGTCAAACGCTTTATTAAAATCAACAATGGCTATATATATGCCGATAATCACGTTTGCACTCCATGAGAACCCTCAGTGCCAGGCTGCAGTTGATGGTACACTTCTTAGGCATAAAACCAGACTGCTCCGATCTCTGGTAGGTGAGCAAGTGATAACAGATCCTATTGAGGATGACCATAGCAAGGACCTTACCCAGCACCAAGAGCAGTGCTATCCATCTGAAGTTGCCGCAATCCAGGCAATTACCCTTCCCATTCCAAATAGGAATGACAAGTCCCGTTTTCAAATCAGTTGAGATGGCACTTGTCTCCCAAATGGAAGCAAATATTGTTTGCAATACCAGGACTACAGTCTTACCATTAGCCTGGAGAAGTTCACCCCGAATACCACAGATTCCTGCAGCCTTCCGTACCCTCAGCTGGTTCACTACCTGTGCAAACTCAGTAACACCAGTAACAAACAAACTCAGTAACACCAACACAACCCTCAGCAAACTTCAGGATCTTGTCACCTAAGGTCTCCCACATCACATTAGGATCAGCAGTCGCTCCCAGATCTGTAAGCTCCTCACACAAACTGCGTACAGATTGGGTGTCTCACAGCTAATTAGAGGATCAGCCTCAAGAACTGTGGACCCAGAGATATCCAATGTCCTAGCCGGAGGATCAGCTTTAAACAGCTGCTCAAAGTATCCAGCCCAGTGGGTCACAACTGCACTGTCATCCGTAAGGTCCGTTCCATCACCCAATCTGTCTGCGACTCTCAGAGGAACTGATTCGGATGTGCATAATGCTTCCATTCCTCTGTAAGTAGTATATGGGTCACTAGACCAAAGATGGTGTGTCGCTTGCTCACAGATTCCTCTAACAAACATCTCCTTATCTGTCATCAGAGCCCTCGCAGCTGTCCTTCTCAGTTCCCGGTACAAACTGAAGTTGCCATCAAGCCATGTGCTGCAGCTCCTCTTGATGATATCCAGGGTGCCTTGCGAGATGAAACACCTTCTTCTGGGAACACTGGTAACACCAACACAACCCTCAACAAACTTCAGGGTCTTGTCACCTAAGGTCTCCCACATCACATTAGGATCAGCAGTCGCTCCCAGATCTGTAAGCTCCTCACACAAACTGCGTACAGACTTGTTGGAAACAGCCTGATCTTGGAGTCTGGCCAGGCCCAGCCTCATTCTCCTAGTAGGCAGTAGCCTACTCGACCTAAGCTGGATCTTCATAGTAACAAAAATAAATCTATGGTCAGAACTCATAAACTGGACAATTCTGTAGATCCTGCAGTTTCGTAAGAGCCTCCAGTGTCTGCCCATGAGTATGTGATCGATCTCCTTCACAGCACCACCAGTATTGGAGTACCAAGTCCAACAGTGCATCTTAGGGTGCTGGAACCAGGATCCAGCAATCTGCACCCCCTGACCTTTAGCAAAGTCAAAGAACATAGAGCCACTCTCACCACTGTCCAACACATTCTTCATAGCCAGCCTTGGCAGTGCCAGTGGTCACATTGAAGTCACCCATGACCAGAGGAGTGTCACCTTGCGAGCAACCATCAATCAATGAGCGACATTGTGAATAAAATGTCTCCCTCACTGAGACATCACTCACCGTGGTTGAAGCATACACTGAGACAACAGACAATGCACCCAGAGAGTCTCATAATATGCTCCTGGAAAGGAATGACATTGGACACCATCGGAAGAAGATGATCTGCCACAGCAACAGCTACTCCATGAGTATGACAGACATCAGAGCGACCAGACCATTAAAAGGTGTACCCACCTACAGAGATCTGGCCAGACCCTGGACAAAGCACCTCAGAGAGTGCCGCCACTGAAATGCGGAGTTTACAAAGCTCCTCTGACAGCAGAGGTACATGATCATCATGCTGGAGACACAAGATGTCCCATGCACCTACCCACATGGGCCTCCTCAATTTGGGACCCAAGTGTGCTGTGCAGCGGGTGATGCGTCAGCACCACACCAGTTCCAATCCCCAACAGTTCTGACCTCTTTGGCTTTCAGGTGGTTTTGACTCTTCCGGGGATGAGGCTCCTGAGGGCTTTCCCCCATCCCCTTCATAATGCAAGCAGCCTTCGTGTGGGCGGCTGCAGCAGAGCAGCTCCCGCAGAGAGCATAAAGAAGTCCTGTCATATCGGAGCTGCGTGAAGTTTTTTTACAGTGGTTGTAGTGTGAATCCTGCCACCAACACCCATGATTTCCCTGCAATTGCTGGATGCAGTTTAATGTCATACCCAGGACAAGCAGGCCAAACACTGTAAAAATTCAATAGTATAAATAAAAGGTGTCATAAAAGACATGATTTGGCTGGCACCTCAGCCGGGGTTCATGGTTTCTTACCTGGCCAGAAGGATATGGATGGACGATCATCCCAACCGGGTTAGTTAGTGGTACATTCTGGGGCTCTGTGTTTCCACAGTACACTGGGTGGCAATATACCTTTCGTATGGCTCTTGTTTGGACACCCACAGGCCTGCATGGGAGTTGTAGTTTTCATAGGAAGCCTTGTTGGGGTTCTCAAGGGCTGCATAGGGCAGCTGCTGGGAGCATTCTCCCCTGTTACGGAGAGGTTCCACCAGACCCGGAAGTGCTTCCAGGTGGCAGTCTAGCTGCAGTGGAAATATTTCAGGGTTCGGGTGGAAAAAACACTTATTCTACCTCATTTGAGAGTCAGAGCTGGGAGGAGAGTGAAGGAGGGAAAAGAAATAAAAAGAACTGTGACTGACTTACAAGGTGATATAAAAATGTAAAATGTATTTTGTTTGATTAAAAATATCTTTCCTTGAGTCTGTGACTGTGTGGTTTGGTTGTGTCTGGGGTGCAGGCATGCCCCGTACAGGATACAAAGGAAAAGTTCACAGAGAGTTGAGCATTGAGGATTCTGATTAGCTATATATACACATATGGCTTCAGAAGGACCCAAGTGTGAAGTGGTAAGCACTGTAGACAGCCTCAATATGTATGTACAGTAGGTTAATAACTTGTGGTAAATGGTGTGTTTGATTATTTCAGATTCATTGCCATTTTCTTTTTCTTCTCTGTGATCATATTATCACTCTTACCTTGGAGTAAGAAATGAAAACAGGTTCATCATTTCCAAAGACAGACCTTTGTTGTTTTCACCATGACCTATATTTAGATTTTTAATTTTCTTTAATCTTTTAGATTAGGACGAGCCCTTTAGCCAAGCACTGCACTTGGTTGGTCTTCTTTACACAAATTCTTTGTAAAGCGGTGACCAGAACTGCACTTCAAATCTGATCCCTGTAGCATGTTAAACATCCTGAGCAAAACATTCTTTGGATTGTATTCAGTAGTTTTTAATACTGCTATAACATTTTATTTGCCTTTTTAATTGCTTCCGCACATTGCCTAGATGGTGGGAGCAGGGAATGTTGTTTAAATGTATGAGTTCTTTTCAGAGGTTGCTTCCTGTAGATCAGCATTATCCATCTTGTTTTTATAATTAGTACATCCTTTACTTGCACACAGAATTTTACTTTTACAATTGTCTTCATTAGCGGGTATTTTGTTAAGTGTCTATACAGTTTTGAAGATTACACAGGTCTTTTTGCATTAATATGCTCAGTGCTTTCAGCCAATATAATATTGTCAATCAAAAATCTTATATTTATTTAGATTAAGATCATGTAAATTTTGTTTCAGTTCAGAGCACAAATAATTATGGGTAGTCTTAAACAAAGTTTTTATTAATACAGAACATAAATGCTCTTTAAAATTCGGGGTTAGATTGAATTAATTCAGAAGGGGTTCTTCAGACCATAACCTGTTGTTTTTCTGCATTACAGCTCTGAAGCCTTCTGTAGACCTTGCCTTGAGTGTTTAATTCATCTGCCACAGAGTATCTTATCAAAACCTCATTGAAACAAAATACGAGAATGTAAAATATCTGTAAAATGTGTATTTGTACAATGCCAGTGCTAAGGCAAAGAATAACCTACTTTAATTATTTCCAGAAATCTGATGGCAATCCTTAATATGCTTGTAAGTGAAAAGGTCTAATTTTGATATTTTCCAGTCCTATGGAATTTTACCCATTGTGTGGAGGCCACTTTAAAATGTGTGTTATAATTTTGCCTATATAATTATTACATTCTTTGAGGACTAGAAGTAAAATAGTGTCTGGTTCTGTCGGTTTAATAGTGTGTGGCACTTTCAATCTGTGTTGTGCCTTACTCTCCATGATCTCCAAACTATTTATTAGGACCTGAATATAATACATTAAGACAGGATAGGCTTGGACCAGTGATTTAGTTTACTGGTTTCTGTAATAAACCAGTTTGTGAGGTTACTTTGGAATAATTTGATGGCAGGACGACTAAGAAATGAAGAAGTATTTTCAGGATGAGACAAATAGACAGTCTAATAGATTACTGAGGGTGAGAACCAGGAAGTTCAGAAAGTCCAATTGTCAAAACCAAAAGAGCAAAACTAAATTTTCAGTCGTGCAAAAGCCAAGCAAAATTCCTGGTTATTTAAATATCCTTTCTTTAAGTTGCTATTGTGTATAAGATTTTGCGAATTTTGAGAATTTTATCTCTATACCTGGAGATCTACAGTTCTTAAATAGAAAACATGTAATGACATCAGAAATGACAGCGCTGACAATACATGTGACTAGCAATTGTCATGTTTGTTGGCTTATGTTTATTTTCATTTTCTGAGGTTTCTTTTTTATTTTAAGGTATTAATTTTCCATGCATTTATTATATTTATGTATGTTTTGTAACCCTTGTTCTATTTCATTTTTATTTTCTATCGGTGTATTACTTGTTCTCCTGTGTCCCTTGTAAGAGGTGGGGTCACCCTGATGTCAGAGCTGAAGGACCACCCTTGGCCTATTTATTGAGATGCTGATGAGTGGATCCTTCAGTGGTTCATTGATTGTTATTTGGAGAGTGCGTTTCATAGTAAGTATTGTTTCTCTGGTCTTCTGATTTTTATTTTACCTCTATCAGTGGTTCTTAGCTCTGGATTTTGTATTGGGATTTGTTTGCTCTGGGTTGCCTTTTCAGACAAACCCCTTTTTTTGCCTCATTTTTGCATTTTGCCTGGTTTTGTCATGTTTGTTCTTTTTGATCTTTTGAAATTAATTTTCGAATTCTGATTATTTCTCAAGCCAGGAGTTTGTATGATTTATCCCCCTATAGAGGTATTTTTGAACTTTTAAAAACCTTTTCTTAATTTTGGGGGCTGGACAGGCTGAAGCCTGCCAGTAGAATTTTCAGTAAGGCTTCCTTGAATGAGTCATATTTCTAGGTAAGCTAGGAAAGATCCTGGCCTTTTTCCAGGCCTCACACCCTTTTGCTATTTTTGGTGTACTAATTAATGATAGCAATGATGCCAGTGCCAGTAGCAACAATAACATCATAAATGAAATGAGAAACTGGCCAAAATGAACAAAAATGAATTTAAATAGCACAAAACTACAATTTGTAACAATAACAATGGAACATGCCTGTGTACTTAACAACTTTAATCTGGTACGTTTTTGAGTTTGTCCTTGGTTAGATTGGTTAATTTCTGCTTTATACCTGATCCTGCTTGGTTAGCCTTTGGCAATTCTAAAAAACTGGATTAATTGGTTTCAATATATGGAAAAGATGAATTCCTGGAGCTGCTGCCATGTATTTGATGTCATTCCTACTGAAAACCTCAGAAAAAAATGAACAATGCATCTTTGTTGTTTCATGCTATTCTTAATATCTGAGCACAATGATTAGAAAGGGAGCTCTATATTAAGCAGGTTCAGTAAATGGATGAATAGAATATCCGACACAAGACAAGGAATATCAAAGGTATTGCACAAAATTTTGTAAAATCAACTGGTCAGGTTTGGAATACAAAACTAAACTGTTCACAGAAATCACTTCCTATTTTCCACTTGCTAGCTCTACTAGCACGTCAATAAAACTCATCTTAATCCATAATGTCATAAATCTGTAGCCATGGGTTCAGATCCCAGTCTGCACACTCTGTGTGTGTTTGTATGCTGTAGCCATATCAGCTCGAGCTCTTCTTCAAGTACCCCTGCTTTCCTCCCTCATCCCAGTTAATTCATACTGTGATAACCTGATATGTGATGATGGAGGAGCATCAGTTAAACTAATTAAATAAAACTTGCATATGCACAAATAGAGGCTCAAAATGTGTATTCACAACTTTCCATGCAAAAGTCAAAATTTATGGAAGAAAACTGTACGGGAAAACTTGTGTATTATATACGGCAACTCTGACCTATCCCTATGCAACATTATGGAGAAAATGAGAAATGAGGACACCCTTAATCAAGCAGGGAAATGCAGCCAAACCAGCTTAATGAAGACTCGCATGTATAAAAAAATCATATCACAAAGTCATTTTTATAACGTGTGCTGACGTGACAAGCATATTAAACCTCAAAAGTGATGAATATGATGTATCGACTCTGTTTTAAATTGACGTTTGAGAGGGCCAATGATGCATATTTGTACTGAAATTACATGAAATTGTTGCAGTTAAAATGAATAGTATATAACCAACATGAAGAATGCAGAATAGACCCCAGTCAAAAATCAAACTCGAGATCCAAGTGATCAGAAGCAATGACACCCTAGCACATCCATCTAATATCCTCACTACAACATCTCATCCAACCATCCATTATCCAACCCGCTATATCCTAACTACAGGGTCACGGGGGTCTGCTGGAGCCAATCCCAGCCAACACAGGGCGCAAGGCAGGAAACAAATTCCAGGAAGGGCACCAGCCCACCACAGGGTGCGCACACACACACACCCCCATACACAATAGGAGCAATTAAGGATCACCAATGCACCTAACCTGCATGTCTTTGGACTGTGGGAGGAAACCGGAGCACCCAGAGGAAACCCACACAGACACGGAGAGAACATGCACACTCCATGCAGGGAGGACCTGGGAAGCAAACCCGGGTCTCCTAACTGTGAGGCAGCAGCGATACCCACTGTGCCACTGTGCCGCCCTCACTACAACATACAATATTAATTATACTAGAAAATAAAAAATTTATATGAATGCAAAGTGCTTATGTGTACAATATTCAGCTTTGCTAATTGAATACAGAATTCAATTTAATTAAATTTAAACACTTGACGTCAAAATCCCTTCAAGTTTTTCAAGTTTTTAGACAAATACAAGTGTTTTTTAAATACAAAGTAACACTAACAGCACTTTCCTCACAGCCATGGACATCAAATTAAAGCAACATCCATCTTAATATCAAAACTAAATCATTCCCTGTTGATTTTACTGTACAATTAGTTTTTTTTTTTAGTTGTTTTAAAGGAAGCAAATCTGCATGATGAAATCCAAACTTACTATATTTTCAGGAATGCATTAGTCATCTAAATAACGTTTGTTTGTATGTCTACAGTGTATGGAGACGTCTTGATATGTAGTAAGTACAGAAAACATATTGATGGAAGGGAACAATCATTATTATTACTGATAGTTTATGTCCTTTTCACAGTTATGTTAATAACATAACCCTTTGTTACATAACTTAACATTCTCAGATCTATCTAATTCAGTTCAGAATAGGGCCCATTTATATGCACACCCCAAAAGGCGATCAGTTTGGAACTGCCAATCTCTCTATTATCCATGTTTTTGGCATGTGGCAGGTTAGCCAGCTATCAACCAGGCAGAGAATTTAAACCCAGGACCCTATAATCTCGAGGCCAGTGCACCATATTGCCACCCACCCTTTGTTTTATAGTCCATACAGTCACATTGTTCCATTTTTACAGGTCCAAAGATATTCTGTACTGAAAAATGTCAATAACATCTTCAATATTCATACTTAATATTTAATCAAATGTGTGGTAAATGTCTGGAGGAACATCCACTGTTTAGCATAAGAGTGATGGGCTGACAGGACCTGAAGGCTGTCTATATTCTTCAGTCCTGACCTGAAGGGACTTCATCCTACCATACTAAGAAGGTGATTTAGCCCTGATGCAAATTTAATCAATTCAAGTGCCTCTTGCTATCCCAACTGTGCCTCATTAGTGGCAATTTAGGTACACTCTGTGATCTCCCTTCATGCATACAAGGGAGGAGAGCCCCCATGAAACTAGCAAAACTGTCAGAAAATAAAGATTTTCTTTCAATTGCACCAGCCCAAGACTACAGCTATGACTTCAAAGGACTGCAGTACTGCACTGAAGTGAAACACAAGTTCATAAGTCTAGCAACCCCTTCCTGTTCCTGTAATTGGAAAGATATATTCCTCCCGAGCCCTTTAATTAAATGTCTGAGCCTTAGAGGTGACTTGACTTCTATTCTGTGAACGCAATCATCTTGTTAAAAGATAGATGCCAGTGCAGAGTGCTGGCACCAGACAAGGCTCGTGGATGTACACGGATGGAATCAATTGCCGAGAGGGAGTTTGGTAGTGCTGGGTCTTACAGAGGACACCCTATCCTTTAGATCTGGTATGCCATAGAAATGGCTACCTTCTTGACTACATCACGGCCCACTTCACAAATGCTAATGGGCTCTACTGCTGACCACTGGTGAGGAATGCATCCTGTAGGAAATGTATTTAGCAGAGTACCACAGATTTCACAAAGCAGTTCAAAAATTACGTCGATTTTTAATAAAAAATCTACCCATATAAGTAATTTAACAAGTCAGACTTTGGTAAACTGCTTATGTTTTGGGAGCTTTTATTTTTAATTATGAGCAATAATAAGGCAAACAGATTAAGTAAACACTTAATGAGAATGCTCATTATATAAACATTAAACTTTTAAGAATTTAATAGAAAATAATCTATTATTATAGCTTTGATGTAACTTTTAATTAAGTAAATATTTAGGAATTCATTCATTCATTCTGCAACATTTGGCAGAAAGCATATACAGTGGACCCTTGACTTACGAACTTAATTCGTTCGCGAGGGCTGGTTGTAACTCAAGTTGGTTGTAAGTCAAGACTATTTTTCCCATAAGAAATAATGGAAATACTCATAATGCGTTCCGAACCTCCCACTGCAACACTTACTTAACCTTTTCATAATAAAAAAGGGTTGTATAATGTGCATAATTTACCAAAACACCAATAATATTTCTAATGTACTAACCAAAAAGTTATAAAAAGTGCCTAGCCTACCAGAAGTAGACTAGATTAAGCTAGGAGCATGGCGGTGCGCATGGTCACAGTGGCTCAGGGCTCTCCTTTTCAGTGCATTTTGTTGTTTTTGTACTTTTTTTTCTTGCTTGTTTGTGCAAGATCGGTTCGGCGAACATCCGCTACACCCGTCAGAACCTTATAGACATCGGTGTCCAGAGCCAGACATCTGTTTCGAGTGTTTTTCATCACACGCACAACATCCCAGACAACATAGCGAGACCAGCGGGCTCTCCGTGGATTGTTGTCGGGTCTAGGAAACAACACAGACAGAGGAGGGAAAGGAAGCAGAAGCGGGGCCGCAGATCCGCCGTTATGCTAAGGCTAAAGAAACAACCATACAAGCCCTATGCAGAACTTTTTTTTTTGCACTTCTTTGCATCTTTTCGCACCATTTGTTTATTTGTTTATTTACTTGTTGTGTTCTACACATATGTCTGCACTGAAGGAGCTGCTTTTAATCTCATTGTACATGTGTATAGTGACAATAAATGGCATTCTATTCTAGAAACAACAATTTCATACTGTACTCACCATTTAATTTGACATCTTTGGGCTGCAGGAAAGGAGGAGGAGGAGAATGAAACGGAAGGTGGCTGTTTAGAAGGAGCCTCCTTATGCAAATCTTTTCTTTGTAAAATTGTCGAGATGGTGGATTTCGACATGCTGTACATATTAGTGAGATTGGTCACACGAACAGCACTCTCATATTTCCACACAATTTCCTTCTTCGTTTCGATTGTGATCGCTTTCTTTACCTTCGTTACCTTCTCTTCCTTCCTTAACAATTATGTGTCTTGCTTGCATGGTCTTAGTGAATTATATATACAGTAATCCCTCGCTATATCGCGCTTCGCCTTTCGCGGCTTCATTCCATCACAGATTTTATATGTAAGCATATTTAAATATATATCGCGGATTTTTTGCTGGTTCGCGGATTTCTGCGGACAATGGGTCTTTTAATTTCTGGTTCATGCTTCCTCAGTTGGTTTGCCCAGTTGACTTCATACAAGGGACGCTATTGGCAGATGGCTGAGAAGCTACCCAGCTTACTTTTCTCTCACTCTTGTGCTGACTTTCTCTGATCCTGACGTAGGGGGATTGAGCAGGGGGGCTGTTCGCACACCTAGACGATAAGGACGCTCATCTAAAAATGCTGAAAGATTATCTTCACGTTGCTACCTTGTGTGCAGCTGCTTCCTGAAGCGACATGCTGCACGGTGCTTCGCATACTTAAAAGCTCGAAGGGCACGTATTGATTTTTGCTTGCTTGTTTTTCTCTGTCTCTCTTTCTGTGCTCTTGACGGAGGGGGTGTGAGCTGCCGCCTTCAAAAGCTTTGTGCCGCGGTGCTTCGCATACTTAAAAGCCAAACAGCCTTATTGATCTGTTTGCTTTCCTAAGTCTTTATGACAGTCTCTGCTCCTGACTCGCACTCCTTTGAAGAGGAAGATATGTTTGCATTCTTTTAATTTATGAGACGGAACTGTCATCTCTGTCTTGTCATGGAGCACAGTTTAAACTTTTGAAAAAGAGACAAATGTTTGTTTGCAGTGTTTGAATAACGTTCCTGTCTCTCTACAACCTCCTGTGTTTCTGCACAAATCTGTGACCCAAGCATGACAATATAAAAATAACCATATAAACATATGGTTTCTACTTCGCGGATTTTCTTATTTCGCTGGTGGCTCTGGAACGATTACTGTATAGGTAAATCACTGCAATGACCGAAATTACGTCCACAAACACATGTATCTGGGTTCCGACTGACGCTTACTAACGCTCTCGGTTGTTTGTTTACAATCGCGCAAGCGGATACACGTGACCGCATTCGGGTCGTAACGCAAGATGTTGGTCGTAAATCAAAACAAAAATTTTGGTTGTAAATCAAGTTGTTCGCATGTCAGGCTGGTCATATATCAAGGGTCGACTGTATATATGGTGGAAATACTTCATAAGAGAAAGAAAAAAAGAAGCACCACAAAAACAAAGTTTTGGGGACCGTCCCCGTATATTGTCCAACGGACAAAATAAAGCAAAGAAAAGGGTTGCAGTGATCAAAAGTACTTGTAATTTGTAACGATTGACAGTTTACATGAAACAAAATGGCATTTATATACAGTATCAAAATGGAGGACAGGAAGTGGTTGGCAGGAGATGACGTTGAAAATAGGAGACGGAAGTGATGTTATCTGTGGTGGGCGGAAGTGATGTCATAAGTGGCGCCGGAAGTGATGTCTTGGCAGCCATTTTGGAACCCGGAATTGAAGTGTCTACTTTTCTTTGGTTTTCCTGTTGGGAGATTAAGAGATTTGGGTAAGTACCACATGACAACCCCCTGTCTCGCGATGTTTCACTCACCTTTGGGCTTTTTGACTGCCTCCTAAGCGCATGTGTGTGACAATATATCATTTTTTTTTACTAATTTCACTGTTTTTGGTAGATAATATTGCTTTGTGTGTACTAGTGTGCAGAACTCATCATGAGGAAAGCACTAGATAACTCCACTAGTATATTAACAAAATTTGTCATACTGCACTTCTGGTGCTGGAATAGTTAGTGCTGCTGCCCTACAGCTCCAGTTGCCTGGGTTTAAATCCAGGTCCATTCACACTGTGAGTGCAGTTTGGACATTGTTCCATTGCCTTCACAAGGCATTTCTAGAGGTATAGTGGCTTTCATACCAAACGTGCAGTTTTGGTTACAGGCTGTAAGCATGCTTTGCCCAGAGTGGTTTCATATCAGTGTTGAGAAACTATTATTTTGATGATGGAGGAAATTAAATAAAAGACAAGAGGATAAAAGAATCAACAAGGAATCGGTAGTGCAAAAAAGTCTCAAAATGAAGAAAGGGACAAAGTCAGGAAGTCAAAAAAGATCACGAGAAAAGAGAATCAAATAAATAATATGCCAAAAAATCTTAAACCATACCTAAATAGTCCTTTCCCCAACTATACTGACATTCACAAAGATCAATTTTAAGTTTATTTGTGAAATCAAAAAACATAGACGTCAAACTATGAACTTACATAGCTGTGGTGCGATGAAGTAACATGCAATGTCAGTGTAGGGTATGTCTGGTAGGAATAAGCATGGCAACCATCAACAATGTGATGACAACCATGAAACACTGTTAACAATATGTCAACTTTCCAAAAATAAATGAAAAGTCTATAGTGCTACAAATGCTAATAATAAGCCAAAAATAATAACAATGAATGACAGGTCATAATAAACATAACACTTGCAGGACAATGTTCATGACAGCTATGCTCTAGTCCTATTGACCCCACCCTGGATTAATTGGGGTAAAGTATGGATGAGTGATATCTTAAATATTAGAGTAAATCAGTAAGTGCCATAATAGCACAGTGTTCAGTGCTATTGTCTCATGGACCCAGTGTCCTCTAGTCAAATTGCAAATCTGGCTGTTGTCAGTGTGGAATTTGCATATTCTGACTGTTTTGGCATGTGTTTTTTTCTCTGGGTTCTTCATCTTTCCTCAGAACCATCCTCAAAGATGTCTATGCGATGTTAAGTGGCAAGTTTAATTTGGCCTACTGCGGGATGTGACGGACGGCCAGTGCCCATGTCCAGCCGGGATGCCCCTTCTGTGTATGTGCCAGGGGAGCAACCATGGGCTGCACAGTACCTCCTCCGGACCACTTAGTGGCATTCCCCTGGGTGACTGTGATGCCTCAGACACCCGCAGGGCTCCATGGGAGATGGAGTTCTCCACAGCCCTGTTGGGATCTGGGGTGGCCACCAGGAGGCGCTGCAGGGGTTCCTGGATCCGTCTGGGCTGTAGTTCAGCCACACCCAGATGTGCAATCGGAGGCAGTTGGTCAAACACCTGAAGCACTTCCAGGTGAACTATAAAAGGGGCCAGCAGCTACAGTGGTGTGAAAAACTATTTGCCCCCTTCCTGATTTCTTATTCTTTTTCATGTTTGTCACACAAAATGTTTCTGATCATCAAACACATTTAACCATTAGTCAAATATAACACAAGTAAACACAAAATGCAGTTTTTAAATGATGGTTTTTATTATTTAGGGAGAAAAAAAATCCAAACCTACATGGCCCTGTGTGAAAAAGTAATTGCCCCCTTGTTAAAAAATAACCTAACTGTGGTGTATCACACCTGAGTTCAATTTCCGTAGCCACCCCCAGGCCTGATTACTGCCACACCTGTTTCAATCAAGAAATCACTTAAATAGGAGCTGCCTGACACAGAGAAGTAGACCAAAAGCACCTCAAAAGCTAGACATCATGCCAAGATCCAAAAAAATTCAGGAACAAATGAGAACAGAAGTAATTGAGATCTATCAGTCTGGTAAAGGTTATAAAGCCATTTCTAAAGCTTTGGGACTCCAGCGAACCACAGTGAGAGCCATTATCCACAAATGGCAAAAACATGGAACAGTGGTGAACCTTCCCAGGAGTGGCCGGCCGACCAAAATTACCCCAAGAGCGCAGAGACGACTCATCCGAGAGGTCACAAAAGACCCCAGGACAATGTCTAAAGAACTGCAGGCCTCACTTGCCTCAATTAAGGTCAGTGTTCACGACTCCACCATAAGAAAGAGACTGGGCAAAAACGGCCTGCATGGCAGATTTGCAAGACGCAAACCACTTAAGCAAAAAGAACATTAGGGCTCGTCTCAATTGTGCTAAGAAACATCTCAATGATTGCCAAGACTTTTGGGAAAATACCTTGTGGACTGATGAGACAAAAGTTGAACTTTTTGGAAGGCAAATGTCCCGTTACATCTGGCGTAAAAGGAACACAGCATTTCAGAAAATGAACATCATACCAACAGTAAAATATGGTGGTGGTAGTGTGATGGTCTGGGGTTGTTTTGCTGCTTCAGGACCTGGAAGGCTTGCTGTGATAGATGGAACCATGAATTCTACTGTCTACCAAAAAATCCTGAAGGAGAATGTCCAGCCATCTGTTCGTCAACTCAAGCTGAAGCGATCTTGGGTGCTGCAACAGGACAATGACCCAAAACACACCAGCAAATCCACCTCTGAATGGCTGAAGAAAAACAAAATGAAGACTTTGGAGTGGCCTAGTCAAAGTCCTGACCTGAATCCAATTGAGATGCTATGGCATGACCTTAAAAAGGCGGTTCATGCTAGAAAACCCTCAAATAAAGCTGAATTACAACAATTTTGCAAAGATGAGTGGGCCAAAATTCCTCCAGAGCGCTGTAAAAGACTCATTGCAAGTTATTGCAAACGCTTGATTGCAGTTATTGCTGCTAAGAGTGGCCCAAGCAGTTATTAGGTTCAGGGGGCAATTACTTTTTCACACAGGGCCATGTAGGTTTGGATTTTTTTTTCTCCCTAAATAATAAAAACCACCATTTACAAACTGCATTTTGTTTTTACTTGTGTTATATTTGACTAATGGTTAAATGTGTTTGATGATCAGAAGCATTTTGTGTGACAAACATGCAAAAGAATAAGAAATCAGGAAGGGGGCAAATAGTTTTTCACACCACTGTACCACTCCAGGAGCCTGAGTCGGGAGGAGGAGGACAACGCTTGCCAGGAGGAGTGGTGGTGCGAAGAGTAGTGTGTGTTTTGGTTTTGTGTAGTGATTTTGGGACAGTGTACTGCCTGTGGGACATGGGGAAGACGTGCACAACAGGTGAAGAAAAATAAACGTTTATTTACTTTTATATGTGCCTCCGGTGTCAGTCTGTGTTGGGTCGGCACCTATATAGTGCCTTTGTTACAGGGTATATGCACAACCAAGACCGCCAATGACTCTGGTTTCCAAAGAATACTGGACTTGACTCAGACCCACTAGAACTCTGATTAAGTGGATTTAAGAATGTAATAGCAGTGTTAACAATCAAAGACTATGCATTCTTTTTAAATTAAAACAAGAAATACAAGTTTATGAAAATATTTTTCAGTGTTCCTTTGTTTAACCAATCTTTTTTCATAGTATGTCACAAATCTAACACCATTTAAAAAACATGTTTATTTGGATCAACACATAAAGAATAACGCATAAGAAACTTTGATCAATTTTTCATTACTTATAATATTCCAATTTCACCAATCCCTATCTTCCTACATGTAATTTCATAAGATTTTCTATGATGCTGAGAGAGATTTTGCTCTGTCTGAGCACAAAAATATAATTTAACAATTCATCTGAATTTATTCTGATATGGCTCTCTTCTACAATGACAGACTCAGCAGTCATGTGAAAATGAATCATTACAGATGCATTTTGACAAACCGTATGATAAAATAAAGAGAGTGTTGACTATGGAAAAGACAAGGTGGACTTGCCTGACAGTGTAGTAGGTATGATCCACTTGCAAACATGTGCTAACATGGGCTGTTAACTTTCGGTTTACCTTTGTATAGAACTGAGATAGATAAGATAGATTTCTCGTTATTTTAACCCTAACCCTAACCTAAAACAGTTTAATCTCTTGGCTGCAAACAATTACGTTAAAATTAGGCAAATTAGGTGAGTCATAATATCAGCTTGAACTCTAACGGTGCACTTTGTTGTTAAGAGATATGTAAATATGACTCACTGCTGAGGTCCAATCATTTTTCTTGCATTATCTGCCTATTGGTGTGGTGAAAAAAAAAACAGTAAAAACAATTGAAAAGGATAAACTCAATAAGACACGCTCTGAGTATGCTCAAGCTGTAATGAACCAAGTTCTAACAAACTCTCTAATGTCAACTGACGCCCATGTACTTAGTTTAGATGCTAGCTCACTTATATTTTTTATGTGCACTGCAAAATCAAAAATGAAGAGCAAAGAGATAACCCATTTGTTTATGGTCAGTATTACAGACCGGGTGATGGTGGCTTAAATATGTAACTAAGTCAATAAACACTCTTTACCAGAAATGTAATGTGTGGCTGAGTGTTACGTCACACATGCAGCCCCATCCTGGTCACTGTGTGGACGTGGAGTAAGATTGGTGCAATGTGCGAAGTTACCTTCTGATGTTGCTGGGATAGGATCTGTCCCTCTGGAATCTTAAATTGGATCATATGGGTTTCAGAATATTATGTTATATAAGAAAATCAAGTATATACAAAGGGTATGGGATGGTGTAATGGTCATTGCTGTTTTACCTGTCAGCTGAAGTGAACTGATTTTGAGTTCAGGTCCTTTCACAGTTAGTATGCAGTTTTGCCTTCTTACTGTGTCTGCACAAGTATTCCTCCAGGTACTGCGATGTCATCTCACATACTAAAAATAAGCAACTTGAGCTGATCTGCATTTTAAAATTGCATCAGTGTGTGTGTATGTTGTACAACGGACTAGACAGGATTAGTCCCAGAGGCTCTGTTTTTCTTTACAGTTTGTGCCCAAAAAGGTTTAAGAGCAGTGACTAGTCACCAGCGTGAATGAATATGGAAGCCTGCTAAAAACAAAAATTTTATACCTGTCAGTCATTGTGGGGACAGCACAGTTGTTATTGCTGCTGCCTCATAGTTCCAGGAGTCCATTTTGTGCTGTTGTATAACATTGACAAGATTCTTCCAGCGTAAAGATATGTGACCTGCAGTGTACTGGACTGATTTTCTGTTTGCCTGCAGTACCATTGGGTTGGAGTCTGGCTCCACATTGAACTAAACAGGTTGAGAACAAGGGTGGATATTTAAACATATAATCATGCACAGTACATTGCCATACACACTTAACCTAATTTCAAGTCATAGCTTGAAAGAAAAAATATTAAAAATGTCCTTACGAATTAATTCAGTTTTTGTTTTCTTAAAAAAAATCTGAAATACTTGACGGCATACATGAACTAAAACATGAAGTACAATTCAACAAGGATTGACAAGAAGATTTTTTAAATGTCCCAATCAAGTCAAAATAATTCAATTGTCCACACATTCCAGTAAAAAAAGAAGGGGTTACCGCATTTGAACCGTGAAAAGAAAAAAAAATCGTTACTTGTCAGCCAATGCGATTAACATCACAGTGTTGCAACTGACAAAACCACCCAAGACTGTGAATGAAGCGTTCAGGAAGAAGAAGCAAAGTCTGTATGCCATAGGATTATATCTTTAAATCTAGATCCCTTTCACCCGTTGATCTCTAGAAAAAGGCTGCTTCTTCAGGGAACAGAGACTCCACTGTTTGTCGTTGTTAACAAAAATGAATATTTCCCACTGCCCTGTGACCCATGAAGGCATGAAGCCAGCAAGCATTGTAATGGCGCTTAAGTTTCTGCTATAGTTTTAAATGTATTGCATATTGTTGCTTGCTGTGAACAAAAAAGATCATTTCTAATATGCAAACAGCCATCATACTTGGGAACAGGTTTGTATGTCATGTTTATTAAATCAGTCACACATACATAATAAAGCAAATTAAAACGTGGAATAACAACACAACATACTCCAAGTGCGGCCACTTTTTAGCAATAATGTCTTCAGATTCAGAAAATGAATGGTGTGACTGTCAGCGAGATGGGATTTGAATCCTGATCTACTTTGTATTTGCATGCTCCCCCTGTATCTCTGGGAACACATTTTCCTGGAACTTTACAAACACACAAATGTTAGGTTTAGGGTGGCCTGTATGAGTGAGTGAGTGAGTGAGTGTGTCTTATGGTAGCTCGGCATGCCATCCAGTGCTGGTTCCTACCTTGAATGCAGGGCTTTCAGGATAGAACCTGGTTTTCTGCTGCACTTTGGATTAATTGGGTACAATAGATTTATGCTTTCACAAATGAGTTAGCCTTCACAAGCTCAAACACAGAAAAACAGTCCAAAAATAAAATGAGTAAAGACAGGCATAGATGATGAACACTGAATTTTATACCAACATTTACTTTTTCTTCTTTTTTCAGCTGCTCCCGTTAGGGGTTGCCACAGTGGATCATCTTGTTCCATATCTTCCTGTCCTCTGCATCTTGTTCTGTTACACCCATCACCTGCATGTCCCCTCTCACCACATCCATAAACCTTCGCTTAGGCCTTCCTCTTTTTCTCTTGCCTGGCAGCTCTATTCTTAGCATCCTTCTCCCAATATACTCAGCATTTTATTACACCAACATTTACTGATTTGTGAAAAACCTCCATGCTTGTCCGTGTGTTTCTCTCTGTTCAACACAATGACTGAAGTGCACACATCTATGTTTTAAAAAATGTACAAAATCTAAGATCAGGGCAGATTAAAGCAGCTTTATAGAAAATTTACAATAAAAGGTGCATGGTAGTTCACATTAGTAATTGCAGAGTCTGGAACAGACAGAGTCAATTCTGACAACAATGGGTTTATCAAAAACCAAGAAAGGAGGGATACCAGTCCAACTTAGGGTGTACTCACTCAAACCACTCCAATTCAGTATCACTAACAAATCTAACCAGCATGACTACATGATATCAGAAGAAACTAGAATATCCAGTTAGCCAATTAGAGACAGGGGATGATTAGGGGGCCAGATTGACTAGGCTGTGGTGGGCAATTTTGCCAGGATACACACTACTTTTTACAAATAATGCCCAGGAATCTTTTATGACCACAGAGAGTCAGGACCTTAATTTTATATCTCATGTGAAGGATGGCGTCATTTTCACAGCACAGTGTCCCCGTCACTGCACTGGGGCTTTGGGATCTACATTCAGACCACAGGGTAAGCACTCCCTGCTGGCCTCTCCAACACCTCTTCTAAGCTTTGCCAGGGTTGGTCTTCTATCCAAATACTGGCCGACCCCAAACATGCTTAGCTTCAGGTGGATTACCTGTTCTGAAGTGCATGTTTTATGGATGCTAACGTGCAATATCCAAACAGAATGGACAGTCCTTTATACCTAGGACAACTGTCCATCTACCCCCTCCTGGGTTTTCTATAGTGGAGTCTGTGCTGGCCATCCAATTTAATGAGGGGATCTTTCCATCCGATGATTCCAGCACACCTTATCTGAGGTGACTTTTTCATACACTGGAGAACAGCTTCGTAAAGAACAAGGACACCAAGAGGGACATTCAGATACCAAGAAGAGAAACACAGTAGTGGAGGTTTAGTAATAGCTTATAAATATTGTGTTACTTATATTTCTGTATAAATGACAAACAAAGAAAGATGCAGTATGCACAGCTAATCAGCAGTTGTAATCAGAGTATGCTACACTAAAGTAGTGAATCTTCAGCCTGGATTTAAAAGCTGGGACTGAAGGGGCATCTCTTATATAAGCAGGCAGATGATTACACAGCTTCAGGGCCCTGTAACTAAAACCTGGACCTCCTACTGTTATTTGATTAATCCTTGGAATCTTAACTCTTTGGAAGCTTCATCTTTATTATCCAGATTGTGAAAAACATAAAACTAACAAAACAGCAGCACTCTTACTGCCACTTTCCTCTCACAGCTCAAAATCCTCATCTGACAGTGCAGAATCTGATTCATCGACAATACACAACATGTCTCTGGCAGAGGATTTCATTTGACAAGAGCGGCTGCCAGCATTTGATGCCAAGCTGTAATGAAAATGAATGGCAATTCATCTTTATCTCATGGTCTTTGCAGCCATCCAGTGGATAAAACTATACAATACATTCTAGGTGATTTTTCTTGGCGGTCAGCCTTCAATTCTTCACATGTCGATTGTTGTTGACGCCCACCTTGAAAGTGTAAAGAAGGCCGGCATCTTGAGATCTCGATGTGCACTTTGGTTTGTTAGTAATGATAAGCTCAGATACATAAGCAGGTCCTTGGCCATTTAAGGCTTTATAAGTTTAAAGAAGGATTTTGAAATCTGTTCTAAACTTAACCGGGAGTCAGTGTAAGGACTTGAGACCTAGAGTTATGTGGTTGTACCTTCTGGTTTGTCCAATAATTTCTAATTAACTGATAGCTGCAGAACAATTTGAACAGCCAGGGAGTAACACATTACAGTAGTCACTTCTACTAGAATAAAATACCTGAATTAATTTCTCAGTATCTTGCATATTTAGAAAACGTCGTAATCTTCCAACATTTTTAAGATGGATAGTTTTGTGTGTTTTAAATGGTATTGAAGTGTCAAAGATAAGTTCTAAATTGCATGCCGATTCGATTAAACTAATGGTTATTCCAAATGAGTAAAGAGTGACAGAATGTTGTCCCGGCCAGCAACATCCCATCCAATAACTAACATTTCTGTTTTTTTTTTTTGTTTTTTTTTGTATTCAGAGACAATGAATTCCCATCCTTCCACTCCTTTAACTCACTGATACAATTAATTAAATATAGCATATGCTTTCTTCTAGGGAATCCATTCTCGGGCTCCCCCCAGACATTTTTCATTCCCGCATTCCCGGTAATGAAACTGCTGTAATTCCCGGGAAAATGGGAACGGCCAAGCTCACATATATAGCGTGTAAAAGTGTAAAAATCGATCAAGAAATAACAGAGTTATAGCTGAAAATAATTAAGGTGGCACCATTGCTGCAGTTTGCACTTCATCAGACAACAGCTTTGAACAGCAACTTGAAATTGCAATACGTCAGTCTGTTGCATCCGCATTATCTGGGCCAAGAAACTTGCCATCACAGAATGATGACAAGAAACTGGATGCATCAGTAAAAGCTGAAATGGCGGTGTTTCAGAGTAACGGCAAGTGCGGGTGTTGTTTAGAACAAGTGTATCAGTATCTGATGACTGTGCCACCTATTCCAGTTGAAGCAGAGCGTGCTTTCTTAGTGGCTGGCGCACTCTGCATTAAGGTGCGCTCTAGCCTGGATGACCGCACACTGGACACGTTGTGCTTTCTACGCTCTTATTACTGCAACTAACTAGATACATGTACTTATATGACAGCAAGAACTGCTTGTAGATAAGGTTAGTCTTTTATTTGTGTCAACATATTGCAGTAGTTTTATTAAAAATAAGTGTCGGTCATTCTAAAACCGTTCACATGTGAGATGCCCATGCACTGTGTCATCCCCGGGTGCCTGGGATTCCTGGGAATGAAATGCGGGATTCCCGAATTCCCAGGAATGGATAAACCCATCCGGGAATGGATTCCCTACTTTCTTCTTCTCTTCCCATATGTCCAAGTCAGGGTTACTGGGGCCAGAGCCTATACTGGGTACATTACTTACAAGGCAAGAACCAGAGATGATGGAGGGGGCTGTGGGTTACCAGTCTATCAGGGGGCCAACTCACTAATACAGTAAGCCAGTATAGAGTTGTCAATGAATCTGACAGACACATCTTGGTGATATGGGAGAGAAATTGAAGTAACCAGTGAAATCCAATATGGCTCTAGCGTTTCTGAATCTGTTTCAACTTTAAAACTTACTGTAGTTGTAAATTCAAAGGTAAATTGAATTTATATAATAAAAAATCTACATCATGATAAAAAAGTTGTTTCTGGGCAATTGTTTTTGCTGAACTTCAACTACACAGTAAAATTTTCCTTTTTTAAGTCTTTCTCAGGAGACCAAACAATCAATTTAAAAGACAGATTAATGTCCCCTCAACACCTTAAAGACACTGGCAGACAATTTATTCAGCATGTTCTTTATACTTTGCTCATCGCTATGAGCCATATAAGCTTCTAATTTCTTCTTGAAATGCTTGTATCAGCCCACCACCACCAGCCTCCCCTGCCTCAAGTGTCTGATCCCAGCCAACCAGGGTGTCACCGCTGAGTCGTTTAAAACCCCCTCAACACTGCCGGACCGGGAGATTGATTGTGTGATATTATGATGTTGCTGCCTCAGTGATCAATCATAGCTTTATAGCATGCAGAATTCTCTGACAGGCAGCACCTTCACATAAAGACCCCCGTTGTAATGTTCAGACTGCTGGCTGAAACTAAGCAGCTAAAATTTACCCAGAAGGCACCTTGCATTAATAAAGCCACGGTTTCAGTGTCATTATCAAGGCATTATAAATATTGAAATGTAAAATGTACTGAATTTAGAAATACTCAATGAGAACAAGTTTGAAGAATGAATGAAATCATTTCACCTTGTCCTTTTAAACAGATCATTGTTTTAAAGGGATCATCACCTGGCTGGGTGCTTTGAAACACGGTGCAGAGGAATCTGGCTTTTTAAAACAGAAAGCATGGATTTAATTTCAAAACTGAAACTAAATACTTCAGTTTACTCATTTTAAGTCAAAGTGTAATAGCCATGGTTGGATTTACCATCAGAGTGACTTGGGCGCACTCCTGGTGGCCCTGCTTGCAAAGGGGCCTATATGACAGAGGGAAAAAATACCCAATAACAGGAAATGTCCACGTTTTCAATGACACTCCGCTAATTCAGCACACACCATTATAAACCTAACCAATCAAACCTTAATAAAAAAAGCTTTAGAAATCAAAATAGTAGTCCTGGTTGGTTGATGTGGTTGGGGCCTGATCAGAGCAGGTGTTTAAAAGGTCAGTTTTATGAGATCTGATGTGTTACCGTGCCACAGAAAAGAGTCCAATGGTGCAGGAACGAAGACAATTTAAAAACAAAGTAGAAGCAAACGATGCTATTTAGCTGAAAGCTATACGTGACATTTTCAAAAAATATACCAAAGTAATGATATGAAGAACAGTTTGAACAAGCCATAAAACTGCAGTTGAAATTAATGAGTGTGGCAGGAGAGAGCTGATATTATCACTTCTAGTGAGCAATCTACAAGAACATGGTAGACAATGAGGCCACTGCCTCAGATGAGACATGCCAAACAACGCCAAACCTGCATAAAATATCCCCTTTCTGGTCTTTAATTTTATTTAGTGCAAGTGTGCAGTCTGTTACATATCACCTTTCTGCCACAAAGTAGCAAATATTTGGTTGATATTTGTTAACTGTGCTATCAGAAGAAAGTTGATTTCCTTCAGATGTGATGTTGCATTAATCAGTTACTTTCTTACATTCATCGTAATACACTAATGGACAAAAACAAAAGGTAAAGTTGACCCTTATATAATATTTTCGTACCTAATTTATTATTGATACTAACTGTGCTACCCGTCTGAGACCGGTTCAAATCTAAATAATCAACGTAGACCTCAGCTTTAACATTTGCAAGGCACCATCTTTTAGAATGCATATTGTAATGCATGTGAGTAATAAAATGCATTGCATTTTTGATTCTAACACATGATGCATTAAAAACATTTGTAGTAATAAAATGGCCTGTGTGTGTGTGTTCACCCTGTGATAGACTGGCACCCTGTCCAGGAGCTGTTTTTGCCTTGTACCCTATGTTTGCTGGGATTGGCTTCTTATGACCGTGCTTAGAATAAAGGCAGTCATTTTCCAACACACTTAGTCCTGAACAAGGTCGCAGGGGGTACCTATTCCAGCTAATGTAGGGCGCAAGGTAGCAGTGACGTGTGGCGCGGTTCATGGCTGGTAAGGCACAGACTCCTTCAGAGTGAGATTTACAAATATATGAACCCAAAAGAGTAGCTTATTCACTATTCAGTTGGCAGCCAGCATACACATTGACTACTGGTTATGTTTCATATCAGAGGTGGCCTTAGGAGTATGCGGGGCCTTGGGCGAGTGTCATATGTGGGGCCGAGAGCCACAAGTGTAGGCTATATACCGTACCACCACGCTCACGGGCTTGTCTGCCTCTAATGCTGTACGCCTTATTATTGGTAAAAAACATGGTGCCTTATGTAGGTACCATTGGCCGTTTGATTACATTACGTATTATAATTGTTCTTATATTGGTTTAGTGGCCTTTAACCAACTTAATTAATGATTCAGAAACATTTTGCACGCAAAATTAACAAATTAGATAACAGTTGTTTCTGCCGAACCCGCTGGAGTCGGCAAATTTATTTAATTACGGAGAACCAGAACACTTGTAATAAAACAAACACTTACCAAACAGCTGCTTTGACAGTCACAGATGGAAGTCCACTTTTCTGGCATTTCGCTGAGCAAAATCGTTGATAAGATCCTCATAGTCCAATGTTGAGGCAAGTTCCTTTTCGATTGACAAAATAGCTAAACTACACAGTCTGTTTTGCGACATTGTTGATCGTAGATAATTTTTGCTAAGTTTCAACTTTGAAAAGCTTCTTTCCGCGCTCGCAATGGTCACAGGAATTAGAAGAAATCCACCACGTAACATATTTCAGTCAATAATGGATTTGAATGCCTTGCAGAGGCCCCGCATATTTGTATGATGAGCTGACGGTGACAAAAGAATCTCCTATCACGGGGCGAGAGAGAGCGGAGAGAGCGCATTTGCTCTGCACCCTCCATGTGTTCTAAATTTGCCATTGCAATTCCACAATTCATTCTCATTCAATACAAATGAAAGTATAGAGTGGTGTACAAAAAGAAAAAAATGAATTTAAATTTTGACCTTAATTGAAATATTTAGTTGTTTTTAAAATCTTTAAATTCTGATGCTTTAATCAATTTTAATACAGACTGTTCAACAAAACGATAACAAGAAAGAGTATTTTATTTAAGGTCAAAATTTAGTTTTTAAATATTGGATTTTTTTTTTAGTCTGATTCCATTCTTTATAAAATTGAAAACCGTTTATTGTCTTATCTTTATTTGTAAATGAAGTCCATGTGCCTATCCTTCTCCTTGGAAATCTCTGTCACTTTCTTGTAAAAGTCCTCCTTATTTTCCTTTAGTTTTAAAAATCTTAATCTTACATTTTGGCAGTCACTCAGAACAAAAAATAAAAAATAAACGGACTGCTGCAGTACACTTGACTTTCTGATACTGCTAACTTATTGGCACCTCTGCGTAGAAGAACAGCAGCAACAAGCACCTGTTGGGTTCACATGCGCCCCCTTCAGTGCGACACGGTACTGTCTGCCTCACCTTGTGCCTTTTCACTGTGGTTTAATGTCCGATTAAAAAGACTAAATATGTCACACACATTCATTAAAGATAGTAGCCAGACTGTGAAAAGTCAGGGTGTGTAATAAACGTGTCTGCAAACATTATATTGGCGACATACAGAGCGACAGCAACAGCTGCACGCCAACTGCAGTGTGTGAGGGAGAGCGCAGTCTGAGGTGAGGCTCGTCGCTGCTGCACCACATGTTTCTCCCCTGTATTTGAACAGGAAATGTGCCAATTCAGCAATTTTGACTAAAAAATTATCAAAGTTATCGCATTCATACAGAAAACAAATTTATAGCACAGACCAGTGGACACATTTATTTTATGTTATCATTATTAGTTTTTTTTACTTTTCATGCCTGCCTCCCCTGACCGCACGTCCCTACAAGTTAGGAACAAACCCTGGACTGGGCGCCAGTCCATCAGTGTGAACACACACACACACACACGCACGCACACACACACACGCACACACACACACACACACACACACACACACACACACACACACCCACAACCACACACTAGGTCAAATTTATTTATTTATTTTTTATTGATTTTACTAAAAGAATGCAACATTCCATAGAGTCAAGTCATGCTTAACAAAACTAAATTCAACCCCCACCCACGAGAAAGAGAGGAAGGCCAACAGCCAGAGTAAAACTTTAAAAGTAGAAAAAACTGAAGAGATTACTTTTTCCCCAATACAAATGCTTATTCTAAAATGTTATTGATTAGATCCTGCCAGTTTTAAAAAAAGTTTTGTACAGATCCTCGAAATGACAATTTGATATTTTCCAATTTCAGATAGTATATAACATCAGTTACCCACTGACTTAGAGTAGGTGAGTTAGGATTCTTCCAGTTGAGCAAGATAAGTCTGCATGCCAATAGTGAGGTAAAGGCAATCACAGTTTGTTTGTCCTTCTCCACTTTAAACCCATCTGGGAGTCCACCAAACACAGCTGTTAGTGGATTAGGAGGGATTGTGATAGGCATTTAAAGATTTTTTTCCAGAATGATGTTAATTTGGTGCACGTCCAGTTAGGGCCAATTTATTATTGCCAATCTACCAAACCTGCATGTCCTTAGACTGTGAGGAAACCAGAGCACCCAGAAAACAAACCCAGGCAGACAAGGGGAGACCATGCAAAATCCACACAGGGTAAACCTGGGATGTGATCCTTACTGCAAGGCAGCAGCGCTACCGGTGCACCATGCCCTTTAGAATAAGGTGAGTTTTGAACATGGATAAGTGGATGAAGGTGAATGTCGTATTAACCCTACTGAGCACTTCTGGAAGATTCTGATAAGGGAAGTATGAAATTGTTTTCAACCATTATCAAAACACCAAATAAAACAATTTCTCTTGAAAGGAGGCTGTTACATTCTTTCAATATAGTTTAGAATAATTTTAGGAATTATTGACCTGTTGGAACCATTTATGTTGGCCTTTCTCTTAAATTGTTAGTTTCTGGCATATATTTCTGGAGAAATGCAAAGTCACGTTTGATTTGCTACTTGGTTAGTACCAAAAAGAGCTCTAATTTTTCTTAAAATAAATACAAACTAAATACACTGAGCATATACAGTATACTGTAATGTGACCACAAAATGCAATTTCTGTCTGATTGCCTTTTAGATTATATTATGAATAAAGTTAGAGATCAACATCAGAATCATAACTCATCTAATTCAAGTTGTTTTGTTTTCTGTGACTTGTCCCACTTGCATTTGCAACTTCAAAGCGTGTTCACGTCAAATTTCTCACTGGAAAAACTTGTATTTCCCATCCGTCTCATAACCTGCTAATGCAAGATTAGCTCCATTGACTGGAAATCCTGTGTTATGTGGATTCCATTGTTGTCATGCTATTCCAGCCATTGAATGACCACTATAGGCTCTGTCATTCTGAAAGTTCACACTACCATAAGGATAAAAAATGATCACCTTTAAGAAAGTCTGTTATGTTGTTCAATCATTAATCAATCAGCAAAACTAAATCCTATCAGAAAAACAAAACACATCCTATGCCCTAGCAGAGCTATCAGAATGCTTCTTTTCAAGAAACGAGCATTCAGGCCTGCAGACGACTTTTGTCGAGTTCCACATTTGTGTTCGCCCACTTGTTGAAGATAATGCATATGGTGTCTCATCTATTTATACAAGTCAGTAGACCACTACTGGTGCTCTTTGCACCAATTTACCTCCGAAAGAAACATTTGTGCATCCCAAACCACGCATAGAATCCTAATGTCAGAAAGTTCTTGAAGTTCTTCTGCCTCCTGGCTGACATTTGGAGTTAAACATTGTAGAAATCGATTTCTTCAAGATGGAAGGAAAGCTATCAGTGTACAGACGACACCAGTAAAAGATATTGCATTTTCACTAAGTTGTTCCTGGCTGGTCATGACTTTCAGGTGGAGTGGTGGCTCTGAGGCTAGAGATCTGCACTGGCAATCGGAAGGTTGCCGGTTCAAATCCCATAAATGCCAATAGGGGCTCTGCTCTGGTGGGCCCTTGAGCAAGGCCCTTAACCTGCAACTGCTGAGCGCTTGGAGTAGTGAGAAAAGTGCTATATAAATGCAAAGAATTATTATTATTACTCTCACTCAGCATGATGAGGGTATTCTACTGTGGGGCCCTAAAATCTCCTTGAGAAGTCCTTTCTTCATGCCATGGCAGCCAATACAATAAGTAACTGTCCCTGCCCAGCTTTTCTACACAGGATTTTAAGTATGATGGGATGCTTCATTGCCTCAATAAGTAGGCTTAATTTAATTTTGCATTCATCATCGTCTCAAGTGTTTTCATTTTTTTAAACGCACAATAAAAATCTACATACTGTTTGTGAAAGTTAGTTATTTAATTAAATTCCAATATTACAAAAAATCCTAATTTAAAAAATATATTGTCCCATAGGCTTTCCTTTACACAAGCATATTTGTGGTAAATTGGCCAATAAACAGTATAGCATTTAATATGTATAATGAAATAAATTAAATTTGTGGTACATTATCTTTTTATAATTTATTAGGAAATCCTAAACTAATATACAAGTCATATTTTAATTTATTGTCACAAAATAAAACAATGTATAGATAAGTAAATAACTGTGCTTTGAGCTTTCATGAGCTTTTGAACCTTTATATCATATGTACTGTGTGATGCATTTAATATTAATTTTTTGAAAACACAGTACCAAGATTTAATATCAGATCAGTGTGCCAGATGTGGCTTTTATACTTGTAGCATAAGCCCCTCATTTTTTTTTGCCAAGATTCATAAGTGTGGTCATTGTAGTTCTGCAGACAACACAAAATTATTCAGCTAAAACTTTGGTACAAAATGCTCTTTCTACAAATGTTAGGCTGTTTTCAGATTGGAAATCACTTTGCTGCCATCTGCTGGCATTAACTTGAAACTCCCAGAGGCCCACACTGAAGAGAACAGGCCATGGAGCCCAAGAAATTTACCAGCCCTATCCATGTAACCAAGAAATCTAACTAGCAATCGTTAACCTGCTAACTAATAACTACTGGCAATGCAAAACAAGAAACAAATATGGGCTCATTTAACTAACAAACAGGGAATACCACCATATTTTATACAGTGAAGTACATGTTTCCATCATTACAATTTGAACTTCATTAGTTCTCTATAATTTGAACTACACAGCAAAGCTAACACAATTTTAAAAATACAGCAATTAAGAGTGGAAGTATAAATATGTTTTCTTGACTATGAAAAGCTACATGATAAAAAGTAAATTACATATTGCAGATGATATACTGTACTTTTGAAAAGGAAACAGACTAAAATGTGCATTGATAAAGACATAATTAGATTAGATTAGACAAACTTTATTAATCCCAAAGGGAAAATTTGATGCATACTACAGCAGAAACATAAAAAGGATAGACTCACTGGACAGATAATACAATTAATCAAGCAATATAAAAATGCATATTGTGCAGAAATTGCAAAATAAACTTAAGAGTATCAGCATTTAGTTTGGGACATCAGGAGGAAGCACTGAATTGCCTGATAGAAGTGAGCAGGAAAGACCCCCTAGAGGCACTTCTTAGCACTCCGTGGACAAATGAACCCCTGGCTAAAAGTGCTCCAAGACAGTAGCTCCTGGAAGAAGTTTTGCCCCACACTCTTTTCCACAACAGCTTCGAGAGTGTCCAGGTTTAGTTAGGCCTGTGATGTGTCAGGCTTTCTTGATAATAATGGCATATTGCACAAGTTTGTTGGTAATGCAAGCTAAAAATTGATAAACACACATACACATATTCATAATGTATACCTGCATCAATTTATATTTCTGCACATTTGTATTGTGTCTGCATTTTATATGCTGTATAATCTACAAATGTGTATTTGTAAATGTATATATATCAATATATCATAGAGTTAGTAAAGGACTTCATCAGTGTACATTTGCAAAATTAACTTTTTTTCCTGTGTAGGCAGTTCCTGAATAACAAATGCAATGATGTCTTTGACTGGCCTGCACGTTTCCTAGACCTGAATCCAACTGAGAACCATGAGGATGTTATATACTGCTGCATCCAACACCAGCAAGTAGTGTCAGACAGTCCAGGAGCTCACTGCTGCCCTGATCCAGGTATAGGAGGAGATCCCCTGGACACCTTTCACTGTCTCATTAGGAGCAGTCCAGCAGTCCAGGCACATGGGCTACTGAGTCACATTATGAGTTGCTGTGATGAAATTCACATGAGTTGAACCTGCCTGTGATTTCAATTTTTGACTTTGAATAATAATGTGATGTTGAATCCAGCCCTCAACAGGTTGGTGATTTTAGTGTCCATTAGCCATTGTTACATCATATTGTTCTCACCGAATTATACAGCATTACTGAGTAATTATATATTATTGAGTAATTGCTTACTATTATTGCAGTAATTATAAATATTAACACTTGAATATTTTGTTCATCAAGATCTGAGGTGTGATTAAAGTGTTTTTTGAGCAGTGGAAAAAGCTCAAAATCTCAGTGGTGTGTGTACAGTATATGCAGTAAAATGAGTAAAAAAAAAAAAAAAAAGTTATTAAAAAACTTCACCTTTTGGTAAACTTCCTTTATCTCACACTGACAAAAATGAGAGGAATCCAAACTTTAACTGAAGTAAATTTATTCTGAGAAAAAATAATTCAGTGTGAGATTAAAGTTTTTTTTTTTTTTTTATAATTTTTGTGCGTGTGAATAAATATATATATATATATCTGGTATACAAATCCACATCGGTGGACCAATCTCCAACAAAATTTGCACATTTGAGCAGGGCACTCTGCCCCTACTCACCATTTTGGCCCTTGGAGTTTTTCTTTCGTTTACTACAGTGTGAACGACAGTGCCACCTAGTGGCTCAGAGCAAGTGAACCCCCAGAACAGGCTGAAGCTAGAATAGCAGACAAATAAAATTACTTACCTGTCCAATATTGGTTGCTGCTTCTAGTACAATTTTTGTTACCCACACACACACACATCCATACACACAGTATACACACACACACACTGAGGACCTGACATTTAAATAGGGATTTTAATTGAAGATATTACAGTACACAGATGAAGAGACAAGTGGTAACAGCATATCAAAAACAGCATTTTAAGTAATTCAAAAAGTATGTCGAGGTGTCTCTTTAAGAGAACTGAAAGGTCTTCTCCAGGGAATGTGTCCATTTTACAGACTGAAAATTAATTACATGAAGAAGTCTACTTTTACTGCACACTTTTTATGAAGCGGAGTTCATAGGTTTATGATTCAAGTGATGGGATATGACATTTTCAAAGGGTTGGTATAAACAGTCTCCTTGTAAACAGATCTTCTCAGCGCTTTCTTTGTGATACAAACTTATAAACAGCAGGGGAATCAACAGTTTCCTTTTGCACCTTCAATTTTTTAGTCTTATCCTATCAAAAAAAAAAAGTGGACAAAAACAAATTATTTAATATATTTAACTATAACTGTGTCCGTTCAAAATAATTCTATGAAATATGGCTACCTGATTGCACAGTAAACGAAAGCAATGTTTGTCATTTTCCTCATACCACAAAAATAGTCTTAAATTTAAAACAACTTAACAAAAGGGAAGATAAAAGGTTTAAAATTACAGTATTTATTGCAGACAAGGTTGTCCATTATATACAGTGTAGTCACAACTCATAGACAGTTAGAATTTATTTTTTTTTTATATATAATTTCTTGTATTAGGAATTTGTTAGTTTTCGCATACCCCTTGGGGTCAGGGCGCAGGGTCAGCCATTGTACAGCGCCCCTGGAGCAATTACAGATTAAGGGTCTTGCTGAAGGGCCCAGCAGAGTAGGATCTCTTTTGGCAGTGACAGGGATTCGAACCGGCAACCTTCTGGATACCAGCACGGATCCTTAGCCTCAGAGCCACCACTCCGCCCTAAATTTGGCCATACTGGCTTCCAACGAATTAAGAAAGACCAGTTTACATAAATTGAAGAAAGTCATTTAATACTCATTTTCATGTTATGAATCACAATGAAACTAATTTTTCAAGGTTATGAAGACAGAAACTGGGATAACTTTCAAAACAAGCGCAGTTAGCATCAACAACCAATACTCTTCACAGTCATTTCAAATACACCTCACTGCAGCCTGCAGAATGGAGCAGGGACGGATGTTGGTGATGCACAACCACAGTCTTAAGTCATCTTCACAGCTGATCCTGCACTTTTGGACGATTGTTCAGTCACCTTGTCATGTGTGCTGCTCACATCATTTTTCATACTACCTTAAGCTTCATTACCATAAAAAAAAGCTCATGACATAGTTGGGAAAGTAAGTTGAAGTAATAAAGTGCAGGTAAACTGCCTTATTAAACAGTATTTAGTGAAGAGAAAATGTCTTAAGAGTTTGATTGCTAATGTTATTACTAAACTAACTCTGGAAATTTTCATGGATTTTGGTTTTGTTTAAGCCAAAATGCGGATTAGTTTTGGGTTCATTGAATGTCAACATTTTTTCGCCCTTTAAAATTAATGGTAATTATGTGTATGTAAAATGAAGATTCATCTTATGAAGGAATTTTCAGAAATGGATTAGACTTGTACCCTGTGCTTGCTGGGATATGTTCCTGCTTCCCCACGCTGCTGCTTAGGATAAAGCAGAGATGGAAAATGGAAAGAAGGAAGGATGGATGGATGGATAGATTAACTTTGCAAAGAAGGGGAAGCCTGTATGTGATGCCAATCTATCATCTCCTTAAATAACATTAATTGACAATGTTATTGCTTACTAGAATTGCAATCACCATAGCAAGAAGCTTTACAACTACATACCCAATTCTGGTTACATAGACTTTTCTCACAAATGTACCACCACTAAGTTAAATAACTTGGTAGGAGTAGTAGAGTGAGTTAGGTATGTGATTGAGTCAGCAAACTTATAGTCTGAAGTTCAGTCAGTTAAAACACAATCAGAATATATTTCAAAGATTGCCAAGATGATGAACCCCATTTAATGACATATGATGTTCAGCAGACAGACAACAGCACATAGTTCAGTTTTAGTCGTAAAAGATCTTCAGGAGAGTTGATATGAGCACGAAAGAAAAAAAAACAAATCCGATGAGTCTGAACAATCCATTTGCAGAGACTGAGGATTGTTTAGTTCAGTGTTTCCCAAACTCGGTCCTGGGGGTTATTAGATTTGTAAGGTCCATCTTTTATATTAAGGGTGTCAAAATCAGATCCTGGAGGATCTGAGGTACAATTGAGATCAAGTTAGCTGGTCACCTGTTCTCTTGTTTTGAATTGCAATATTGTTTGGCATGTAGCATTTACAAGAATTTTTAAAACTGTTTACAAAGAACAAAATTATCATGAAGCTTTATGTATATATGCATAATTATGTTTTCTTTAAATTATTGCTAAGATGTTTAATTTGTGTAACAGGTTTTCACACTTTAACCCATTCTGTCAGACTTCTTCTCAAATACATTTTTGAGGTTAGGCAAACATATTCACTGGTTGTAAGCACTATTTTCCTGAAATTATTAAAAAGATGTAAGGTTTGTATTTAATCTTGTTTCATGGTATTCAGGCAAAATAAAACCTTAAAGTAAGTAGAATATGAGATACACTTAAAAAGTATTAATATTAAAAATAATTAATACCTTCACAACCTTGGGATCAGTGGCCCTTTTGACAGTTTCTTTCTGTAAGGTTTCAATTGTTGGTCTGTTATACACTCTGTTTACCAGTTCTGGAGCAGTGTTTAAATGCTTTGCCAAGTCAAAGCATTTACAACTAACTACATACCCAATACTGGTTACATAGACTTTTCTCACAAATGTACCACCATCAAGTTAAATAACTTGGTAGGAGTAGTAGAGTGAGTTAGGTATGTGATTGAATCAGTGAACTTATAGTCTGAAGTTCAAAGTCAGTTAAAACACAATCAGAATATATTTCAAAGATTGCCAAGATGATGAACCCCATTTAATGACATATGATGTTCAGCAGACAGACAACAGCACATAGTTCAGTTTTAGTCATAAAAGATCTTCAGGAGAGTAGATATGAGCACTGAAAAAAAAAATCAAAAAAATCTGACGAGTCTGAACAATCCATTTGCAGAGACTGATGATTGTTTAGTTCAGTGTTTCCCAAACTCGGTCCTGGGGACCCCCTGTAGCTACAGGTTTTTGTTCCAACCAGCTTTTGTTTTTAATTGGACTCTTGGGCTAATTAAATGAACTGTTATGTCCCAAGTTCTGTGTTTTGGGAACAATATAAAAATTAGAAAACTAAGTTTGGTAAAAAAAAAAAAATAATAATAAAAAAACAAAATATATTAAAATGTACCAAGCGGTTATATAGGAATAGTGTATTTTTTTCTTTTTAACAATATTTTCATCTTGATTTTCATTCTACTTTCAAGGTGTTCTAATTGTTTAATTAATCCATTATTTACTAATCAGTGGGTATAATGCTAAAGTAGCAGCTTTGATTATTCAGTGTTGTTTGCCTGTGTGTCTGCTCTGCTTGTTTTTAATTGTCATTAATAAGATACAACGAAGGGGAAAAACTGCACAGAGAAAGGGCAAAATATAATGAAAACAACAAAAGAGAGTTAAGCATTTAAATCTATAGCAAAAGCAGAAATATTTCTACAGGTCTTATAAATGTAAAAATCATGCTGCTGTGCTTTTCTGAATGTAGAATAAGACAGAAAAAATACCAGCTAATTAAATGAGATCAGTGTTATCAGGTGTTGTCACTGATTAGGAATCTGGTTGGAACAAAAACCTGCAGCCACAGGGGGTCCCCAGGACTGAGTTTGGGAAACACTGGTCTAGAGCAATCGCGCCATCTTTCTGTTGAACATATTTAAGATTTTAATCGAGCTACTACTAAAACAATGCACCATATGTTAATGAAGGCTGGAAGGAGAACCAGCCATTGTTGTATTTTACCATGACTCTACTGTATAATCCAAAGTACAAACATTAAAAAGTGCATGTTAATCCTCCTCTTCAGCTAACTTTCTCACCATTAAATCCTTGCGGGTTTGCAGCTTCTGTCCAATTACAAACATCTTCTTTTCTCTTTCAATCCGCTGTTTAAGAATTTGATATTGGTGTTTCCTCTGTCGGGCAAGTTTCTATAAGAATAGCAAACACAGGATTCATTAAAACATACTTAAATATACTATGGAAAAATGTTTAACATAACTTATGCAATTATGCCCGATTTTTTGGTTTATATGTGCCAAGCATATAATTTGTCCTCAGATACTTGCACATGCAACCAGGAATAAGGACACACATTAAAGATTTTATATTAAATACTTCTAGTTTTACCGGTATGACTGAATTTCAAGCCAACAGTAAATATAAACTACACAACACAGGGACAAACTAAAGGCACAAACACTCACTAATCAATTCATGTATCACGGGAAGGAGGTGCAAAATTCAAAAATTGCAACGGGATTGGAATTAAAACTCAACGACTGGAGCTGCACTATATCAATTCTCACTATGCTTGTACAAAATGTATATGCATGAGATGCTACTAGCTGCATGAATTTAAGCAATATTTTTACAAAAGAACAACCATATTATTTTGAGTGCCATAAATAAGCTTTTGTAAAGACATGCTGTTATTTACTCCACTGATATACTCTATTGCTGAAGTGTTTGGTTTTTTGTTAGAACGGACTATGCAACTGGGGACAATAAAAACACACCACTTTCTGAGTGAGATACAGCACATGCACTATAAACTGTTTTGACGGACTCAAAAATATCAGGAGGTCCAAAAAGTAGGTTATTAGATTTGTAAGGTCCATCTTTTATACTAAGGGTGTCAAAATCAGATTCTGGAGGATCTGAGGTGCAATTGGGATCAAGTTAGCTGGTCACCTGTTCTCTTGTTTTGAATTGCAATATTGTTTGGCATGTAGCACTTACAAGAATTTTTAAAACTGTTTACAAAGAGCAAATTATCATAAAGCTTTATATATATATATATATATATATATATATATATGCATAATTATGTTTTCTTTAAATTATTGCTAAGATGTTTAATTTGTGTAACAGTTTTTCACACTTTAACCCATTCTGTCAGACTTCTTCTCAAATACATTTTTGAGGTTAGGCAAACATATTCACAGGTTGTAAGCACTATTTTCCTGAAATTATTAAAAAGATGTAAGGTTTGTATTTAATCTTGTTTCATGGTATTCAGGCAAAATAAAACCTTAAAGTAAGTAGAATATGAGATACACTTAAAAAGTACTAATATTAAAAATAATTAATACCTTCACAACCTTGGGTTCAGTGGCCCCTTTGACAGTTTCTTTCTGTAAGGTTTCAATTGTTGGTCTGTTATACACTCTGTTTACCAGTTCTGGAGCAGTGTTTAAATGCTTTGCCAAGTCAAACTCGGCAACTATAACAAAAAAGAAAAACTTTCGATTAATATAAAAAGTGCATTAAATAGCAGGCAGTTTCAGAATAACAGGAATGAAAAAGCACAACTCTTTAAAGTACCTTCTTTTTTTGTATTTAAAAAGAATGTGTGTTTGTTTTTTTGTTTCCCATCAGCATCAAGCAAATGAAGCTCAGATTTTAATCTCTCTATTTTCTGCAAGAAAAAACACATTTATATTAATTACATATATTTGCATATATGCATACATATACTTCCATATATGCATACATACTGTACATACAGTAAACAGTGCATTCAGTGTTACATTAATTTAAGAGATAGTAAAAAATGGCTGTCTCTAAAGTCGGTTAAAACTTACCTTTGCTTCGGCAACTCTTTTCATTTCAACATATCTGATGTCCTGGGTTCCCATCAGCTTCAGTTGTTCTTCCGTGACCTCTTCATTTGGTCTTTTGATAACGTGAACTCCATCCTAAAATCAATTTTGTTTATAACTAAAAATTACAGTTTCATGTATAAAATATATGTCAAAAAATGTCAAATGACTGTCTAAAATAAGGATTGTCAATTTTCTGGAAACTTACATTAAAAACTATATTTAAATATAAATAGATTACTTACATCAATGTGACTCTTATGATTTATTAATTGAATATATTTTAACCTTATCATTTTAAACTGAATCATGTATTTCCACTGGTGTTTTTTTCCATAGTTCCAGATTTCCCCAAAACAAAAGAGTACCAAGATTTCAACTCCAAAATCATTTCACAAAAAATAAATCTTTCTTCTTAATGAAACTGCAAGTGTACGAGGGTCAGAGACTACTGCAATCAATGTTTAGTGCAATGCTGCTAACTGTAAACATACTGGAAGTTAGTGCAACATTTGTGGTGTTGCTATGGTCTATAAGCGGAGTGGCCACTTTTGTTACTGTCAATGCATTATTTGATGGCTAGAAGTGACAGATGTGAATGACAGAGGATTAATTTCTATTTGGGATGCAATCGTTTATTTTCTGGAGTATAAAAATGTTCTGGAAATGTGAACATAATTATGGGTGTACTAGGTAAATATTTAATGAATTGCGTGTTTAAAAATACTATTTTTCGTAATACTTGAATTCCATGTGAGTAAGTACTTACTTCTAAATACATAAATTAACACTAGACTGCAATTTACTTTAGTTTTTTTTTTTTTTGCTCCTGTCAAATATTTTAGGTGTTCTTTATAGATTTAACAGTACTGAATCCAACCCTCTCAAAAAACTGAAAAACCTGTAACTTACGTTGTCTCAGTAACGGAAGGATGTATATTCTTTTACAGTTTGCTTACCTGTTATCTTCTCTAGACAATGGATGGATCAACCTAACCTTGCATATATCTGTAAAAACCATTAAAACAATAACTCTCTCTTCTGCACAATAAAAATGCATCTATCTAACCTTCTAAATATAAATTTCAGGCTATTCTGAAGTAATAAGAAGAGGAAAAAATAATGATTGAGAGCAAAAACCGTGCAGCAAATACTTAATTTTGGTCTTGTTCTTAACATTAGTTTAGGTGGAGACAAGAAATACTGCCATTTTTCAGGTCAAAATATGCTTCAGGTTATATTCTGAGCATGAAAAATGATGCCATAAAATGTAACTTTTTTATTTAATCTATTTATTTCCAAACATTGTTTTTTCACTAAATCTTATACCTTGTGGAAATGGTTTAGGGTAGAGAAATTCCAATTTCAGAACTGGATTCAACATATCTAAATCTATGAAATACAACAAATTATTGGGAGGGAGGATTCTGCTGCAGATCAGTCCACATTATATACTGTACATATACATACTGCTGTAAAACAGACAAAACCTCAGCAAGTTTTTTTCAGTCCAATAAACAGCATGTACTGGTCAGCAAATTGAATGGAACAAAATTAGATAGATAGATAGATAGATAGATAGATAGATAGATAGATAGATAGATAGATAGATAGATAGATAGATAGATAGATAGATAGATAGATAGATAGATAGATAGATAGATAGATAGATAGATAGATAGATAGATAGGACACTTTATTAATCCCAAGGGGAAATTCACATAGTGTTCAATGAATAAAAATAGAAAAATAAAAAGTAGAAAACTACACATACAGTCATACACGGAGCTGCTGAAAAGGCTGCCACTCTCGGCGGCGCCGGAACTAGCACAATGATGTAGGACTTGTTTATTTGAATTAATGGATATATACACTAAACAGTTACTTTATTATGTATACTACACATTCTTGTGCCACTGACTGCCGAATGACTAGTCACAATGTGTAGATAATGCTATTTAAGAGTTTTAAACCAAATGATCATGTATTTGTACAATTTGTTGGTAACATATGCAAGACTAAAGATTTACATGGCTTTGTTCTATATGACAAATTTACATATACTGTAAAGGCAGGTTTGAAAATTTCTACTAGATCATGTCTGTGTATCTTTATTAATCGAGTCAATTAGTAATGTGCTCTCACCTTAAGTTTTGATGTTATCATCTTAAAATAAAACTCATCAGGATTTTTTTCCAAAGCCTTCTTACGCAGAGCTTGAAGTGTGTTTTGTTTTTTATGGTAATCACTGAAATAAAGAAAGTTTTATTAATTCAATATCAAAGAGAGAGAGAGAGAGAGAGAGAGAGAGAGAGAGAGGGGTGCACAGATACAGCCATTGCTGCACCCACCACATGACAAACCAAGGACACAGAGAAAAAACAGTATATTCTGATAGATATATATCTATCTACTGATATCATAAATGCAGTTAAATAATAGTTTTTTTATTACCTGCAATTAAAGAGACCTTCAACAGAAAACACAAATTGTACCATAAGAAAAAAAGAATGACTCTTTATAGGTACAAGTGGTGACAATTTCAAGTTAATTATTACTGTTAACATGGCCCAGGATATTCAATTTTTGATAAACTGTTAACATTTAATGTTTATAGTATTGTAATGTTTAATTAGATATTTATATTAAAGATGTTCATTTGATTTGAGAGAGACATTTTACTCTGGGGGTGTCACGGTGGCGCTGTGGTAGTGCTGCTGCCTCGCAGTTAGGAGACCCGGGTTCGCTTCCCAGGTCCTCCCTGCATGGAGTTTGCATGTTCTCCCCGCGTCTGCGTTAGTTTCCTCTGGGCACTCCGGTTTCCTCCCACGGTCCAAAGACATGCAGGTTAGGCGGATTGGCGATTCTAAATTGGCCCTAGTGTGTGCTTGGTGTGTGGGTGTGTTTGTGTGTGTGTCCTGCGGTGGGTTGGCACCCTGCCTGGGATTGGTTCCTGCCTTGTGCCCTGTGTTGGCTGGTATTGGCTCCAGCAGATCCTCGTGACCATATGTTTGGATTCAGATGATTGGAAAATGGATGGATTTTACTCTGGGCAATGCGAGATGTGGCTAAAGCTCTCTCTTTTAAACTGCAAGATTACTGGTTAACTCCAGTTAACAGAGAAGCCAATCTAAATCATAACCTAATTTTGCTTCAATTGAAAAAAAAATGTTTTTCACTTTTAAAATGTATTTATATAAAATTAATGATTATGCGTTCATGACACTGTTTAAATACAACATTCAGATACAACACCTTTAAGAATGGAAAATTCCAAAATAATGTCACAGTCAGGAGGTATGGAACAATCCGTTTTATTTTTGTTTCATTTCAGCTCAAGTTAATGCCCTCTTTGCTATTCAAAAATATTTACTAAAATAAAAGAAGTTGTAAATAGGACTGAGGTCAGGTTTAGCAGCTTGCACAATGGCATGTACATTACAGTGCATTACATTACAAGCACTTTTATGCTAGACAGTCTTATGAAGCATTTATGTGCTCTCGTAAAGATCCGAGTCAGAAATACCATGTTCGACGAACTCAGAATTACAACTGAGACAAATGTCCTTTTCCAAGTGTTTTAAGATTGGTTCAGTCACATAAAAGTGACTGCAAGACATGTTTTCTGCAGTTTTACAGCTTTGTTAACACATAAGCAAAGACAGTTTATGGGAATTATTTTAGGTCTTTACCCAAGATATTCACAAATTAGGTTGCTTAGGATATCTTTTTAGGCTTTACTCACAAATGCAAATAACCAACAACTAGACAGTAAACTCCTTTAATAAGCAAGCAAATATTAAAAAGGTCTACACAGAATTTCATACTCTACACAACGCACACTTTTTAAAAATTAATTTATATATTTATGGCTTATACCCATAGGATCTAAGGACTTAAAGGCAACATTTAATAAACCTACATAGAAAATCTGTACCTTTAAGAGTTTCTTCTGTAGAGAAACATCCAAGATATATTTTTAAATAAAAAGAATAAATTGTAAAGCACTGTCATTCTTTCTCTCTCATAAAAATATACATATAATGGGAACTTAGAACTTGGTACCTGAGCAGAAGAGTAATGATTAATTGAAGAGGCGTTAAGATTCCTCTAAAATGCAGTGTGGTTTAGGAAAGACTCATAGCTAATAAGGAAATGGTTAAAAAAATAAGCACTGCTGATGACAAAATATCACCAGTTTATTTCTTTTTAACTCTGATTTAGATTTCCAAATCAGTCTGCCAGTTACTTAGTTAAACAGATCCGATGAAGTGTGCAAGCTCTCATGATGAAATATTTAGCTTAAAATTTATTTAAGTAAATCAAAAATTCTCAAGTCTTTCACGGAAGAGCAATCCTTGTGTCACAACACATGAAATCTTCCAAAGATTTCTTGGAAATGTAAAACAAACCATGCTGGTGTTCTGCAGAGTACTTCTAAACTGACATGATAAATGTTAAGTAACCATATTAAAAAGACCAGTAGCACAAGACATTCCCCCAGCATTCAGTTCAGGACAAGCAATGTCCATTATATATTCTGCATACCCCTGTGGCAATATGCTGCTATACAGTGGTGGTAATAACAATAAGAATGTAAATACAAATACAAGTGGACTAAAGAAACTCAAAAACATCAAGACTGCTTAGGTGCTGGAAAAGTCATTGTTCAGCCATATTAATCCTGGTAAAAGTACACTGCTGACTAAAAATATAGAAAACGTGGGCACCCATCACACATTGTAGGGGTTAACACGCATACATTTAAATATTCTGACTGTAGTCTCTGTTTGAATAATAATCTTAAATCACAACAAAACAAATAAAAAGTATATTTTAGAATTCTGTTTATCCATTTTTTTGCTTATTTAGTATAAAGACTGAGGGATCCAAAATCCATCCTTGCTGCAATATGAATGCCATCCCCTGCTAAATAGATACCCACAGAACATTTAAACATAATTGCAAAAGTATGCATTGCAATATACTTTAATAGCAGAGAACTTCCCAAATCTTGGCAGTATTACTGCCAACCTCTGTAAATGAATCTGCAAGCAGACTGATGAGTAAATTTGAAGGTGTCACACTCACAGAGAGCATGGAGAAAATTTTTTTTAATTTGATCAGGAAACCTAACTTACTGTGTTCACATATGTATATAGAACAGGGTGCAATGAATTTAGTTAGGAGTCCCTGCCTCAAAATTCAACCCCAGAATCTGAGCAGTAGTGCCGTCTTCTGATTCGGACTTCATCTGTAATAGTCTCAAAAGCCACACATTTGCAAAACATGCAAAAAAGTACCAACGTTAGGAACTCAGTTTTACTTTAAAAAAAAAAAAAACACAAATATACACACACACGCCTGTCACTTTATTAGGTACACCTTACTATTACCGGCTTGAACCACCTTTTGCCTTCAGAATAGCCGTAACTCTTTGTGGCATTGATTCAACAAGGTGCTGGAAACATTCTTCAGGGATTTTGGTCCCTATAGACATGATAATATCACACAGTTACTGCATATTTGTCAGCTGCACATCCATGATGCAAATCTCCCATTCCACCACATCCCGAAGATACCCCTATTGGATTTAGATCTGGCGACGGTGGAGGCCATTTGAGTACAGTTAACTCATTGTCAAAGTGCAAAAAACCAGTTTGAGATGATTGGCGCTTTGTGACATGGCATATTATCCTGCTGGAAGTTGCCATCAGAAGATGGGTACGCTGCGGTCATAAAGGCATGGACATGGTCAACAACAATACTCAGTTAGGCTGTGGCATTTACATGATGCTCGGTTGGTATTAAGGGACCCAAAATATTATAAGAAAACATCCCCCACACCATTCCACCACCACCAGCCTGAACCTTTGATACAAGGCAGGATGGATCCATCCTTTCATGCGGTTGATACCAAATTCTGACCCTACCATCCATATGTCACTGCAGAAACTGACACTCATCACATCAGGCAATGTTTTTCCAATATTCTGTTGTCCAATTTTGGTGAGCCCATGCAAATTGTAGCCTTAGTTGCCTGTTTTTAGCTGACAGGAGTGGCACCCAGCATGGTCTCCTGCTGCTGTGGCCCATCTGCTTCAAAGTTCGACGTGTTGTGCTTTCAGAGATGCTCTTCTACATACCTCAGTTGTAACAAGTGGTTATTTGAGTTACTATTGCCTTTCTATCAGCTCGAACCAGTCCAGCCGTTCTCCTCTCACCTGTGACATGAACAAGGCATTTTCGCCCAGAGAACTGCCACTCACTTCGATATTTTCCCTTTTTGGGCCATTTTCCGTAAACCCTAGAGACAGTTGTGAGTGAAAATCCTATTACCCATCTGGCACCAGCAACCATGCCATATTCAAAGTCACTTAAATCACCTTTCTTCCCCATTCTGATGCTCGGTTTGAACTTCAGCAGGTCATCTTGACCATGTCTACATACTTAAACGCATTGAGTTGCAGCCATGTGATTAGATGTTTGCATTAACAAAGGTGTACCTAATAAAGTGGCCGGTGAGCGTATGTATGCATGCATATTTCCACAGGCAGTATACTAGTAAATTGAGCACTGACACTACTATTAAGATTAAGAATTAAGATTCAGAATTGTCAGTGAAAATGAACAATGACTGGACAATGCTTTGAGTAGTTTCTACCTAAATACAGCAGTCTAAATGTATCATACATTACACACAAAACATAATTTCTAAATAAATAAATAAATTTAAAAAAATGTAGGGTGAAGTCCCAAACTCATATGTTGGGCAGACAACAAAACAACTGAAGACTGGGGGATTCACTAATGGTATACCGTCATCGTAAGCCTTATAAGAATACAGAAGAAATCTAAAACATTTTGTTGAAGTCCGGCACTACATACGGTACTGTCCTCGAAACTAACGGGAACAAAACAATGTTTAAAGCACCACAAATGCCTTAAATATAGTCATCTCGATAAATCTATATTTAGAGGTTAATACACGCCGTACTTTTATTTACAAAACTGACACGATGGCCTTAAAAATACAAATACTTACTTGGCTCTAAGTTTGTAGTCCTTCTTCTTTTCTAATAAGCCCAATTGCTTTCTGAAGCTAAGCTGCAAAAGAGAACAGTGGTTATGAACCTCAGATACTTTATTTCAAAATAAATCTGACAACAAACTGTACTTTGATTAATGACTTAAAAACACACGTCAATAACGCAAAACGCAAGCCGATAATAAGTATTTTGATTCACCTGCGATCTTTCCCTGTGTTCTTTCTGATGGGACTTTAAGGCTTTTTTAAATGAAGACGACATGTTTTGTCGTTTTTTTTAACTTAACAGCAAAAGAAATCAACCACTGAATTCCAGCATGCCAATAAAACAACAATCGCCGCTAATCGCGTAGCTGTCGTAACGCAAACCACGTGTGATATACACGCAATTCCGAAAACTACGATTCGTCAAAAGTTTTCAAAGCGAAAAAAAAAGTTTTTGATGGTACGACATTTCACTTTTATACGTGACACAAGCGGCCACATTATTTTTAGATTCTGATTGTTAAAATGCATGTTACTATTCAGACTGGAAAAAAGCGAAACTGCTTGTAATGAATTGTTGCTCAGGTAATCAGAAGCTGCTGAACGAACAGACATACAAGAGTCATCTTTCTCCTTTATAGGAGAAATGTAAATATTTAGAAAAAAACTATCATGAAGAATATATGAAAATGAAAAAAAGTCGACATAGGTAGCATACTTTTTAATCTCGTCCGTTGTACATGCAGTCCCGTGTCAGTTAATCTCAAAACCAGTCATAGAAGTGTCGATTCCTTGAACTCCTGCATTCTGCTTTAATAATCTTTATACGTTTTCTACGTTCATTTAAAATACCATGTAGAAAGTCGAACTTTTTCATACAACTGCGGGCAAACTGAGCCAGACTTGGGACTCTCAGCGAACAAAAGTAAGTAATTTAAATAAAAAATATACCTCATGTTCGCAGAGGTTTAAAACAGGAGGTTACCACAAAAGGTACAGTATTAAGTAAGCCAAGTTCCCTTCCAAAATGCCAGCAGAATACTTGAAAACACACAAACTGTTTTCGGTCACCCATATTAAACTTTCTTGTTCTCTCTCAGATCACCCTCTTATCATTTGAACGAGGAGACTCTGATATTTACCAATGAAAACAAATATTGTTGATTCTTTCATTTTTGAACCACACAGTCGTTAAGTTATACTATTTTGGCAAAACAAACCTGTAAATATCCCTGCTAACTTTAACATTTAAAGGATAAATTTGGTATTTTTCACATTAAAGTTATTTATTCACAATCATTGTGTACAGTGGCAAGAGAAACTAACAACCCTTTGGAATGATCTGGTTTTCTGCATTAACTGGACATAAAGCTTGATCTGATCTTCGTTTAAGTTACAGGTACTGTATAAACAAACACAATATGTTTACGCTAATAACACACAAACTACTATAAACTTTAATGTCTTTATTGAACACATCCATCAAACATTTACAGTGTGCTGTGGAAAAAGTAATTGAACCCTTGGATTTAATATCTGGTTGAAACTTCTTTGGCAGCAATAACTTCTAACAAGCACGTATGGTATCGCAGAGCAGACCAGCACAAAGTTCAGGATGCATTTTGGACCAAAGTACTTCAGCTCAGCCATATTCTTAGGATGTCTGATATGAACGGCTCTCTAGTTCTCATTCTACAGTAGCTCTTTTGGTTTAAGGTCTGCAAAGCCACACTAAATCATGATGCACCCTCAACTGTTCTTCCACTGTACTTCTCCATTGGGATGATGTTTCCATGTTGGTATGCAATGCCCTTTTGATGCCATATGTACTGCTAGATGCTCTTCCTGAACATTTCAGCCCTTATTTTAATCAGTCCACAAAATATTTTCCCAATGGCATTGTATGGTTTCCTCCTATGGAAACCATGAACAGAGATCTAAACATGTTCCAATAATTCCTTTAAGTCTTTAGCAATTATTCTAGGATCCTTTTTACCTCATTGAGCATTCTGCACTGTGCCCTTCAAGGCATCTTGTCTGAACGTCCACTTCTAAGAAGATTTGGCTATTGTCATTGCACGGGTACAACAAAATGCACTTATCACATACTCCTTGGAGAACAGCAACAGTACTAAGTCATCTTCATTTATACACAGTTTTTCTAACTGCAGACTGAAGACTATATAAACTCTTTGAAATTACTTTGCAGCTCTTTCTATCCTTTGCTAATCAACCATTCTTAATCATGGATCATCTTAGTTCTGTATTTTTGCAATTCACATTAGCAGATGGTTCTTGTAAATAGAAAACTCAAAATGCTTGAGTCTTTTTTAATATGTCAAAGTATCTCTAAACCACATCTCCAAACTTGTTTCATTAATTGACTCCAGGTTTGCTAACTTCTGACTCCAATTAGTCATTAGCTTAAGGGTTCACATATTTTTTCCAAACTGCACTTATGAATATCTGAATGATTTATTCAATAAGTACAAGAGCAATACAATAATTTGTTGTGTTATTAGTTCAAATAGATTGTTTGTTCGTTATTATATCGTAGATGAAGATCAGACAAATAAAACAATTTTAAACATGACTGCAGTTATTTCTAAAAGGTTCAAATACTTACCCTTGCCATTAAGTTTTAATTTCCAACACAAAATTGTGCTCCAAAGTGTAGCATTTTTTTTATAAATTTTGAAAAGTGCCTAGCTTGTTCTTGCATTTTAAAATGGGGATGAATGAGCTTGGGTTCAAGATGTGAAAACATCTGGTATATTTGCATCATGTAAAGTCATGTACAGAATTTATTTTTTTTTGTTACAATCACATACATTAAATGTATAAACATTTGTTTTATGAGTGTTTTGTTTTAATTTATTATTTATATTAAAGAGTATTCTTTGCAGTTATCTATCTATCTATCTATCTATCTATCTATCTATCTATCTATCTATCTATCTATCTATCTGTTGAATTGCATTTAGCATTATACAGGCAGATAGCACAATTGCACAGCTGCTAGTGTTTTTCAAGTCAAAGTTTTGTCTTCATTATCATGGTATATATTAATTTGGCAAAAGAAATTGTGTTCTAAAGTGAAGCTTTTTAATAAAAATGTAGGTTAAAACTACCAGGGTCCAACATGAAAACAAAAGCCTTAAAACTTACTGACTACATCCATTTTGAAGTAGCAAAAATTTTGATTTAGGAAAATGTGCCTTTCCATGTTTCACAGGCATTTTAGTGATAACAGAAGTAAACAGGAAGTAATACATTTTATTACAGATTCTTGGTACTATTTTTTTTTTTTTTTGAGGTAAGAATGTTTCCTGTTCACTTGTCTACTTGCAGCAGTCATCGTGGGATGAGCTTTGAAATTTTTCACTGGTGCACCACTGGTATACCATTTGGCCAAATTTCCATTGCTTCAAGTTGCATGTTATCCTGTCTTTGTCTGTGCAGTTCTGTATCTTCAGTGGTTACATTCTGCCATGGCTCATAACAAATGATGCTCCGTACAAAAGTGTGCAGAGTGTCTGATAGCAGCAGACCTGTCAGTGTGCCATGAGTATGCATCGGTCATGATTTACATGTGCCGTCATTTGCTTACTCAAGTTATATTATATTCTTGTGCCATTTATACTGAAATCTTATTATTTTTATAGGCAATGCTGCCACATTTACTGAATCCCATACAGACATAGTAGTTTAACAGCAGATGCACACTCAAATCGTATGATTTTGTTTAAACAGTTCATACTTTTCACTTATAACATTCTGTGTTGTTATTTTCCACCACATACAGAGCAAAATACATACTGGATGGCAGCATGGTGCATGTTTGTGAAGGGTGCACATAAGATTTTCATTGTACTTTGTACAGTAAATCTGAACTGAATTGACTACACTGTATTGTGTTTTTGTTTTTTTTTGTCAAAACCTTAGATTTTTGAAAGAGCTGGGCCCCCTGTATGGCAATACTAAGTTCACAGGGCTGAGCAACACTCAGCATATGCACACACGATAAATAACATATGGAGAGAACATTAAAGGCAGATTATATGATAGAGCCATATCACAATGAAACAGACCGAAGCGCCACAAATCAATTATTGATTTTTTTTCATGCTGAAGATTTAATAATAAAGAACCAAAGACAATGTTTTTGAGTGAATAAATGTAATTAGTAAGTTTCACTGTTTCATCCTGGTAGACATTACTCAAGCCCATAATATGATGAGGTAGTTATGAGATGTAATGTATAGCAAACTTTTAATTATTTGTATTACATATAGTGAAAGACTGTGAGTGATCGTGTGACAATTTTTTTAGTTACCATTGTCTAGTTGTCTGCAGATCAGAGACAGAAATTCACATCTGGGCATCAATATTCAATAGCAATTAATAACAGTGCTTAAAGACACTGTATAAAGTGAAACTGTGCACCCGGGGGTTAAGGGTTGCTGCAGAGGAAGACAATAAGTGAGGTTAACTGAACAGTTGGTCTCTTTTTAAAATGTATTAATCTCACAAAAATATTTTGCTTTTTGCCTTCTTTCTTTACTAAAACATGATGGATAGGCTTTTTTGCAATTTCTCTGAACTCTCAAGATGCTAATCAAAAGTTCATAACTCTCCTGACTTGAAAAATGAATGTATTCAATAAGTTTTAAGGTGTTTTTTTCCTGTTTTGAATCTCAGCTCTCCTTGTCTCTGTTTTAAAATGCAAGAACATGCAGAAATAACTACAATCTGTTTAATTTCATGTCCTCCAAAATGTTAATGCACATTTAAATACTGAAAATAAATAGGCTAGTTAACCAATAACTTGGAGCCTTTCCTGGCAGAATTAAATGTAAGCTGGGACCAACCATAGAAAGTGTGACAGTTCTTCAAGGCTTGTACTTACGCACACACTCATAATCATGAATTTAAAATCCATAATTAATCTAAAACTTGTGTTAAAACACAGAGAAACATGGACAATGTTGAACGTCTATAGACCTGGGCAGAGATCTAAATCCAGATGCCTGGAGCTGTGAGACAGAAGCACTAATCACTGCACCCCTAGGCCACCCCTGCAGTACTGGATGATAAGGGCAAGTAAATTCATAAATACCTACCCATCAGATTCTTCATTACTTTTAGCTAATGCAGCTATTATTTTGATATCTAAAATCTTTAGCCTAAAGTTTAGTTGGCCTCAAAAATGAAAAGTTGAGATGAGAAAAAAGCATGACTGTTGTTAGCCAATTCAGTCACTAGATGGCGCATTGACCTTCTGAACTTGCTATACGCTGTACTTTTTTGCTGGACGTTACAATCCATCATCATGGCTCTAAACTGTTTATTGTTAAAACTGTGAGCATGTAAAGTGCAGTGTTGTGAGTTTAAAAAATAAACTATAACTCATTTGTTATTAAATAAACTTGAAATTAAATAAGTAAAATCAAGGAGAAATGGCAAACAAGGTCCTATAAACTGTCTGGAAAAGTAAGTCAGACTGCAACAGTGAGGTCCAAGCACAATACATTCCAAACTTAAAATAACACTTTGTGTCATTTATAGCTACATGATGGCGGAGACACCTGACTTTTTATAAATAGAGCACATTTACTGTGTATTCAACAGAAGAAGAGTAGTAATAGTAGTAAATCTAAATATATATGCAAAAAGCTAGACACCAGTTCATCTTGTGCATGATACTTCATTATGTGCTGTGATTCCAGTTTTCATATCCTTTTTACTTCACCCTCAACTTCAAATGCTCTTTTACAAGTCACTTTTACATTTTCCTGGTAAGCTGTTTTTCCCCTGCCTCACAATTCCAGCTGGCAGTTTATATCCCATTTTACAACCTCTTTTTTGCTCAGGAGGTGAACCTAAACTGTGTTGATCATTAGACAGTTCTGATGTTTCTCTGTTCAATGGACAAGGATTTGATTCTGAGTGTGATGTTTAGGTGCAGTTTGCATGTGCTCCTTTTGTGTGCTTGAGTTTTCCCAGGGACCCACAGTGACCTGCCAAATTACAAAGATGTGTATGTTATGTTGATGGGCAGTTCTCTGGGATTAACTTTGCCACTTTGTAACCATGAATTAAATAAAGTGGGTTGAAAAACAATGTATAAGTGGATGAATACATATGGATGTATTCAGTAGTACATGTCTAACATGTAATTCGCTTACTGATTTTATCAGAAGTTTTTAATCCATGATATTTTATTATAAAAATCTATTTATTGTATTAGTTGTAATGCAATAGAAAATACTAGTTAATTGTTTAACAGCAATGTCTGCTAGGAAATACAGTAAATAATATAACATTCTCACACCTATGTAATTCAATTTCAGGTCATAGGTGGCTAGAGGCTATTTATGTAGCATTAGACAGAAGGCAGGAACCAATCCTTTTGGGGGCGAGGGGGTGGGGGTGGGGGGAGGATTGGGGTGGTGGAGGCGGAATACTAGTCTAACCCAATAGGAAATATTTGTGTAATTTTTCCTTTCCAATTTTAAGATGGCAATAAATCTGGCCTGACATTTTTCTAATAAAAATATTCAATAAATTAGCATCTTTATTGATTGATGGCATTGCTAAAAACAAATTAAAATTTACAATTCTGACCCACAGGAAGGACCCAATCCTGGAATTCATTGTGACCAAACCAAAGGGTAAAGAAAAAAATTACCTAATCTGCTTCTGATCAGGTTGTTGCTCTAAATTACTGCACTGATGAAAATAAGTGTTCCATTACTTAAGAATGTCACTGTATTCTGTAGATATGATAACAATTAATATATAAACCCTATAAACATCACAGGTTTACAGCTTAGTGCAAGTGAGACAAATGGAATATTCTGTGTAATGTTCTATGTGAGTTGCATATGCTATATGACTATACATTCTGCACAGGATCAAAATGGTAGTAGTGGGATGATAGATAGATAGATAGATAGATAGATAGATAGATAGATAGATAGATAGATAGATAGATAGATAGATAGATAGATAGATAGATAGATAGATAGATAGATAGATAGATAGATAGATAGATAGATAGATAGATAGATAGATAGATAGATAGATAGATAGATAGATAGATAGATAGATAGATAGAACAAACTGCAGTTTTACAGCATCCCACATATATATGGTAATACTAAAGGCACATCATATAATGTTAAGAAATGATATAGACTTGAAGTAAATTTTATATTTAGTTTTAAAAAGTTAATGTGACTTAACTTCCAGTTACCTCAAATAACACATTTTCAGAATTATTAGATATGAATGGGGGGAGGAAATTAATAAGAAAAGAGAATTGTTCTTGTATATATACTATAAAGTATAAAAACAGATTTAAAGGTTTAAAAATAAATGTCTAAAATCTAATATGGTTAGGCAAGAGGAGTCGATAACCTGGTATTGGATAGTTAGAAAACCAGATGTGATTGCAAAATGAAAAATGAGGAAAACCCTCTGGTACTAATTAGAATAATAAATTGTGGCATGGTGGTTATTACAAGTTAGTGTGGCTACCTCAAGTCTCTATGGTCCAGACTGTATAGGGTTTTGTACCTGGGTGCTTGCTTGAGTGTCCTTAAACATGCAGTGTAGGTTAATTAGGAACTCTAAATTGGCCCAGCATGAGTATGTGTGTGTTATGATGGGCTGGCACCAAAACCAGTTCTTGAAGTGAAAACAATTACCATTACTCTTGTTTTTATTAGTTTCTAAGTCCTCCTTGTGTGGCATTGCACACTTTACACAATTTCTTAACTGAACTGTCCCCTGTGAATTTTGATTGTGCTGTTATGCCTATAGTATATTCAAGAGCAGTTTTGGGGAGATATCCCTTGGAGTTTCAAACAAGCTGATTAGTCAGCGTCTTGCATCTGATACTACCAGGACAAGCTTTAGTCCAGTCTCTGACAAATAAGTTGACGGAGTACAGATGAATTAAATGGTTACCCTAGCAATTGCAGCCTCCATATTACTGAGTCTACTTACAGTCAACATAACTGATTATTTTGCCACATCTGGTAACTGATAGTGTGACATAATTATTTTATGTTTAAGAGATGTGTCATGCATAATACAGAAACTTTACTTAGTCTGACTTTTTCATAAAGTCACCTGCTTCTCTGCTTTTGTAGGCTGGGAAGAATGTAACAGGGAATGATAACACTATTTGCTGAAGTAGTTTATTTTCTTTCTACCATGAGTCAGCAGGAGATAGTCTGTCATTCTTAAAAGAACACACCTTCAGAACATCAATGGCACATATGGCACAATTCTAAATGAAGCAATATGACCTAAGAAAATGTTAAAGGTTTAAATACTTGTATTGGACAGTGTATAATCTAGATAACATACTGATATTGTCATGTTTGATCAGTTTGTTTCTTGTACACTAAAATATTTGATTCCTATGAATGGATGTATAGTGGGCCACTTACATCTTCTGCAGTGTACTAAATAGTAAGTTTTATATATGTTTTTTACTATTGTTTTTAGATTTTCAGCAATACCTAGAAAACAAAACTTGACCATGAAATCAGCATTTCAGGAATCAAAATCTGCATGTTTGTTACACATAATCACATTTAAACTACATTTGTGTTTAGATGTATTTGTTAAGAATGAGGAGAAGACTTCAGATAATTTTCTGAGCATGAAACAAATGTAATTGATTTTTTTAAAATGCTAATTTTTCCAAAATAGAGCTTTTCACTGAATCTGATATATATCATAGAAGTGGGTTTGCGGAAGAGACATTCCAATTTTGCAAATGGAATCAACACAACTAAATCTATAAATCTATTTTTTTTTTTGCACTGGAGGCTTTTGATGCAGACCAGTGTAATCAAGATAAAGAAGCCACATCATGCTCATCACAGACCAATTATAAAGGAATGTTTGCTAATACTCATCATCCAAAACATGGAGACTTGTGTGAGAAGGCATTGGGAGATTAACATTCACCTTTAAAGACTTTCTGAATTCAGAGCTTGAAAATCCATTAGCTGACTCCACCAAGAGCTCTGTGTAACACTGGCCTGAATGTGAGGGTGTCAATTAAGAGAAACCAGTAGTCAAAAAGACTCAAATGAAGCCCTGCCTGAAGTTTTCCAGACAGCAAAAGAGAGAAAGGTTTCAGGAAAAGAGCTTAAACTTAAAACTTCCTTTGACCCAAAATATTATTTTTACAAGTAACCTTTATTTGATGCAGTATCTTTCCATGGAAATCACCACCCCAATTTGTAGATACTTGTGTATATACAAATGCAGGTGCATGCATTACAGATATTTAGATATACTTTAAATACAGTAAATGTATTTTACAGATTAATTATAAACAGCCTAAGTGGTTGGTTTAAAGTCCACTTACTTACCTACTACACCACATCACCTGTCTGCAGTAAAACATGGTGGTGGTAGCATTACTTTTTGGGGATGTTAAAGGATTAAATGAATGGCGTAAAGTACCAGGAAGCACTGCAAGAGCAGATTCTCTCTCTCAGCTAAACAACTAAATGTTATAGTGAGAATATGTAGTGTATTGATCAAAATGAACATCCAACCCAAACTCTTACACCTGTTCAAAAGTATCTGTTATCATATAAATAGATATGTACATAGCTGATGTCATAATAATTATCTGAAATAGGAAGCAAACTGAAAAGTAAATCATATTTGTTGTATTCTGAAGACAATCTCTACATGAGATCTTCTGTTCTTGTTGAATTATGCAGCCACTGTTTCTTGTTAATTGTCCTATTGTGTTTGATGGAGGTGGAGTCAGACCCCCTAATTGGATTGCAGGTCCAGTTACATTAAATAACATTAGTAATAGAGTGGCGAGCGCCCACTTCTATGCAGTGGTGTGCTGGGGAGGCAGCATAAAGAAGAAGGACACCTCACACCTGGACAAACTGGTGAGGAAGGCAGGCTCTATTGTAGGCATGGAGCTGGACAGTTTGACATCTGTGGCAGAGCGACGGGCGCTCAGCAGACTCCTGTCAATCATGGAGAATCAACTGCTTCCACTAAACAGTATCTTCTCCAGACAGAGGAGCAGCTTCAGCGTCAGACTGCTGTCAATGTCCTGCTCCACTGACAGACTGAGGAGATCGTTCCTCCCCCACACTATGCGACTCTTCAATTCCACCTGGGGGGTAAACGTTAACATTATACAAAGTTATTGTCTGTTTTACCTGCATTTTTATCACTTTTTAATTTAATAGTTTTTTTTTTGTTTGTTTTGTTTTTTATCAGTTGTGGTATAGCGGGTCCACAGCTCCCATTAAAGGCCAGATTTAAATAAATAAGCACCATGCTCACAGCTTGGTAAGGGGGCGGGGGGCGTGGTGGTTGTATGGCTGAAGCGGTTCTCAGGGCGATTCGCGATGTGGGTGTTTCTCACCTAAGTGCACAGGTGAGAAACCGTCCGCATCCGTGATTGTTCCTAGGGCTGCTGATTTGCCACAGCTGCCATGCCCTCTTGATAAATAAGAAGCACGAGTCGGCTAAAGGGGGAATCTCAAGTCGCTGTCAGGAGGAGCCTTCCGGAGCCAGGGATCGGTGAGGCAAACCAAACAGCAGTAGCAGGCAGAGCAGGTCAGCTGCAGCTAGGGTTACTCTTCTATTTGGGAGAAGCAGGGGAGCCGCCAGTAGTAGAAGGATGCACTGGATTTTTAAAAGGACAGCTTTCTGCATGGTTTTAACCTCGTTGTTTTAAAGATTGTTTTCTAGTGGATTTTTAACCTCCACAATTTCACCTCTGTTTTTATGGATTATTTATTTAATGAAGACTTTGAAGCACTGCACTTTATTTAATTTGAACAATGTTTTGTTCTGTTGTTTTAATAAAAGAACTTGACACTTTTTGTACACCATCCTCTTGCTCTATTGTTGTGCCTCACTGCCTAGCTCATCGGTAGCATTACCAACGGTGACGGGTTCCAGGGCTCCCGGATAACAGATGGGAGCATGCAGCAAACCCGCATCGTCACATTAGCATGCTGCTGCTGGAATATGTTAATTTCCCCTTGGGATTAATAAAGTATCTGTCTATCTATCTATCTATCTATCTATCTATCTATCTATCTATCTATCTATCTATCTATCTATCTATCTATCTATCTATCTATCTATGTACAATGTCTTCACTTGCAAAATCCTCTAAAATCCTTTTTTCGCTTTGTCATTCTGAGTTATTGAGTATTGCACATTGAGGGAAAAAATAAATTTACAGTAAATTATTTTTGCTTGAGGCTGCAGAATAACAAAATGTGAAAAAGTGAAGGGGTGTGAATAATTTGTTGAAGGCAATGTATCTATCATATCCACTATATCTACTCTTATTAGACAAGTTTAGAGTTTCCATTAAATTAACATGCAGGTGTTTATGATATGGGAGGGAAAAGAAGTATCTGGGGAAAAATTACACATAGACAGCTGCAGAATGTGCACACTCCACACTGTTAATGGCCAGGGTAGGATTTGAAACTCAAAGACAGCAAGATTAACCAATGTGTCACCCTTTTACACCCCCCCGCTCCCCCAATATTTGCACTTATATTTTTATAATCTGAAAGAAAATGTCTTTAATTGTTAATCAATCATGTAAACTTCTTGTTATTTTTTTTATAATTGTAAATTAACTAAACTTAAACCCTACTCTCTATACACCAAGGTAGGTCACCATTGCACTGGAAATGTACATCACAAAAGACCTCATAACCAAAGACTAAACCTGGCAATTAGCTGCACTCAAGAATGTTAAGTTTTTTTCCTTAAACCAGTCAGGAGATTCAAAATATGTCTTCAGCTTCAAATGCAGAAGCTTTTAGAGTACAAAGTGCTTTCTCTTCCTAACTTACTTTAACTGTTTTATTTATTGTTCTCTAAATGACCTTAAAAGTGGCCAACCTACAGCTAGGGTTACCAGAATCACTGATGTTCAGATAGGCCTTTGAAAATTTACACAATGAGCTTGAAAACTACAGGTCTCAACTGCAACAAGATGGACTGGGTGGGGACAGCACAGCATTATCTTAACAAGGGTCTTGAAGTGAGAAGTTCTGTAGCTCATGACCCCCTCCCCCTTGAAGCCCGCCCTGTCACTTTTTCTCTGTTTTGCATTTTAATCAGCTCCTCTTGTAATTATATGCTAATTTGAATCTTCTGCTCTGATCCTCATTTTACTGTTCTGTCATCTTATCTTCACTTATGCAGATTCTTCCTCATTTATCTCTTTGTAATTTATCATGTAATCACATTCCTTCTTGATTTTGTATTTAATACTGTTATTGTGAATTGCACTTTTCTTTACTGTGCTATGTAAAATAAAAAATGAAACTGATTGGCACCCCATTCTGGGAAGGTAATGAAAGATGAAGTAATCTAAATGACTGGTGTCTTATCCAGGGCAGAGTCCCACCTTATGCCCAATGCTGCCAGTAATATGTTTTAGCTTCCACAACCCTGAGATGAATAAACAGGTTGTAAAATGGCCAGATGGCTGAAAAGACAGTTATAATATTATGATTAATAGTGTATGGCAACTGATAACTGTTGGTCCCCCATTGTTCTTAATGGCCTTTTTGCCTCTTGGGGGAGGATACTCAGGTCATTTATATGACTCACAAAATGTGACTGAAAATGCAAATTTGCCTGCTAAGTAATAATTCTGTCCTAAAATGAGGGCCGGTTTTAATTCTTTTTGACTGGTGGGAAAGGCAGAAATGTTGCAGTGCAGGTGTGAGGGCTTTCCCCCTTGGAGTTTCGCACAGTGGTATCCATATACTGGGGGAGTGGTTGGGGGGCATAGTCCCTTCCAGCATCCAACCCCCCAAATCCGGCCTTGCCTAAAACCTTTTAAAATGTAAAAAGAAAAGTTAACCCAAACCTGCTTTAAATTGTTTTAATTTTCAAAGCAAAGATACCTAAATGCCTGTTTGGGGTTTGAAGCCACCAGTTCTTTTGTATAGGTGTGACTCAATCTGCCTTTATTTTATACTTACTATTATTTGGCTGATGCCATATATTCAAGATGACTTACAATATTTGACAGATACAATTAGTTACTATTCTTTGTTTTTTTATTCTCCAGTAGGAGCTCAGGCAGGTGAAGGGACTTGCTCATGGTCACACAATGTCATTAGTCATTTTTGAATCCACAATCTCAGGGTCTGAAGTCCAAAGCCTTAATCACTACTCACACTACCTGCCATAACACTATGCAGCATACTCCATTGCAAGACATCAAATATACAGTCCGACAAACTTGATCTTGAAATTAAAAATTACAAATATAAATATAATTGAATTTATTTTCATTGCATACTATTGTACCTGCTTTGTTATTTTGATTTCTTTGATTTAGTTGTGTTCTGTGTTAACGTTGTGTTTCCAAATAAAAGGAATTAATAAAAAAATATGTTAATTAAAACCATTTTCCTGAGCCTTCTTAATTCAGGTAAGTGTTACAGAACCTATCTTGGCAGCACTGAGTGCAAGTCCAAAAACAAGGGCATGTCTTAGGGAATGTGGGCAGCAGCGCCAACCAGTGCACCACACAAGTGAATATTTTACAAATTTTAACAGCAGGTTGCATCAAAGGAAGATTTATAAATCAAAATAAACGGCTATGAATGTGTTGTTCAATTTGTCTCCTACTTTAAAAAAGTTGAAGCAAAACTGAGTTAGTAGTGAGCAGGTCAGAGAGACCCACTACACTTCTGTACAAGGTCCACTACAGTTAACATTTATTTAATTTGGTAAAAAAGGAAGACTTGAATTATACAGCTTTCCAAAAATACTGAGCATCAAAACAAGAAAGTTGGTAAAAGTCAGGAATGTGCCATTTATTTTAATAACAGAGATGCCATAGGTGCAGCAGGCAAGCACAAGGGAGCCCCAAGGATTGGCACCGAACCCTCTCCTCTCCTCTATACACATCTATATATATCTCCTCAATAGGCCTTTTCATTTTGTCCCATGGTTTGTCTTATCAGTGCTATGCCAATGATACACAGCTGTGCCTGTCATTCCCTCCAAAGAACCACATGGTATAAGCTAGGCTCTGTGCATTTCTCAGTGATATTGTAACCTCAATCTAGCAAGGACGGACCATCTTGTTATCCCAGCTTGTTTTGTCTGTATGAAGTCTTGGAGTGGTGATCGATGACCAGCTGTCCTTCACTGATTACATTACATTAATTCATTACATTTATATAGCACTTTTCTCAGTACTCAAAGCGCTATCCACACAGGGAGGAACCGGGAAGTGAACCCACAATCTTCCACTAGTAGTCTCTCGGTTTTGCAGATTCACTTTGTACAATATCCACAGGATCAGATTGTATCTGTTGGAGTATGCAGCATAACTCCTGGTCCATCTAATGGAGTATGCTGCAAAACTTGTAGTCCAGCCTCTGGTCTTGTCATGCCTGGACTACTGAAACTTTCTGCTGGCAGGAGCACTGGCATGTGTCAGCAAGCCACTGCAGATGATCCAAAATGCAGTGGCAAATACGGTGTTCAACTAGCCAAGGTTGACACATGTCAATCCTATTTTCAAATCTCTATGTTGTCTCCTTGTAGTGGCACATATTAAAGTTCAAATCCTTGATACTCGACTACAGTGTAGTCAGTAGGTCAGGACCTGTACATATGGAGACACTTGTGAGTTCCTATGCTCCCTTTCAATCAAACATGTCTGTTGATGAATGGTGTCTGGTTATGCCTCCTAAGTGTCGCAAGAAACGTCAATCCAAACTCTTTTCATATGTAGCTCCTGGCTGGTGGACTGTGCTGCCAACCTCCATTCAAAATTCTGACTCCCTCAATGTGTTTAATACATGTGTGAAGACTCTTTTGTTTGGTGAATTTCTGTGTAACTGATACTAGCTGTTAGATTTTGTAACCTAGGAATTGAAATGTATTTCATTCTGAGCTTTTCACATGAGGTGAACAATTTTGTAAAATGTCCTGTAACAGTAGTTCCCAAACAGTCGACCAAAGTGAACTTGACAAGACTGACGTCTTTTTGTAAGTTGCTTTGGATAAAAATGTCTGGTAAGAAAATAGATGAAAGCGTATTAAAAACCAGCGCTTACCATGGCACTCCTAGACCACTGTTACTGTTACAATCAAAGGGCTACTAATTTTCGTTACAGCCAATCTGTCAATCAGTAGCTATAATGTGTCTTTGATTGAACATCAGTTACTAAAGGCAGGACATTTATGAACAGACCATGGATTAATCTCTTAGTCCAATACTGGGTCAATAGGTGGGGCTTTCCTAGCAGGATCAAGCAGATTACTTGTCCCTTGCTGGGCACCCTAAACACTCATACACGGGCAGTAAATCTAAAACTCAAATGATCTAAACTGTGAGAGAAACCAGACCCTCCTAGAAAACCTGTGGAGATAAAAGACAAAGCATAAACCTCCCTAAGGCAGCAGCTATAATTCCCCTGATGTGGCCTGACAGTGTGAATGTCTCATGAAAATCGATGTACCAAAGTGAATCAAGCAGATCTGTGTTGTAAATGGCAGGTACAAATTAAGTTTGCTTTATTATTCACACCAGTGTTTACTGTTTAGAAATATGCTTATGTTAAAACATTTTATAAAGAAATGATCTGACCCAAATTAAATAGGCTAAAGAATCAGCCGACGCCTTAAACTTATACTGTATAACCAATATTTAGTAATATTATTAAACTAACATAAAAGCAATGTATAAACTAAACCAGAAATCAGTGACCTCTGTTCTCGAGCGTACTGTTCACCCTGAGAATTAAAAGTGTGAATCAACAGAAATACAAACCTGGCTTGCAATATAACTACAAATATAAAGCCAGTCTGACTGTTTGGCTGTTAAAGTTTCACGGGCAGATAGGTAAACAGTAGTTAATCTAAATATCACCGCGATAAACAAGCAACATTTGCTAAGCAACAATGACTGGTTAAAAGTTTTACATCCATTTCAAATCATCCATCCAGCCGTCCTCCTTTAAATTTGCTTAATTTAAAGTAACGGTCATCGAATGCAAGCCAGGAGCCAACTCTGTACATAGAGCCAGTCCATCACAGGACATACTCAGTCGTTTTGGAACAATTTAAAATTACCAACCAGAGAATAAATAAAATTACTACGCTCTTTGTTTCTTTGGGAATTCGGCCAATACCGCACTCCATGCATGTACTTTCTGTATGTAAGTAGTTAGAATTAAAGAGGAATGTTTCACTTCCTCGACAACCTTTGCATTTCCCAGGTGACTGTTGCTATGGACGAAGGCGTGGTCGAATGTAACCCCGCCTACCGATACACCTCTCCCCGAGAGGTCGGATTTTGCAACTCGGGGCGTGTTTCGTTCTAGTGCTGCAGGCTATTGGGGCGGGGTTTGATGAGTCATGGACTAGAGAGCTATTCTTTGGGACGGCTTTACTCCGAGCTCAGTTTCTTCAACGAGGTACGAGGAGTAGTTGTGTACGTTAACAAGGACTTGTGAGCCGGGTGGGTACACATTATTATTATTATTATTATTATTATTATTATTATGTGCTGGGCTACATTTGACTTTGAAGCCACGGACAGTAGATTTTTGCAGGAAGATTCAAATTGTTGAAATGATCAGGTGTTTTTTTAAGTGTAACCCTATTTTACTCATTTTTTGCAACCCGATTAGTTTGTACTGTGAACTTTGTTTATTGTTTTATACTTGTTCACTCCGTGTATACAGTTTTAAAAGTATTCTCATCAAGGCACTGCAGAACGCCAGGAGCCAAACATAAAATTAGTGCCTCTTTCCAAAAGTTGCATTCGTTTTCCATTCAGTGGCCAGAACAGTGTATGTGTGGTCAGTGCTACGAATGTACAGTTTAAAGAGGTTGATAAGACAATAACTTAGACACGTTGGATAACAAAGTAAAGTTTGGGGTTTAGCGATTGCTTTCATTACTTAGTAGGTTCAGCAATAATCATTATACCATGCATTGATCTGCATGTGGGTTATACCAGAAAACAACTATAACTCTTTCAGGCTGGCAGGTACGTTAAGCGATTCCCTGGAATTCAGAGTGATCAACAGCAAAAATCAGCAAACCTGATTTTGTTTTCTCGTTTTTAGCATGCTGAAGCTGGGGAGCCCGTCCAAACCCAAGCTTCATAGAGCAGATTGATCGCAAAGCCCATCCTATGTAATTCGTAACAAATTCAAAATTCATATGGGTTTCATACTGGTTTCGCGTAGTGTTTGTTTTGACGTTTTTGGCAAATCGATCCGGAAACTTGCAACGTAAAAATCGAATTATTTCACATCAGTTGGTTCTTTTATTTTGTCCTTACCAGACAATCATTAGGTGGCGCTCTCACGCTGTTAATGATTAAAGAGTGGCTGTGTCAATTTTAATCGAGTGCATAATTAAGAAATAAGATGCAGTTTATGTTATTGTTACTTTATTTTCATATGTAGAGATGTGATCATCAGTTAGAGGAAGGTGTCCACGATCGCAGACCGTTATCGTTTTCATCTTGAATGTAGCCCCAACAAAGTATATATAATAAATCACAATGGTAGCGTGCAGAGCTGACAGATTTGCTCTTACAGACACGAGTGAGCTAGATACAAGATCACATCCTGTTAACCCGTGGCTTCAAGCTCGGCGTTATCTCTCCACAACCTCCCACTGCTGTTTAAGCTTTACCCCCAAGTTTGGTCAATTGCTTGCTGTTCCAAACTTTCAGTCGCTGTTAAGTCTTGGCATGTCTGTCTGCTTAATTGGATTCATGTGTAATATGGGAGGTTTGCAGTGTTTAATTAAATGGAGACCAGGATGAAGGGCTGGAAGAAAAAGGTTATTTCTGTCACCACTAGATATGGGTTATGAATTTGTTTCCTTTTCTTAAAGCAGAATAATATGTCTTTTTTGTGGAATCCTAACTTCCTGTGCAGCATTGCAGCAGTTAAACTTTAACCCTGTAAGCCTGAGAGGCTTAAGCCATACATGTCCTTCAGCAAGAAACTACCACAGGAAGTCTACCCAATATCTGGATAATATTGGCTTTAGCTGGGGTTACATTCACTTTGTCACACCAAGGCTGGTGCTCTGAACAGACTGTAGATTCATACTCAAATATGGGATGCTTTGGTTCTACATCGCCTCTGACCAGGGATATATTTCAGTAGTGTTAATATTTGAGATGTTTGTTGCTGGTTTCTTACTATGCTGTTATGCTGATATCAACTGTTGTATTTTTGTAACCTAGGAATTATAACTTGCTTGTATTTTGTTCTGAGCTCTTCACTTGTGGTGATCAATTTTGTAATCTTATCACATAGCTCTTGTTTTCAAACAGACTCTAGAATGATGTTTACTTGATTATGTTGACCTTTTTTGTAAGTTGCTTTGAATAAAATTGTGAAGTGTAAATGTAATATGGAGTTTGCTGTTTTGTAGTTAGTCCATCTGGTTTCCTGTTAATACATTGTTTTCTATCCACATTTCAAAGACACGCAAGTTGTTTGGCATATCTAAAATAGCATAGTATAAATAAGTGTGGGTGTTTGAATAAGTGTTTCTTGCTATACACTAGCAGTATGGCTGGGTCATTGTTTGGTTTTTTTTACCTGGTGGCACCACATAGTTATATACATAGTATAAAGGAATAAGCAGGTTCAAAAAATGAATTACATTTCTGCACAAATTGCAGTATATGCATGTTAGCTCCATTGTCAGTTGTAAATTATACTGGTCAGACTGTGTTGCACCCATTCAGACGTACTTCTTATCTTTTAATTGAAGCTGTGATTACAGGCAATAGCACCTCTAATGGAAAAGGAGTGACATAACATTCTCAAATTTACTTATTCCAGTTCAGGTTCAGGAGAGGCCAGAGTCTATCCTGGCAGTTAAGGGCACAAGGTGTAAAACAGTGATGAGTGTGACATCAGTGACATCATGGGAGACACTTTTGCACATGCTTATTTAGTCAAGCTAACCTGTGCATCTTTGGAGAATTGGGAGTAAAACTAGAATACCTGGAGAAAAACCCACACAGATGCAGGGGAAACACGTAAAATTCCGTATAGACAACATCCAGGCATGGGATGCAAACCTACGATGTTGTATTTGTGACACAGCAGTAATACTAAAAAAAAGGGAAAAGTAGGTTCAGAAAATTCTTTTTCTTCTTCTTTCGTCTGCTCCCGTTAAAATTAATGTATGCATTACACTTGATTAGTGCACTTGTGGTACATAATTCTTGGTTTCATAGTTGGCTGATTAGGAGCAAATTACCATACGTTTTGAACTTCGCACTCATGACATGGACACTTGTGGAAACAGCACAATTATCTGTATAGCAGCAATGCTAAACCATATTAATAATCCATCTATTGCTTAACACTTTTAATTCAGTTAAGGCTTTTTGTGGACTGCAAGACACGGACCTGCCCTGGACAGATTGCTAGTTCATTGTAGAGCACAAACATCCACACCAATCCTCACATTCAATCACACAGGGAACATTTAGGGTCAACCATTAAACTTAAATGCATACCTTAGAGACATGGAAGGGAAAAAAGAGAGCACCCAGAGGCAGACCTCCAGCAGATATAGCCTGGGTAGTGTCTGTGTGGTCCACAGGATCATTATTTAAAGGCACATATTGTTACTGTTACTCATTAGAGCTATGATTTTTGGACCTGAAAACTGGAAACCTTTTCATAACTTTCTTTCTTTTTAAGACCATTTTTACATTATGTAGTACTTTTTATAGTAAGTAACTTATGAAAATGCTTGTCACTCTTATCAAAAGCTAAAACAGACTATTTTGTAAGCGAGTAAATGCCAATGCAGGTGAAGTTGCCTTAACAAGAATAAGAGTATTCTGAATTGGGGCTAACACATTTTTAAGCCGAGCACCATGCATTTGTATGTGTTTTCTCAAGTACCTGTAAGCTTTATCTTGCATGGATATTGAGTATGGGCTGCATGGTGGTGCAGTGGTAGTGCTGCAGCTTCGCAGTTAGACTGCAGTTCACCTCCCAGATGCTCCCTGCATAGATTTTGCATGTTCTCTCCGTGACTGCATATGTGTCTTCTAGGTGCTCTGGTCAAATGATATTCTGGTTAAGAGGACTGGTGTTGCTAAATTGACCCTAGTTTGTGTTTGTTTTCGCCCTGCAATAGACTGACGCCCCATGCAGTAATTACTCCTGCATTGCATCCAAAACTTGCTGGGGTAGGCTCCAGCTTCCCAAAAAGCTAAGTTTTCAGTGATTAATATCCATATTACTAACCGAGAATGCTAAACCGGATGGACGCAGGGACATCTGGCCATGGGCCGTAGCCGCAAAAAGACGTACTGCGCAGGCGCCCCAAGAAATGAGGGGCAGCGAGAAGCGGATGAGGGGCCGCGAGAGGCGGACAAGACCACAGAAAAAAGGAGTGAGCACAGAAAAAAGGAGTCAAAGAAATGAGGCGGCGCGAGCACAGAAAAAAGGAAAAGGCACAGAAAAAAGTAGTCAAACGCAGGCAAAGCACGAAACCCATTGCACACGAAACTAGCACACAAAAAAAAAGAAGACGCTCGCGCACAACAGCAAGGCACCCCCCCCCCCTACAGGCACCGGACGGGACACACACCAAGAGGGGGATTTAACAAGCCCCTCAAACACAAAAAAAAAGAACACAAAACCACCCCACACACCCTACAAGCAACGGACGGGACACACAAAGAGGGGGATTCAACAAGCCCCTGGAACACAAAAAGAAAGAAGACGCTCGCGCAACAACAATCCTCACCCCCCCCCACCCCCCCACATCAATAAGAAGTGACACCCAAAGCCACATATCTAAAGGAAACGTCCATATTAAACATACGTCATCTCAACACCTTCACACTAGGCAGCATAGGTGGATCTCCTTACAATAAAGCACTATTAACCGTTCAACTGCAGAAAAGGCTCCATATTAACAGTGAGTGCGATCCTCCTTATTACTTAACCATATTTCGCACGCTGAGGAACAAACAAGTCATGAATACACGGTCACGGGTACAAAACGATTCGGATCGGATAACGGGACCAAACACACGAACACGAATGAAACAACAAAATACACAGGGGCGCATACAACGCGCTTCGGAAACTCCGGGAGAAAAAATGTCTCGGATCAAAAAACGCAAAGCTTAAGTAACCCCGTTACAGAGACGTGCCCAAATGGACAGACACAATGAACGTAGACGCATACAGCGCGCGTCTCAAAGTGCTGCATCGAAACAAGCACGATTTCAAAAGAAAGAGCT